>NC_034609.1:7703195-7775435 GCF_900095145.1 Mus pahari
CACACACACACACACACACACACACACACACACACACACTAAAGGTCATAGTGTGATGTTTTGTTTTGCTTTGCTTTGCTTTGTTTTGCTTTGTTTTGTTTTGTAAAGGGCAGATTTTGGTAATAAGCATTCAAGAAGCAGACCTCCATTGCCAAGCCACAGCCAGCTTCTGGCACATTTATGATGGTCATAAGGCGAAGTACATAGGAGGCAAAAGGCAGAGGCTAGGGGCCGTACAGTGTGGATGCGAAGCAGCTCTGTAATCCTGTGCATCTCTCTGTGTGCCTCTTTTCTAAGGTTCACTGTATCTGCCCATGCCAACAAGCACAGATGGAACTCTGGGGTGGCGGGCACTTGGTTGGCACTCACCCTGCAAGGTGCCCTTGATACCATAACATCTACAGCTCATGGGATTAGTAACCTTGACAAAGAAGGGCTCAGGTTTGCAGTGAGAAATTCATGCAATTTGAAGAACAACCAGAGTATGGGAGGCCCAGGGACTTGTTTTAAACTTTTTTAAAGAAAAATTCCATTACTATTTAAATGTATTACTCCAAAGGGCTAAAAATTCTCTGTCAAACTCAAGTTGATTGGTTTCCTAATTATTCCAAATAATCATTGCATTTTGAGTTTGAAAGAATCCCTGAGTTCTAACCTGTGTGTAGACTCTCTCCCATGTAGTTTCCACAGGGTTAGTCTGAGGTGGGAAGGAGGTCCCTTTGTTGCTCATATGTGTCCATTTCACACATAGAGAATTTGAGATGGATTTTAAAAACCATCTAAAGATAGCCAAGTGGAGGGTCCCATGTTAATCTGAGTTCCAGGTATTTCCACAGCATTATGTGGTCACCAAGGACTTGCCCATGGCCTAGAGCCATGAAAAATGCCTATGAAGCTAAACATCTGTTCTTTTGGGTCCCAAACAACCGCTCTGCTGAGAAGCCTTCTCGTTCCCCTTCATGAAAGCATCATTCTTACAATGTTATTGTTTACTGCAATCCTTGGGGTTGAACGGAGCACCTTGTAGGTGTTAGCTGAACACACACAACAGCCCTATATAAGCATCTGTTATCAGCCATTTTGGTATCTAGTCCCAAAGTAGAATAGCTTGAGCTTGGGTTCCCTTTTCTTTTAGTCTCTCTTCCCACAGTGGTCCTGAAGTCCCTCGAGCATGCCTGTCAGTGTCAAAGATATTTTAGTTCGGAGACTAGAGATCTGAGTTCAGTTGCAGATAACATCACATCCCTCACCTTTCTTTGTTGGAAACCAGCTTGTGTTATCTTGAATTACTTGTAACAAAGAATGGAGAAAATGGGCATTCTTGAGATCTCAATTAAAAGATAACTTGGGAATCATAGGCAACACCCAAAGAATCAATGAAACCACAGGCTCTCTCCTCAGTGTAACTGTGGGTCGTTCATCTCTAAAGCTTTTTCCCACCATAAGATCATGATAAAGGGAGTTTATCCTCCCATTGCCTAACCTCATCCTGATAGCCATCCTGTTATGCCCTACAGGGTAGTTACATATATTACAAGCCTAGAATGGCTAATTTAGAGGTTTCCAAGTGAGGTGACATGTGTTTCTTAGCAACTGACAGAAATATAGTGACTCGGTTGGAAGCTACAGTATGACCTCATCTCTGTGTTTCCAGGCAGCTGCATAGGGAGGGGTGGCTGCTGTCTTCTACCAACGATCCACTCTCACATCTCATTCATAATTGAACAAGGCTCATTATGTGTGAGATGGCTCCATATCATCTCCATGGGCACACCACAGCTCACCCAGGGGTGGCGCTTATCCACAGAAAGCTCACATCATGCATGACAAGATCTATGTCACCCTGTAAACTGCACACTCTAGAAGAGAGAAGAAAAGAGCTAAATTCCAAGTTCATAGAGGCCCATGCAGAGTATGGACCTACGTTATACACCGACCCAGGTCAACTCTGAACCAGTCTCAGCTTCTGAACTGACCTAGTTCAAGTAATCTAGAACACAGGACTTGCTCTTGGGTGTCATCTTGTCTGTCTCTTCTCTGGAGGATTACAGTCAGAACTCTGAGAATGGCTAACAGTCTCCTTTGCTGGTGTTGAAAGCTGGTTAACTACACTTGGTTCTTAGTGTGTTTGGCAAGAAACTTGACATCCGCTGCTGTCCCCTCTGCGTTCATGCAGGTGGCTCCAGGAAGGAAGTTACTGAGCACTGGGAATGGCTTGAACAGAATCTACTGCAGACACTCTCCATCTTTGAGAATGAGAATGACGTCACCACGTTTGTAAGAGGGAAAATACAGGTAATAGTGTTTTCCTTTTGTTTTAGATGAATATTATTGAGATATGTAGTGTGCATGTATAATATTCTCAAGGGATTAAAAATGTTCTTAAACAGATAACTAGAAAAATCTAAAATTTACAGAAATATTGCAAAAATAAGAACTATATACAACCCACCTGTGTGCCCTTTGCTCAGACTTAACTAACATTCCACCCTACTTGCTTAGGATTTTTTTTTTTAATTTTATTTACTTTATGTATGTGAGTACACAGTCGCTGTCTTCAGACACCCCAGAAGAGGGCATCGGATCCCATCACAGATGGTTGTGAGCCACCATGTGGTTGCTGGGATTTGAACTCAGGACCTCTGGAAGAGCAGTCAGTGCTCCCAACCGCTAGCCATCTCACCAGCCTCATGATCAGGATTGTCAAGGCTATCATTTGAGAGAGCTTCCTCTTAAATCATTCCATGTATGCTTTCCAATAGTGATATTTGATGAAAAAATAAACTGAACATTATTTAGCAATGAATGTAACTATCATAATTACATTGCCTTAATGTTTAGCATATATTCTAATTTTAAAATAGAACTATTTATCTTACGCATATAAGTGTCTTGCTTGCATGTGTGTATGCGTTCCATGTGTGTGCCTGATGCCCTCCAAGGTCAAAAGAGAGCACTGGGGTTCCTGGAACTGGAGTTACAGGTGCTTATGAGCTCCTGTGTGAGTGGTAAGAACCACACTAGGTCTTCTGCAAGAGCAGACAGTGCTCTAACCACCGAGCCATCCCCCCAGTCCCATATATTCTAATCTAAATGGGGTTGAGTAGACCCTTGATAGCTTTGGGTTTTTTTCTGTCTAGGAGGGAATTGAATTTAGCTTGCATCTCTTTAATCTCCTTCAGTCTGGAATATTTCCATAGCTTTTCCTTATGTGTCAGGACATTAATGTTGTTAAAGTGTGCACTTCTGGTTTTCATAAAAGGATATGTAATTTGGGGTTCTGCCAGATGTCTCTCTGTGGTCAGATTCAAGTCTTGCCTCCTAGACAAACTTACGTAAGCAACTTTGTGTCGCCCTCATCCTGTAGTGTCCAGAGGCACATCATGCTCACCCGCCTCTCGCCAGCATTATAAATCCGTTCAAAGCATTAGCCATTTTTTTCTGCTGTAGAAGTCATACATTTATGTTTACAAATAATGATATTTTATAGGAAAATTTTATTTTTTTAGGAATTATTTATTTTATGCATATAAGTGCATTGTACCTGTATTCAGACACACCAGAAGGGGGCATCTGATCATTTTACAGATGGATGTGAGCCATCATGTGGTTGCTAGGAGTTGAACTCAGGACCCGTGGAAGAACAGTCAGTGTTACTAGCCTCTGAGCCATCTCTCCAACTCCAGGAAAATATTTTAAACCACAAATACTACCCCTCTTTTTTTGGCAAAAGGTCCCTGTTGGTATAGTATCTGTTACTGAGTTTTAAAAATCTGAATAGTTCTTCAATGCGATAGTTCGCAAATAGTGGTTTTATTAAGAAAATTGACACCGACAGACTGATAGCTTAACTGCAGACTTCATTTAATATTATTATTTTGAAGATGCCACGTCCTTTCTCAAATCACAGTTTAATTCAGAATCACAGACTTCCTTCATCTCCTCGTTCTTGTTCTCTGTATTTGGTGTGTGTGCTGAAACCGGTTCAGTCACTACCTGTGCTTGGATATTTAGATGCCTTCCAACATTTTGCAACTATAATTCTGCTACATTTATTACTGCATGGACTTGTGTTTGCATATGACCGAGGTTGTATCTTTAGGGTGAACTTGCAAAAGAACTGCCAGATGGAAGGAAAATGTGTGTGCTGTCTTGCTAACTATTCATTTCCTCTCGAGGGTACAGTATCATTTTATCCTCCCATTGGCATGTGTGCCAGCACCATCTTCCCACAGCAACTCCAGTCGTGTAGATTCACCAGCTTCCCAACTTCTGCTCGCCTTATAGGAGGGGAAGATGGCTTCCCTGGTGCTTGATGCCTTTGTATGAGAACATGGGTCATGTTTCCCATGGTTAAGGGCCACAGTGTGTATTATACACCGCTGCGTGTATCTTTTCTTTATCTTTCATAGGATTTTGGGGTCTTACTTTTCTTGAATTTTATGGTGTGTGTGTGTGTGTGTGTGTGTGTGTGTGTGTGTGTGTGTAGGTCAAAGGATATTTTAGGGTCATTCCTCAAGTGTCATCTACCTCTTTTTGTTTGTTTGTTTTTGTGTTTTTAAAGACAAAACTGTCTCTGGCCTGGAGCTTGGATGCACACTAAGCTTCAGCTCTGGGGATCCACCTGTCTCTGTTCTCACAGCTCTGGGATTACAGGCATGCTGCTCAGCCTGGGATTACAGGCATGCTGCCGAGCCTGGAATTACAGGCATGCTGCCCAGCCTGAGATTACAGGCATGCTGCCCAGCCTGGCATTATAGGCATGCTGCCCAGCCTGGGATTACAGGCATGCTGCCCCATGCTCAGCTTTGTTTTACTGGGTTCTAGGGGTTGAATTTCGGCCCTTGTTCCTACAAGGCAAGCACTTTACTGGAGGAGCTATCTTTCCAGCCCTCTTTTACTTTAATGTCATAGTTATTTTTATCAAAAGGCCATTTTGCTTCTGTTGGTAACACACATGTGCTGTAGCTATTTATCCTGTTTGTCATTTGTCAGCAAATTTTGCTCACCATAATTTTTGCCATGCAAGGTTGTAAGGTGACTTTTTTATGCATCAGGAGAGGCTCTCAAAATGGTCAATATTTTTTTTTTGTCTTAGCAAATGTGTTTTTAGACATGGTTTAAAAAAAAAAAAACAACTCTTTTTAGACCCGGAGTAAGGAGGATTCTAGGAAGTAGTTCGACAGAATACCTACCGCTCATAAAATCCCTAGAGTGGTCCATGTTCTCTTTCTTCGATTTGACTAAACCCTTCCACTGCACAGAATAATGGAAGCAGGGTCTGAGGTGTTTGAAGGGGGAAGCTGATTGGATATGACTTGTATACAACTCTGACAACAGACTGAGGAGAAGCGCATACAGACACCTGTGCCTGCTCCTCAGGCTCAGCCTTCCCTCAGAATGAATGCACACTCTCTGATTAGGATTCCCTATTAGAGACTAGAAGAGACCTAAGAAAGGGATGTGATAATGCATTGGGAATGTCCAGTTAGTGTGTGTGTGTGTGTGTGTGTGTGTGTGTGTGTGTGTGTGTGTGCGCACGCGCGCATACATGCATGTGTGCGTGTGTGTGTGCACGCGTGTGTGTGCATGTGTGTGCGTGTGTGTGTGTGTGTGCACGTGCACACGTGTATGTGTGTGTGTATGTGATAATGGAGAGCGCTGTGTTGATGAAGCTGGGTTTCTATGTATATTCATGTATGTGAATACAGAGATCATGAGAGTTTCCAATTACATCAAACATGAGGGGCTGGATGACAAGCTCAGGCAGCTGGGTTGGAGGAGACACACAGACATGAAGCAACAGAGGTAGCCAGGAGCCACCCCACAGCCCTGCCTGCCTCTGAGACTCACCATCTCTGGTTAATGAATAAAGAGATAGAGGAAGAAATCGGAGCTTCCGAGGGACAGTAGCTAGATAACAAAGGAAGGAAGGACAAATCATGTCAAACAGTCTTTCTTTGCACTACATTAAATATGTCAAGTCTATTTCCCCTGAAACTGTTTATGAGGGGAAATTCCCATTAATGCAATTATGTGTGAAAGAATGTCGTTCGTGTGTAAATGAATGGCTTACTGGTTCACAGATTGCCCAGTGATTAAGGGAACCAGCAGGCTTATTTGTTATGGGATCTAATTAACTTTTATAAATTATAAATGTAATCACTATGCAGGGAACAGGAATTCAAGTGCCATCCATGGCATTCTGTATAGCTCTTTCTGGATGTTCAACATGCTGATCATAATAATAGGATTCTGTGCTCCTATGAATCTGCTCTTTTGTTATAGCCTTGACCGATATCTACCATAGCTATATAATCATAGTTGTTTTACTAACAGAATATAACTCCATAATTGACTTGACTTTGCTTCCTAGAAGTTACCTCAGCTTCTAAATTAGCAGAGAATAACCAGACACAAATAAAGATGTAAACTTTTGTACACATGACTTTTTTTTTTTTGCCACAAATTATATTCCTCCAATCACTTTAGGGGATAGATAGAGATTAATAGATGAAATAATTAAACATTTTTAATAACTCAAAATATTTTAACAGACCTTAAGTACATGTTGTTAAACCAGGATCTCATGCTTGCTTTCATATGACTTTTTACAGGCTTACTTTATTATTTTAATCATGTATGCATGCTTGCGCCTGTGTGTAGTGTGTGCTCATGAGTGCATGTGTCTGCAGAGCTGAGTCACAGGCAGGTAGGAGCCACCTGATGTGTATGCTGAGAACTAAACTTGAGTTAATCCCTCCAGCCTTTGTTGAAATGACCTTAAAGTTTAACATCTTAATGTTTTTTTCTTTGATTATGAAGCTAAACATTTTATTATTGTGAACCAAGATTTTTTTGTTGTTTTGTTTTATGTGGGTTTGTTTTGTTTTGTTTTGACACTAGGTCTGTATTCCTGACGTGTCTGGGACTTACTATGTAGACAAGGCTGGTCTTGAACTCACAGAGATCTTTCGGTCTCTGCCTCCTAAGTGCTGAGATTAAAGTATACACAATATCTAGCCTTAGGTATACCAAGTTAATTTCACTTTTTAAATATTCCTTTACATATTTAAATTAACATTAGGCATCTAACATGTTAGATATATCAAATTTCTGACATTGTTAGGAGCCACTGCCTAGAACCAGAGTGGTTTTAGATTAAGTAGACCCCCATAGAACTTAGAGGAGGGAAATATTCCACCCCTGTGTTCCATCAACCTGGCCTCCTGACTGAACATTCACACAAAAGCCAAGGAAAGCTTTGGCATTCCAGACTCTGTCTTTTCCTAAAGGTGGGAAAGTTGAAAGTGGGAGCCATTGATTTGGTCTGTTAATGGATGTACAGTAGGTCCTATCAAGTTTCAAGCTACCATTTCTTAGTTTCATACATTCATAAATCTATTCATACATTAAAACACTTAAGTGAACATTCTAGATGTTGTTATTTAGCACAGTGTTTTTGTACCCATAATTACAGGGCTTTACCCATGGTCTGATGTACCTCACTTAGTTTTAATGCTCTCCCTATTCTGACTTTGGTAAGAGATCTGCCACAAATACAAGCCTGCTTGAGGTTTCCCGGATGATTCCAGGGCATGCTGGTTGCCTAGGAAACCCTGACACTGCTTCCCATTACTGTATTATGCTCCTTCGAGGGGATTGGAAACGGTTTAACTCTGTAGCACAGGCTAACCCAGAAGTTACTGTGTATCCCAGGCTGGCCTCAAACTCATCAACATCCTTCTGAATTCTTCTTACTCAGTGATCCAGTGCCCCCAGGCTGCCTCTGGTTGCCTGACATCCCTCATGTAACTCTACCGAAGCCTGTTCATGTGCAGAATAACCTAGGTCCAGCTCCTCGGGCTGGCAGGAGCTCCATATCTGTTCTCGCAGAGGGAAGCAATCTGATCTCAGTTTCCCAGGGAGAAGGGTTGCTACTTGAGATGTCAATCACACTGCTACCCTGGATGAGTGCACAACTGAAAAGTTAACTTCGTAAGAGTAGCTCATAATGAAACGATGCAGATTTCACAATCCACAACTGGTATCATACAATAATATATATATATATATATATATATATATATATATATATATATATATATATCCCTAAGATATACTCCACTATATTCTAATTTGAGAACACAACACATTCTCCATTAAGAATATTGTACTGAATACCCTTTAGACAGTAGGTATTTGTATAACGTTCAAGACACTATTGTTAGTGTTGGAACTCAGGTTTAGTGGTTGACATATATAATATATATATATGATATAAATATAAACAGAATCTGTCCACCAACATAAATGGAAAGAGTATAGAACTGAGAATGTTTAGATGGAATTATCCGTTGCTTGGTTTCAGGGAAGCATCCTAAGGTGTGGCTGCAGCACAGGCTTAGGTAGAAATGTTTTCAAGTCTCTGTCTCAGACACGGCTGTTACAAAACAGCCTGTGTGGGGAGAGAACCTTGACAGGAAGCCACTGTGTTGAGGATCTCGGGGTGCCTATGAAGGTAGACTATATTGAGTATGAGGTGTGGGGACTCCGCTGTTTGCTGTTAGCTGTGTGCCCCAGATGCTCAGTCGCTTGAATGGTGATGGCAACGTTTGGAAGACTGAAGCTTCCTTTCAGCCACCATCCCTCGTGGCCACCGCTGCAGGCCATAAGGTGTGGCAAGGGACATAAAATTCAGGAAACGATTTCAAGATAGGAAGCAGAGAATCACCATCACTGGTGCTGTGTGTGAGGGAAAAAATCATAGCTGGGAGGCAGGAATTAAGTAAGCCAGTCTTGGGGAGTTGCTGTGGTGACAGACAGAGGGACTCTCAGGATGATGGGACCACAGAGGAGGTGAGAGTTATGAAGGACACCTGTAGTCCCAGAAGGTACCTCGGGCTGGCTGGGGCAGAATTCGCCATGGGAAATTATTCAGATACTGCACAAGGAAGGAAAAAGTTACAGTGTCAGCTGGATTCAAACTGAATTTGACCCAGTATTTGTGCTGGGACAGGAGTGGTGAGCCACTTAGGTTATGAATAATAAATGATGTAGTCACATTGATTTCTTAATTAGTTTTATTTTTGCATATGCTAGTGTGTCCTGTGCACCATATCTGTGCCTGGTGCCTGTGCTGTGAGATGAGAGGTGAAGCTGGGTCCCCTGGGACTGCAGTTATGCATAGTTGTGATTCACCATGAAAGGTTCTGGGAATCGAACCCCAGTCCTCTGCGATACAAGGGCCCTTAGCTGCTGAGCCATTGCTCCCGTTTCCGAAATCAGTATACATGGGTGGAGGCTGAGGGTAATGCTGGGTTGTTCAGGAGGCACACACACACACACTCACACACACACACACACTCACACACAGTCTGTGAGGAGGGTGCATGTGTAGGGATGTCTACATGGGTGGAGGCAGAGGGTAATGTTGGCAATGCTCCTCAGTTGTTCTCCACTTTATTTTTTTGAAACAACATCTTTCACAGAAATCTAGGGGTCCATGATTCCACTAGACAGGCTGACCCTAAAGCCCAGGGCTCCTCCTGTCTCTGAATCATTTTGGAGCTAGCATTACAGGAATGGGCCTGTGGAGACAGCTGGTTTCCATGTAGGCTCTGGGCAATCAAATTCAGGTCCTTGTAGGTCCTCATGCTTGCTCAGCAACTACTTTATTAACTGCCCTATCCATCTACGCCACCACGACCACCACCAAATGTGTCTTAAGAAGATGTTTGAGAGTACTATTCAGGCTGCATTGAAAGAACGAGAACCCAATAGATAACCCAAAAAACAGGAATTATAGATATCATGATCCTGTTAAGTTTTTAATCCTAAGGATGCCAAAGGACTCAGTCCTGTCTAGGAAAATCCCAGAGTTTTCCCAAGTTCCCACAGGTACAAGTGACACCGTGGAACCTGAATTCACAGCTCCCATGCCCAGTGAGAATGAGATCAGAGAAACTGAAGATGAGGTAAGGGCAGATTTGACAATTACAAAGTCAACCATGGAATTTGAGGGAGTATAATATATATATATATATATATATATATATATATATATATATATATATATATATATATATATGGATATGTGTGTGTGCATGTAAAAATCTGCACACATGTGCATTGTCATGTGTGTCATAGTGCCCACGTGGAAGTTGGAGGACAACTTCCCTCTACCTTGTGGGTCCTAGGGCTTGAAATCAGAAAATCAGATTTGGCAGCCTTTAGCCACCGAGCCATCCCTCCAGCTCAAGGAAGCTTCTTCTTACCGAGATGCACAAAGACGGTCTCTAGGAAATTACAGAGGAGCTGGCTAACGACAAAACGGCTTCTCAGGCTAGCAGAATGATGGAATAACAGATTTAGATTAGACCATTGTCTTAGGGTTTTATTGCTCTGAAGAGACACCATGACCAAGGTCATATACTGGGACATTTAATTGGGACTGACTTACAGGTTCAGAGGTTCAGTCCATTATCATCAGGGCGGGAAGCATGGCAGTGTCCAGGTAGCTGAGAGTTCTACATCTTAACAGGAAGGCAGCTAGGAGCAGATGGTCCTCAGGCAGCTAGGATGAAGGTCTCAAAGCCCACCCCACAGTGACACACTTCCTCCAAAATGGTCGTACCTACTCCAACAAGGCCACACCTCCTAATAGTGCCACTTCCTGGGCCCAGCATATTCAAACCACAACCAGTCACATTCAATGCAAATATTTTATCTCCTGGGCATCTGTCAAAAAGTCTTGTGTCTAAGTTCCATTCTCATATTCACTTGCCTTCAGCTCAACTCCTCAGGTACTGGGTCACAGGACAGATGTCCATTAGTGACTTATATTCAGCCTTGCCTCCCTTGGTCTTCTATGGTGAATTGTGTTACGTTTTGTTTTGTTTTGGGTTTTTTGTTGTTTTTTGATTGTTTTTTGAAAAGCTAGAAGTTGACTCTGTCTTGATGTGCTTAGTAAACATTAAGTGACAAGATGCTTATATTCCCTTATTTTAAAATAAAACAGCTTAATTTTTAGTGAACATAAATTAACAAATAACCAATAGACATGTAATAAAATCTGTTGACAGTCTTTTAGTGCACTAATGTTACTGGTTAATTGGCTAGGCATGGAGGCTGACACAGGAGGACCACAGTGAAACTAAGGCCAAGCTGGACTGCATAGCTGAGTTCCAGGCCAACCTGGAGCTATGGAGAAGCCTAGCATCTGATGGGCTGGCTGCCTTTGAAGAGAACTAGTTATTAAAACAAATCTGCTCTTGGGAGGTGCTTCACCCCTCTATGTTCCACTGCAGGCAGAACCCCATCTGTTTGCTTTGTTCCGATTAGGGCATCATTGCCGAGTATAACAAAATCAACGATGTGAAAGAAGATGAGGATACAGAGAAGTTTAAAGAGGCCATCGTGAAGTTCCACAGGCTGTTTGGGATGCCTGAAGAAGAGAAACTAGTCAACTATTACTCGTGTAGCTACTGGAAGGGGAAGGTCCCTCGGCAGGGCTGGGTATACCTAAGCATCAACCACCTGTGTTTTTCCTCCTTCCTGATGGGAAGGGAAGGTGAGTGGTCTGCTATTGTTTCAGAGAAGGTCTTTGGAAAGTCCGCTGACGTTTTCCCTGAACTCATAATCCAAATCAGAATATCAAAACCATGTATATAGAGGGGAGTCAAGACTATTTCCTGACTGTTTAATGAGTGAATTCAATTAGGTCCGATTCAACAGTTACAAACAAATTATTCATTGAGTACTAGAGGTTCGGTAAAGGTACCGTTGATTCAGTAGATAGGACTTTAAGTCTAATCATTCTGATCCCAGAGTTCATGTAATACAAGTTATACCTAACGAATGAGACAATAAAAACAGATCAGGAGCTCAAAAGAGTTGGGCAGGTTGTGCGGCGGGGTTGTGAGCCTGTCATAAGTAAGTAAGTACTAACCCAACCTTGTTGCCCATGCTCAGCCAAGCTGGTGATCCGGTGGGTGGACATCACTCAGCTGGAGAAGAATGCCACGCTGCTCCTGCCGGATGTGATCAAAGTGAGCACAAGGTCCAGTGAGCACTTCTTCTCCGTGTTCCTCAACATCAATGAGACGTTCAAGCTGATGGAACAGCTTGCCAACATAGCCATGAGGCAGCTCTTGGACAATGAAGGATTTGAACAGGACCGGTCCCTGCCAAAACTCAAGAAGAAATCTCCCAAAAAAGTGTCTGCTCTGAAACGGTGGGTGAGAGAACCTTTAGAACTCAGGGGTGGAAAACCTTTCAATTCACTCGGGACACTGAGCTCTGGCCAACTTCCAGCTCAGGAGCGCTTTCCTGAGTGTAGATACAATAGGGAAAGGCTGCCTGAGGCATGCCAGGTCAGTGGTGGGATCTCTGCTAGTCCCAAGGTCAGAGTGTAGTGGACTCACACTGACCTCCGGTGACCTCAGTGGAGCTGCTCTGAGCTGGGGTCATGGGTTGTAGAAGGTACACATTTGGGGCAGAAGGATCGCATGGAGGAAGCCCAAGGGAGAAACACCAGGAGCAGTTGGTCATTGTCCAGGATGTGGGGTGAGGAGATGCAGGGAAGTGTGGTGTGTGCGAGAGAGCCAGGGTGGGGCGAGGGAAAGCCAAAGCCTCTTAATGTTGATCACAGACACAGAACTGCCCTTCCTAAGATGGGAAATGAGTCGAGGGAGACTGATTCCAGAGCATCTGAGGGCTTGGTTTTCATTGTGTTGAGTGGAGTTGCTTACAGGGCATCAGGTTATTCCTCTAATCACATAAAGGTGGAAAGTGTTGCTACGCAGGTGGGAATGGAAGTCTGAAAAGACAAGTTCATCATTAGAATGTCTTCTGGTTGTTTTTTTTTTTTTTTTTTTTTGACATCCTAGTGAACAACACATTTATTCCTTACCTAAATGAACTATATACCTAGTAAAACGCAAAAGCAATGAACAGAGGGGACATCGAAGGCGACTGACCAAGAAGAGATGCTTCTGGTTTGTTTTGAGTTCGGAAAATATTTGATGCTGTGTGACTTTTTCTACAGAGACAGGGACAGTGTCTGTTCATCCCAGATATGGCACTAACGACAAACCAGAGAAATGACACCCAAACCTAGCTTAGTGATCTAGTGAGTTTATTGGGGTTACTGACAAGAGATTGAGCTTGTCACTGGGAAACCCACCCCAGCGTGGGCATCGCCTCCTGAGACTGCACCCCTGGAGGACGCTTGCATGGCCGGCAACGTGGCCCAGCAGCTCAGCCAGATGGACAGCACCGTCTTCCAGTGCTGTTACTGCTCCTATAACCCTGGGAGGGGCCTGGTGAATGTTGAGTGTCTTGTAAGATTACTGAACCTGGAAGTCTTGTTTACTTCCTGGATCCTGTATGTTCTGTTTACTTCCGGAGTCTTAGGAGTGTTCCTTCTCCTTTAGGAGAAGTTCAGGGGAAAGTGGCTGTACAAAAAAAAAAAACAAAACACGGACCGGTTGGAAGGCTCTGAGAGGAAAACTTTGTTGGGGAGGGTAGGTATCATAATGAAGAAGCCTAAGGAGGAAGCATAAGAAAGTGGTTTCCAAATGGGAGCTTTGTAGGGCGTGAATTATGCCGATGTGTACAGCTCCACAGCCGATGAGACACACAGAGCAGAGGCAGGCTGCAGGCTCTTCTGAGTTCACTGTCCGTGGGGAACCAAGCCAAGGGGTGAACTAGACCTTCTGTGGGGCACAGGTGGGATAGAGTTCTGAGCAGGAGAGTGTCATCAGGGGAAGAAGTGGGGTCAGCCGAAGCCTCGGGTGAGATCTAGGACCTCTGTGTCTGGAAGTGTGCTGTTCCCACATTTCTTCACCCTGTAGCTCGGGGTGCAGATCGACACCCCACAGGTTTTTTTTGCTGTTCATGCTGCAGTTAGTATTTCAGGGCTGCACAGAGAAACCCTGTCTTGGGAAAACAAAACAAATAAAAACAAACAAACAAACAAACAAACGAGGTGAATCTCCAAGAATGACTCCGGATAAAAGTTGAATGACCTCTTTTGGAATCCTTGCATTATTTGGAAAGAGAATGCACTTCCTTTTTTCAGTCCTACTTGGCCCCAGATTTAAAAACAAAAACAAAAACCAACAAAAAAATAAACCCAACATTTACTGTTATTAATTGTAAAGCGGCTAGATTTTACTATAGTAAAATTACATGCTCAGAGGTTGGGGCCCCACCACTCCCAGCCAAGGCTGGGAGGAATGGGTCTGGAAAGACTGAGGAAGGGCTGGAATCCTCCATGGTGGGAGTTAAAAAGCATCGCTGCGTCTTCCTTGGTGACCTGAACAGCAGTCATTGGCTTGCAGTGATCTGGATGCCAGGGCGAAGAGCGAGCGATACCGTGCCCTTTTCCGGCTGCCCAAAGACGAAAAGCTAGACGGCCACACTGACTGCACCCTCTGGACCCCGTTTAACAAGATGCACATTTTGGGTCAGATGTTCGTCTCCACTAATTACATCTGTTTTACCAGCAAGGAGGAAAACCTCTGCAGCCTCATAATTCCACTCCGGGAAGTAAGTGGAAACCTGGGATTTATTTTCTTTATTTAGACTGTGCCTACAGGTGGTCATGTGTGTGTGTGTGTGTGTGTGTGTGTGTGTGTGTGTGTGTGTGTGTGTGTGTGTGGTGTAGGTATGATGTGTCCAGGTCAGAGGATAATGCTGAAGAGGTGAGTCTCTCCTTCTAACTTGATGTTGGTTCCAGGGGTGGACCTTGTGTCTCCAGGCTTGGGTGGCAAGCTCTTGACCTGCTGCTGAGGCTTCTTGCTGGCCCCTTAGCATGATTTCCTTTACCAGATTCTGCCCGAGTATGGTACAGCCGTTACCTGGAACAGCAAGGGAAATGCACTTTGGGATCAGGAGCTGACATAGTTTTGCCAGTGTGCACTGGCCAGACTGCAGAATGAGGAAGACAAGAGATTCTAGCTTTAGATAGAAAGTTGAGGTTATGGTGGACACACTACTTAATGTTTGCCCTAAGATTTGTTGTTTTAGTGTGCTAAAGAAAATACTTTTAGTACATTTGTATTTGTTTGAGGTTGATGAAAAGCCCGTTCAAAACCATTGTTACTGGGCTTGGTGGGTAGATATCTGTAATGCACTTTATTTGTTTGCAAGCATGAATATCTGAGTTTGGATCCTCAAGACCCATCTTTAAATTCAGGCATGGCAGTATGCCCCTATTTGGGAGGCAAAGGCTGCAGGGTCCCTGGCACTCCCTGACCAGCCAACCTAGACAAACTCTGAACTCCCAGTTCAGTGAGCAACCCTGCCCCAAAAAGTAAGGTAGGAAGTTATTGAGGGAGAGACTCCTCAGAATCCACCTCTGACTATCCTCATGCCTATGTTCACACATGTACACACACCCACATGCACACACACACCCAAAAACACACATTCACAAATGTAGCATGTACAGAGAGAGAGACAGAGACAGAGGCAGAGAGACTTAAGTCTTCAGTTCAAAGACAGCTATTTCTCTTTTCTTTCACACTATAGTAGACTTGATTGAGCACCCACAAATGTATACATACATGCATATACCTGCAGGCATGTGCACACACACAGAAAGAGAGAGAGAGAGAGAGAGAGAGAGAGAGAGAGAGAGAGAGAGAGAGAGAGAGAGAGAAGGTGCACAGTTGTTTACATCCTGTCTGCTCAGGAACAAGTCTTTGAAAGCATTAAGCTGCCAAGCCCTGGCATCTGTATGATGTATCCAATGGACTGGTGGCACTCTGAAAGCCATCATAGCCTTTACTTAGTAAAAGGAGACAACATTGGGATTACTTTATTACTGATGATACAGCAACTAGGGACCTGTCTCCTTTGGCTTCATGAAATTTTAATGAAAACTGGGAATTCCTTTTCAGTTCTCAATCTTGTCATGACTGGCATCCTGGGCCAGTTATTGCTGCAGAGCTGTGCCCAGCAAGATGTCTGGCAGCATCAGACTAGGCAGCTGTCACTTCTCCCCCAGTGACAGACAAATGTGCCAATGGTTGCTGAAAAAATGTCCCCTAGTTTGGAAAAACCCAGAAAGATCATTCTTTTTCCCGTTAGAGTCTCCAGTTTGATTTGCGTTGGAAGGATCTCCGTTTGTCTGAGACATGAATGGCTTCCCCCAGGGCCCTGGGATTTGAGCTCCTTGCTCTTCAGCAGGGGCTGCCTTCCCAGTCCTCCCACACCACGTCCCTGCTTCCTCTTTCCCAGGTAACCATCGTGGAGAAGGCCGACAGCTGCAGTGTGCTCCCCAGCCCTCTGTCCATCAGCACCAGGAACAGGATGACATTCCTGTTCGCCAACTTGAAGGACAGAGACTTTTTGGTGCAAAGGATCTCAGATTTCTTGCAGCAAACAACTTCTAGAATCTACTCGGACAAAGAGTTTTCGGGAAGCTGCAACAGCTCAGATGACGAGGTTGGTGGGAGATACCTGAGCATATAGTAGGGCTACTCCTATTCACCTGAGCGTAGTGGGGTCAACCCTGATGTGTGCACCTCTTTGTCCAACTTGTTTGACTGTCAATTTTAACAGCTGTGTTAAGCCCCCTGCCCAAGTGCCAGTGTAGTAGTATCTCAGCAGGGTCGTCTTCAGCTATAAGGAGTTGGTATTTGATCATAGCTCTAAAGCAGTGGATCTCAACTTTCCTAATACTACAACCCTTTAATGCAGTTCCTCAGGTTTTGGTGACCCCCCCAACCATAAATTATTTCATTATTACTTTATAACTGTAAATTTGCTACTATTGTGAATCATTGTGTAAATATGTGTTTTTCCAATCTTAGGAAACTCCTGTGAAAGGGTCATTTGACCCTCAAAAGGGCTGCCACCCAGAGCGTCACATAAACTAGTTAAGTGATCTGCTACAGAACTATAACCCCAGCCTTCACTAAGTTCTCCTGGCTGGCCTTGAACTCACGTTGTAGCCCACAAAGGCTGTGGCTTGCAATCCCTTAGCTTCACCATCAGCCGGAATTCCAGGTGTATACTACCAGGCCCAGTTTCAGCCTCTTTAAGTTGGAGATATCATTAAGTGACCTGTTCTGATTACACGAAAAGTGACTCCTTTCTATTCAGTGACATCAGTGGGAAGGGTTCAGAAATCAGACTTGAAATATAGCGTCACGATGATGACTCTTCTGGGATGGAATGCTGATCAGGCCACCATGCAAAGGACCCAGACCCCTGTGATGATAAACAGTCAGCTGGAGTGGCAGAGGAAGGTTCAGTTAGCTAAAGACGGCAAGGTTGCAGGGACCAATCCTGTCCCTGCTGCCTAGTCACATCTGTGTCGCATTTCTGAGATGCCAGAAACTAGACGGAGGCTCACAGTCAGTTTTCAAAGCCTTTGCTCCTGCTTCACTTGAGGCAAATCAGTGACGCGGATAACCGCACACTTTTATTGAGATAGTACAAGGGAAAATGTTCTGTCTTAAGTTAACTTGACAATAGTACTCTGATTTCTCTGCAGATAGTAGAAACCTTTGAAACGTATTCCTTTGTTCCTTTTCTTTTTCTTTTCTTCTTTCTTTCCCTTTTTCTTTTTTGGGGGGTGGGGAGCAGAGAACCAGTCTGGGACTTGGCTGTGTAGCTGACAATGGCTCCACCTCCCGAGTGCTGGGATTATAGACATAGGTCACCTCAGCCCGTTTGTGTGCTGCTGGGGATGAAGCCCGGGGCCGTGTGCACTGAAAGCAAACCCTCTACCAGCTGAGCTACACGCCTGGCCCCAGGACGCTAAACTCTGGAGCATTGAATGCTGGAGTTTTTGACTTTGCCCCAGTGTAACTTCTGAAAGGTGTTGACTTGCTGGTATCTCCTGCTTCTTCATACACCAACAGGGAAAGCATAGCCTAGCTGTTAATACTGTACAGTGAAGGGAGCCGTGCTGCCAGGCCCATCCACCTGTGTCCCTCTCCATTGACAGGTGTATTCTCGGCCCAGCAGCCTCGTTTCCTCCAGTCCCCAGAGAAGCACAAGCTCGGATGCTGATGGAGAACGTCCCTTTAACCTCAATGGCAACAGCGTCCCTACAGCCACCCAGACCCTCATGACCATGTACCGGCGGCGATCTCCTGAAGAATTCAACCCAAAATTGGTAGGTGCATTTTTCTGTCCACTGAAACTTGCTGGAATAGAACAAAAGAAAACAAAACATTTTAACATTTATTTTAGATATTTTTGGGCGTGTGTGTGTGTGTGCGCGCGCGCGTGTGTATGTGTAAGTGTGTGTGTGTGTGTGTGTGTGTGTGTGTGTGTGTGTGTGTGTGTGTGTGTGTGTATGTGTGTACACATGCAGATGGAGGCCAGAGGGAGCTCAGTTCCCTTGGAGGTGGAGCTATAGGCAATTTCAGCTTGTTATGTAGATCCTGGGATCTGAATTCTGACTGTATACTCTTGACCATTGAGCCATTTCTCCTGTCCCCTTGTAGATATTTTTGTTGTAATTAAACTAACAACAATAGAAATGGATGGCCTTAAATGTTTGTAGAGCTATCTCTAACATATTTTTTCATAAACAAGTAAAACGACTTTTATCTAAGTGTGTCATTAGCATGGAAACCTCGGGAGTCACAGTACCTGTGTGACTACTTTCCTTTTCCTTTGGTCTTATTTTCTTTAACTCTTGTGTAAACTAAGCAACAAATAATGATGCTTTTTCTTGGCCCACATCTAAAAGTTACCAATTCACATTCACAGGGGTCATTAACACAAAACTACAAGTATGACCAGCATTCTACTGGCTAATGGCTAGTCTACCGTCAGGCAGACACTGAACAGGAGACTCTAATAGAACAGGCTATGAGTGGATAAAATTAGGAAAGAACTCTAAGCATTCAGAACTCTACATTCTCAGGAGTTCTGCTCAGAGTTAACTGTCCATTCAACAGGGATAGTCTGATCTCTCATGGTATTCCTCAGGACCTCCCATCAGAGCCTATTGGGGGATCAGTCACGTCCCACTATGTCTTTCAGGCCAAAGAGTTTTTGAAAGAACAAGCCTGGAAGATTCACTTTGCTGAGTATGGGCAGGGGATCTGCATGTACCGCACAGAGAAGACCCGGGAGCTGGTGCTGAAGGGCATCCCAGAGAGCATGCGCGGAGAGCTCTGGCTGCTGCTTTCAGGTAGGAAGAGCTGAGAGCAGTGTGGCAGGGTGACAGGCGCTTCCTTCCAGCCTCCGACGCGCAGCCAAAGTCCTTTGGGATAAGATACCCAAATCACCGGGTTCTGGAGTCTGTCGGTAGTAATCTTCCTTCACAGGGGAGTTTCCAAGGTCAACTGTTCCTATTCTCTAATGCCATGGTTTCTTCCGTTTCTCCAGTGAGGCTGTTGAGGGGGAGGGAACAGGATCTGAAGTAGAAGTGTAATACTTGGTGAGTTGAAGTGCTGTTTCCTCCTGGTATGTTGACTTCATAGAGGATCCTTCAGTGAGACGGGTTATGTTTTCTGCGGAGATGTGAATGTACGTCTCTCCGCTCACCTCAGCTAGGGCACCAGTGACTGACTGGAATTCACTGAAGTCTAGTTAGTGAACCAATGAGCTCCAGTATGCTTCTTTGTTCAAGCACGGGTGAGAAGGTTCTTACAGCAGCGTGGACCACTTACTGGCCTCTAAACCACTGAAGAAAGGTCTCCCAGAGAGGAGTGACTGCCAGTTACATTACTCTCTGTCCTTAGGATATGCTTTCTGAGACAGACAGACAGACAGACAGACAGACAGACAGACAGACAGACACAGACACACAGACACACACAGACACACACACANACACACACACACACACACACACACACACACACACACACACACACACACACCTGCCCAGCCAGTGCCTGCAAAAGCAGCAGAATTCAATCCTGTAGATACTAAAGATTTTCCTACACACATACACACACACACACACACCACATTTATAATAGAGGCTAACTTATTAGCTAGGCAAAGTAAGATATTAGTAAACTGATAAAATAAAGCCATTATAACAATATACCACAATAAAAGTCATCTAAAATGGTGAACTAATTTCTGTGATTTTTCCACTCAATTTTTTTTCTTTTTAATATTTTAGTCATTTCAGAGAAGCCACTACTATTTTCTGGAAACATCTAGTGCACCTCAGGAATCTTTGTACCCCAATCATCAGAATATACCTTTGGCTATCACCAATTTTCATTTTAATCATTGCTCACTTCTTCAGCTGGATGGAGACAGGAAGTTGCCAGTCTAATTCAGTCTGTGAGAATATTTTTTTTATTTGAATTTACAGATGGCCCTACCCAAGTACCTTTATCATCCCTTTTTCCTTAAAAATAAAGTCACTTGGCTTACAAGAAAGCCTTAATACTTGTAGACCTTTCTGAAGGTAGACATAAATGGTAAAATTGACTATCATGAGATATATCTTAGAAATAAGAGGATTGGATCCTAAAAATAAAAATTAAAGATAGAAATATTTTATCTTTTTTGCGTAAAGTTGGTTTGTTTGATTTTCCCCCTATTTCACTGCAGACCAGACCCGGAGCCTCCCTGAAATGTTAAATGTGAGCTGGGCATGGGTGTGGACTTTTGTAATCTTAAAACTGGGGAGGCTGAGGCAGGACACTCTCTACAGGTTTGAGGTCAGCCTGGGATACCTCGTGAGTACAACACCAACCCGGGCTGCTTTAAAAGATGCTATTTCAGAAAACACAAAGGCGTGCTCAAATTTGAGCCTGGTGCACTCTAACTACATCTGAGAAGTTATAGTTTCCTTTCTTGATTTCTCTTACTCTACCCTGTGTTTCATGAACTGGTTACCTTGACAACCAGATCCAAAGCGCTGACAGTACAGGAAAAGTTCCTTTCCCTCCTACTTCAGTTTAGAACTTATTTATAGCCACATTTTAGATTTAAATGCATTCACCAGGAAACCAGTACACAGCAGCCGCACCCAGCCCACTGACGTAGACAGACGTGGGCAGAGGGTTCTATTCAGTGTTTTGTTTAAATAGGAGGCTGTCTGTGACACGCTACCCTTTGTTGGGTGTATGTCCACATACCCATGGGTGGTGTTGATGTGGGAGCCAGCCTGCCCATAGAGGTGGTCCAGTTTCTGGTTAAGAAGCTCATGATGTTGAGATCTATCTGCCTTGCATGACCTAAAGGCTGCTGCAGGTCTGGACTCTGGACCTACTGATGTCAAGTTCTGACTGTCTCCATGGAGAGCAGAGTAGCCAGTGTCAGTCTGCCTGTGACTGCCAGACAGAAGGACTAGGCCAACCATTGGTTTGCTGACACTGCTCTGTAAAGTGAAATGTAAATGTTTACTTTGTCATTTTGCACATATTTTATTGTTCATTTTATTGGTTTATCTTATTTTATTGGTTTTGAGACAGGGTATTTCTGTGTAGCCTGGCCGTCCTGGTGTCTTTGAACTTTGTCTGTAGACCAGGCTGACCTTCCCCTCACAGAGATCCACCTGCCTCTGCCTCCTGAGTGCTGAGATTAAAGGTGTGTGCCACCACCGCCTGGCTGCTGTTCATTTTAAATTAAACCTCTTTTGAGCAATGACTCAAGATTTACCGAAGTGTACACAACGTAGTGCTCTAGAACATATTAGAATATATCCACAAGTCATGTCGTGGTCGGTTGGCCACTTTTACACAATTGTCACCTTGCTCTATGTCAGTTATTCTTCATTTCCCATCAAGACTCCTCCCAGCTGTGGGCGCCTGGTGACCTACTTCCTGTCGCTGTGGATTGTCTACTGTAGACATCTCATGTGGAGGAAACCAGTTTTCAGTATTTCATGACTGACTTCCACATAGCATAACGTTTGCCGGTTTCAAGCGTGCTGCATCCTGCATCCACATTGCACTTCTGTTTAGGGCCCAGAGCTGCACTTCATGCGTATATCCACTGATGAACAGTTTAGGCCATTCCCTTGTCTACTCTGGGGATTATTGCTGGGACTGTTGACTTGTGCCTTTTGGATACTTTTGTGTACGTGGGAGTAGGATTTCTGGCTCTTCTCATGACCCCATGCTTTGCCTTCTCAGCAACCCCTGGGGGTTTGGCTAGGCAGCTGCATCTTGTCACATCCCCACTGGTGAGGGACAGTCCAGTTTCTCTACATCCCCGCTGGCACTTACTGCCTCTGCTATCGCTGTCCTTGTGGGTGTGAAGTGCTTTCTAAGTTGAGGCTTGGGGTTAGGGATCTTATTTCTGTTGGTTTGATTAGGTTATTTGTTTTCATTGAGTATAATATTTTAATTTATTCTTTGAGAATTTCATATATATATTCATATATATATATATATATATATATATATATATATATATATATATTACTAACCCCAACTCTCAGTTTCATGTCTTTATTTTTCTTCCTCCCTCCCTCCCTCCCTCCCTCCCTCTCTCCCTCCCTCCCTCCTTCCTTCCTTCCCTGCCTTCCTGTAACCATACCTGAATCCAGTTAGACGTGCAGGCAGACATGCTATGGCTGTGCGCCGTGATGTGGCCAGCACACCGGAGGCCACACCCTGAAGAGAACTGATTCTTCTCTCTCCAGCTCCAGTCTGTTGCCAGTAGGGGCTCGCTAGGGGCATGGCTTGGTGAGCTCCTGTCAAGTCCAGAAGATCCCTTTTGACAGCAGTGCTCCCTGGCCATACAGCTTGTCCTTGCTTGTTCTGTGTTGTTCCCTGAGCCTTGGGGTTTGACAGCTTGGTTTGGGGTTCGGATGCTCCCCATTAGAGCCAAGCACTCCACACCCACTTACTCTCTGTAGTTTTCAAATTGTGGTTTTTGGCTCATTTCCTCAGTCATTTATTGGCTGCTTGCGTAGTTTTTCTGTGGAAATATCTACTGAGGTCCTTTGCCCGTTTTTAATTAGCCAATGTTTTAATTATAATATTCAATATTTAGTTGCAAGAATTTTTAATCAGTTTTGGATACAAAACTCTTATGAGAGTTTTCAGACTACTCCATTCTGCTGTCTGTGTTCCCGCTGTCTAAATGCTGACCTTTGAAGAAAAGTTTTTAACATTCTGGGGGATGCGTTTTCTTTTGTCACTGTACCTTTAAGTCATGAACACTTCAACCAGGGGTTCTCAACCTGTGGGTCGTGACCTCTTTTGAGGGGTGAGTAACCATTCTACATGGATTACCCACAACCATCATAAAACACGGATATTTATGATTTATTAACAGTAGCAAACTTACTGTTATGAAGTAGCAATGAAATAATTTTATGGTTGAGGGGTCACTATGGCATGAGGAACTGCATTAAAGGGTCACAGTATTAGGAAGGCCGCGAACCACTGGCTTTGACCTGTGCTTGCAACCGGGGCTTGAGATTATGTCTCACTGATCTGTTAGGAGTTAATTTTCTGCATGGTAGAAGGAATGGCTAACCTCACTCCTTCCCATATGAATGTTGTCCTGGTGTGTCTGTTGAATGGGCTCAGCTTCTCTGCATCGAGTTGTCATTTTCTCTGCATTTTCAAAGGTGGTGAGATGATCATAAATATGGGAACTTATGTCTGGATTTCAGATTTTAATACAATGACTTATATGAGACTGAGTATCACACAGCTAAAATTACTGTAACTTTGTCGTAAGATGTGAGACAAAGAAATGTGGGTCCTCCAATTCTTTCCTTTCAAGATTGTTTGGGCCATTTGGAGTCACTTACAAAGAATTTAGGGTCATCTAATCAGCAATGGGCTCCTGTGGTTTTGATAGATATTATATTAAATCCGTAGGTGAGTTTGGGAGTTTTTTCTCTCTTAGCAGTATTGTCTTCTAATCTGTGGACAGAGGATAAATTTTAATTTATTTAAATTTGATCTTTGTCCATTTCTCTGAGCTATGTTTGTAGCCTGTAATGTGTTAAGCATGGCTTAAGTTATTTCATTACATTCCTAAATATTTTAATTTTTGATCCTATTATAAATGGGATTGTTTCCTTTCATCTGGCACTTGCTCATTGTTAGCATATACGCATGGAACTTATTTTTGTATATTTATTCTATATCTTGTATCTTTAATGTATTCATTTTTTTATTCTAGTTTTTATTTACATTTGTCTAGTGGTTAGTAATGTGGGGGGCCTTCTTATGTACTTGTTACCCTGTGGTAGGCCACTTTTTGAATAATGTCTGTTTCTTTGCCTACTTTTAATTGGGCTTTTTCTGATTTGTTATTATTTTGTGCTCTTTTGCTATTGTTTTATGCCATGTGATCTTCAAATCCTCTGTAGCAGTACTCAGACAGTCGTAAGCTGCCTGACTCGGTGGCCAGGAACCGAATTCCCACCCCCTACAAGAGCAGCAAGTGTTCTTCACTGCTGAGTCGTCTCGCCAGCCCCTACTTTTTAATTCTTTTATTTATTATTAGTATGTGTATATGGTGTGTGTGTGTGTGCCACGGGGCACGTGTGCCAGTCAGGAAACAATACATTTAATGTTGATTCTCTCCACTCTTGAGTTCCAGAGATCAAACTCAGGGCCTCAGACTTGCAGGGCAAGCGCTTTTGCAGAGGCGCCCAAATCCCTTTTACAGCTGTGTATTGTGGATAAGCACTCCTTATCGGATGCATGGTGTACTTGTGATCTTTTTCTACCCTGTCAGCTTCCTCTTGTTGCTTGAGTCAAGCTTTTGAACTTACATGATCTTACCTCTTTCTACATTCACTGCCTGTGCCCTGTGGATATGGCTGGTATCACACATGCGAAGACTAATTGCTCTGTAAGAATGTCCTCCCTGACTAACCGGTACCCCCTGAGCTTGTGTCTCTAGCTGCCTGTGTAGCAGAAGATGGCCTAATTGGCCATCACTGGAAAGAGAGGCCCCTTGGTCTTGCAAAATTTATATGACCCAGCACAAGGGAAGGCCTGGGCCAAGTAGTGGGAGTGGGTGGGTAGGGGAGCAGGGGCTGGGGGGGGGGGTATAGGGAACTTTCGGGATAGCATTTGAAAGGTAAATAAAGAAAATAATAATAAAAAAAAACCCTGAAAGCCAAAAAATAAATAAATAAATAAATAGATAAATAAATAAATAAATAAAAAAGAATGTCCTCCTCTGGTCCTTTCAGACTTTATGGCTTATGCTCTAACCCTTGACACATGTTGTTGACTGTGGATGTCTGTGAGGTGAGGGTCCAGTTTCATTCTTCTGAGTGTGAATATTCACCTTTCCCAGTGTCAATGTAAAGTCATACTGAGATTGGGTTTTAGGAATTGACACAGATGGGGGTTTCTGAGAACCTTAACATAAAGATCTCAAGTCAGTAACTGTTGGCCCTGTTCTGCAACCCCATCTCTGTAAGCCAAGGGACTCTCCCATCAGAGGTAGAGACTCAGCTTTACTGGGAGGACCCTCGCCGCTGCCTGCAGCTTTAGCAAGCCCTTGGCTCTCCTGTCGCTATCATGTCACTATTGCACAAGAGCTTTCAGAAACAGGCTAGATTTTGAGAGGCATTCCTATCCCCAAGTGAGACTTTAACAGATCTTCTCATAAAATAAAAGCCAAGAGAGCAACCAAGAGCGAGGATTCAGCCTGGCTCATTCTGTCTGGTGTTCCTCTTATGTCCCTAAGCAGCCCTCAGTGCTGTCTGTGTATGTGTGTGAGCTTGGAACACTTTCTTGGACCTTTAGCTCATGCTGGGAGGTGGCATGGCCAGGTTGCTGAGGGACCGAGAGAGGGAAGAAGGTCACAGGTAAGTTACCAGTCTAAGTGTCACTGAAAACACTCTAGAAAGGTGATCTTTTTTTTCAGTTTCCTATGCTTGGTGAAAAAGTAGAGTTTCAGCCAATCCGTGCTGTCTATAGCTGGAACAGCAGGATTTTAGCTTTCTTGATGCCCTATCTGTTGTGTCCCAGGGGCCATCAACGAAAAGGCCACACACCCCGGGTACTACGAGGACCTCGTGGAGAAGTCTATGGGAAAGTACAATCTTGCCACCGAGGAGATTGAGAGAGACTTACACCGCTCCCTTCCAGAACACCCAGCTTTCCAGAACGAAATGGGCATCGCGGCTCTGAGGAGAGTCTTAACGGCTTACGCTTTTCGCAATCCCAACATAGGGTATTGCCAGGTAACTGGCGCGAGTCGTGTTTGGGGAGGGCTCCAAGCATCCTCCAGTCTCAACCCAACCGCAGCCTCAGTTCATATAGTCCTGTAAGAGGAGAATCCAGATGAGGTTCAGCGTCAGACCAGCCGGCCGGGAATTTAATTAGAGCAGGCAAAGAGCAAGCAAAGAAGCCCAGCCAGGCAGCGAGGGGCCCAAGCCCTGCAGGCAGCGAGTTTATAACTCTTCTCCCAGTTTCCCCTCTGTCACGCCTCTCTCGGTGTGATCGTTCACAGGAAAGGGGCTGCGTTTCTCAAAACACTGTTTTACACAGGTTTCAGTCTGTTGTAAGTAGACACGTAAGAAGCCAGATCACGTATAAGGGTTTACATATCCCCAGAGTTGAAAAGGTTTTATTTGGGGAAATGGCAACAGGGCTCTACGCCTCTTCTCCTGGAGGAGTCTGACCTGCCTATCACCACCGTAGGCTGTATCACCACCGTAGGCTGTATCACCATCAGCCATTGACCCTGACATCTGTTTGGGGGACTCTGAGCTGACCCACCTACTCTCCATCACGTTCAGTTTTGGGGACCTAGCTGGTCAGTCCTCTGCAGAACTAACCTCCTTCCTAACACGTTCTTTTGTTTTGTTTGCCAGCAGATAACAGACAGGGAGGCTTTCTGGCTAATGGGGGGGCCACTGCAGCAGGGTATCTTAACCTTGGTGCTCTCCGCATTGTGGGTTTGAGTGATGTAGTGAAAAACTCAGTGACAAGATTGTTCTTATCAAGGTTTGGGGAACAGATTTGCTCAGGAGACATTAAATCACACCAAGTAGCTTTGCTAAGGGGACTCTCTCCCCCAGGTACCCCAAAGATAAGTAGTGTGCTAACCACACCTGTTAGAGATAAGCAGTTTATGAGGGCAGGATGTAAGTGCTTGCTCACATTGGGCAGCGTCAGGCCCATCCCCAGAGAACACACCTCTAACAGGCAGCTCAAGGGGGCAGCCCAAGGTCCCCACCAATGCGAAGTCCTCAACTGCTGTAAACCCCCTACATTCTCTTCTGGAGAAAACCCAGATGGGGGATGACCCCAGGGGAGGCCTATTTAAATAGTGGCCGTAGCTATCGGTGCTGAGTCTCCATCCACCCAGTGGCCAGACTTTCCAGCCTCCTGTGTCTGTTTAAATTGTTCAAAGTGTGACTGGAGCTGGGACCTGAAGGAGATTTAAAGATAACATTGTGTATGAAATGCATAAACCCTGAGGTCTATGAGGTATGTACAAGTTAGGAAAATCTCTTGTTGGCAGGCAAATCCATTTTGGGCGTTAGCTCCAGTCAGCCATGCACAGGCTTAGCAAACTGCTCTTCCTCCACCTCTGAGTCCGAAGAACCCACTGGAGAATGCATTGTTTCTGTAGCAAGAGAACTCTATGTCCTGGGTGCTGCGTTCAGCATCTGTCACCTGTCCACCAGGTAATAGCAGAAACCGCCACTCTGAGGATTAGTTGCCTCCAGATGTCGTGAGGTCTTCAGAGAAGCACCCTCTCTTTAACGCTTGCCCTGAGAAGGGAGTCACAGGCTGCAGTGGCTTTTCTATGCCAGTCTCTGTTTAGCTGAGTGGCGAGGGGGGGTCTTCTGCTCAGCACCCCACTGACCTGCTCTTCTATTCTGTGGGCGGAGTCCCCAGCTTCTGTTGGGATTGCCCATCTGCTTCTATTGCCTCTTCTCAAACATGTCATGTCGCTGAACACACAGCTTTCCCATGCTAGGGTTATGTTTTAACACATGTTAAAGTCAATACTTAATGCAGACTAACAGAAAAACTATTGCCCACATAAAATTAAAATAGTGTCTTACACTAGTACCTTGAACATAAGACACACACACACACACACACACACACACACACTAGTTTCCCCTACCACATTATTTTCGTTTTGTTTTTCTCATTGGTAGCAGCAGTCAGGCTGGAGAGCTTGCCATCCCAACTTCCCCTGTTCCTTCCTCTCACCCAGGACCCAGGACAGAGTAGAACTGTGGAGCCCCCATCATGCCTGATGGCTGAGGAGCTGATCTTCATCAAGACCGTGGACTAGAACTGGCAGGCTAATTCTCATGTGGAATTTTAATAACCACTTGGAATACCAAGGCTTTTAAGGCGGAACCTTTTCAGCCAAACACCTCTTAGGGGATGTGTATTGCACAAGTCTGATGAATTGGTACTGGTTTCTAGAAGATCAAAAGGAACTCACAAGCTGCTTGGCCTCTGACAGAGTAGAATTCATTTTTACCTTTTGATCTTCATATTTTAATTAAGGGACAGTTAACATTGAGCCGCTTAGTGGTTATGAGCTTCCTGATAATATCTTTTAATAAAATCAAGTTCCTTTAGAATTTAAATCACCCTTACTTATCTTGAGCATCTTTCCCTGAGGAACACAGGAGGAGAGAGCTCCAAGTCTGAAAGGGCTCCTTGTTCTCGGAGGGCGGCCTGGAGCCCTGTGCTTGGCTAGAGGAACTATTTATGGGAGGTTAAAGGGGAATATTTTCCTCCCCTGTGTCAAGGATTAAGAACCCTGAAGGGATTTAGTAAGCTGAAAGCTTTGTCCAACAGGCTTGGGGCAGGGGCTCTGCAGTGAGGGCGTGCCTGTGCATGCTAGAGTCAGGTCGACTGTGCGCCAGTGAAGACAGACAGACAGACCCTTGGCAGTTGCTGAAGAGGACTTGTGGATTTTCCACTCTGAAGGGGCATAAGCAGACAGAACTCAGAAGCATATTCACCAAAGCTTTTGTGGCCTGAATATCTGAAGCTTATTTATCTGACTTTTCTTGAGCGTTTATTGGCACCTACAAGAGTGGCCTTTTTTTTTTTTCTTTTTTCTTTTTCTTTTTTTTTTTTGGTCAGTGTTGTGAGCGAACTATGTCAGAAAAATAGACAAACACATTTATATCTTTCCATAGTGCCAGAATTTAGTGAATAACAATAAGATCATGAAGTACCAGCGGTTCCATGGCAGGAATTTGCCACATCCTTCCACTTTGACGGAAGTCTGGCCCCGCTGGATACAGGTTTCAAATTCTAACCTTGATTACAACTACCAGCTCTCATGTCAAGCTTGATACTGTCTGTCTGTCTGTCCGGGATAGAGAATGGCTAGATAGAGTTAAAGAGGCGATGTCTCAGACCCTGGCTGGCATGAATGTAAATAGAGCCGTGCTGATAAGAGACCTCAGCCAACTGCCAGGAGGAAGCTGCTGTGATAGCCTCCTCGGTGCTGAGGGTCCCGGGGTTGCAGAGCTATAAAGCTCAGTTCGTCTGCAGAGGCGAACTGGAAGGCCTGCAGGAGAAGAAGAGGCCCACAGATGGATGCATGAGGAGAGGCCCAGACAACTCAGCCCCTGGGACAACCCTGCGACAATCAGCCACACTCTGCCCGAGGCTCCGGCATGCACACACTAGGTAGCACAAAATGGCAGTTCTTCCATTGCAGACCTGGCTGCCCTTCTCTTTATGGGCTCTAGGTGAGGGGGTTAGACCCTTTCTTCAGTCTGGCAAGTCCAGAAAGTTCTTCGCCTGATTACGCTGATAGAATTTTAATCCTTCCCCGTGCCCCTACAATCTCAATTCAGCCCAGTTTATTGATAAGGCACCTACTTGCAGGAATAGCTCATTTCTTGAGTCTGTGCTGCACGGCTGGTGCCAGATAGAAGGTGGAGGCTGCTTTTCAAATGGCCTACCCTGAGATACCACTGTTTTCCCATAGTTTGGAGTAACATAGAGCGGGCACAGCCCCTTGGCAGTGAATAAGATTGCTCCAGTGTACGTTTGCTGTATTCAGACTGTGTTTGATGACGTCCTCCCTCTCTCTCTCTCTCTCTCTCTCTCTCTCTCTCTCTCTCTCTCTCTCTCTCTCTCCTTCCCTCAGGCCATGAACATTGTCACTTCAGTGCTGCTGCTTTACGCCAAAGAGGAGGAGGCCTTCTGGCTACTTGTGGCCTTGTGTGAGCGCATGCTTCCGGATTACTACAACACCAGAGTTGTAGGTATGTGGGGCTGGGTGTCAACACCTTAGCCTGTCTCGATAGGAAAAAGATTGTAGCAGTGTATTAGTTCTTCTCCTCAGAGCTGCGACAAGATGCCTGGCCAGAAATCAACTTAGGAGAGGAAGGGTTTGTTGTGGCTCGGAATTTGCCCACATAGGGCAAGTCACAACATGGCGGTGGGAACCGAAGACAACGGGTCACATGGGGTCCCAGTGTCCCAGAGAAGCAGACATTGGTGCTCAGTCTGTTCTGTTATTTTAAATGTAGTCCAGGACCCCTGCCCTGGGGACAGCCCACATTTAGGGCTTGGGACTCCATAGCTACAGAGTGTTTATATAAATAAGGGCTTATTAAGTGTTTTGGTCAATTCTTATTGTTAATTTATCATAGCCCAGGATCACCTGGGAAGAGATTCTCTGTGAGGCCTTGTCTAGATCCTCAGGTGAGCCTGTGGGAATGTCTGCAGAGGATTGTCTTACCCACCGTAATTCACGTAAGAAAGCCCAGCCTGAGTGGGGGAACAGCACCATTCCCTGTGTTAGGGCCCTGGGTTGTTTAAGTGTAAAGAAAGCTAACTGAGAACTAAGCATGAATGTGTTCGTTTCTCTCTGTTCTTTCCTGTGGCTCACACAGGTCCATACAGCCTTGGCTTCCCCAAAGTGATAGGCTGTACCCTGGAACTATGTGCCCAATTAAACCCTGTCTCTCCTAAGTCCCTTTTGGTCAAGGTATTTTTGCCATGGGCACAGAGATGAAAGCAGAGCGTGGTCCATCCATTTGCTTAGGTTCTCCAGTAGGATGCGGGGCTAACTGGCTGTTTTGTGTCATCCGTTCAGGTGCCCTGGTGGACCAGGGAGTCTTTGAGGAGCTGGCTCGAGACTATGTCCCGCAGCTGTACGACTGCATGCAGGACCTGGGGGTGATCTCTACCATCTCCCTGTCGTGGTTCCTCACGCTCTTCCTCAGTGTGATGCCATTTGAGAGCGCAGTGGTGGTGGTGGACTGTTTCTTCTATGAAGGAATCAAAGTGATATTTCAGCTGGCCCTCGCTGTCCTGGATGCCAACGTGGATAAACTCTTAAACTGCAAGGACGATGGAGAGGCCATGACTGTTTTGGGAAGGTACAGTGTTACGGCTGGCTCTGGGGCCACCTCATGAGTTTGACTCCATTGAGCAAAAGGTTTATTGCTCTCCGTGGCCAAGGACATGTTTTCACATGCTTTTTCATTTTGAATATGTTCTGTAATATATTTCCATATATATTATATATGTCATATATACCTGCATGTATGTGCAGATAGATGCATGTGTGCACATGTGCAGAAGGCATTGAGTGTTTTTGTCCATCAGTCTTCACGCATTCTTTTGAGGCAGGGTCTCCCACTGAACCTGGGACTCATGTTTCCTTGGCTAGGTTGAAAGCCAGTGAACCCCCGATATCCTCCAGTCTTGTATCTTTGCCTCCCTTGGAGCTGGAGTTACAGTGTCCTGGTGTGTTATGTGAGTGCTGGGATTCAAACTCTGCTCCGGAGGATTATACTGCAAGTGCCCGTAAGCCTTTAACCATTGCTCCAGCTCAGTATCCTTTTCTTTAAAAATGAAGGGAGTTTCTGTTCTTAAGAAAAATGTTAATAAGATCTGGTGTTGCACACTGTAATCCGAGCTGTTCAAAAGGCTGAGGCAGGAGAATTATATATTCAAAGCCAGTCTGGCAAACTTAATGTGGACCAATCTCAAAATAAAAAGTAAAAAGGGAAGCCGGGCATGGTGGCGCACACCTTTAATCCCAGCACTNGGGAGGCAGAGGCAGGTGNATTTCTGAGTTCGAGGCCAGCCTGGTCTACAGAGTGAGTTCCAGGACAGCCAGGGCGACACAGAAAAACCCTGTCTCGAAAAAAAAAAAAAAAAAAAAAGTAAAAGGGGCTCAGGCTGCAGAGTTGCTCAGTACACACTAGGACCCAGGTTCAGTTCCCAGTGCTTCAAGGAGAGATAAACAAACAACCAAAAGAAACAAGAAACTCTTAGATTTTTGTTTCAATGTGCTCAGTTTGAGATCTACACCGGAGGCATTCCAGTTCATTTCTAGTGACAGCTGGTTTGTATCTCACCTAAGGTACCTAGACAGTGTGACCAACAAAGACAGCACTCTGCCTCCCATCCCTCATCTCCACTCCCTGCTCAGTGATGACGTGGGGCCCTACCCTGCAGTGGACATCTTCAGACTCATAGGGACGTCCTACGAGGTAGGTTTTGCTTCCCAGCCATGCGGTAAAGGTGCCCCAGCGTTCCCACCCAGCTCGGGTGGGCTTCTGCTGTTGTCATAGAACATAAGAATCCAGCTGCTTTATAAAGATTAAGGATGGATTCCTTATAATCCTAGAGCAGCAGTTCTCAACCTTCCTAATGCTGCCACCCTTTAAAACAGTTCCTCACGTTGTGGTGATGCCTCAACCATAAACTTTTCATTGCTACTTCATAATTGCAATTTTGCTACTGTTATGAATTATAACATAAATATGTGATGTTTGACCCCTGCAAAAGGGTCACTTGACCCCCTACAGGGGTCGTGACCCACAGGTTGGAACCCTAAGGCTGGCCAGGAACTTACAGATGAGAGTCCCATCTTTCTCATCAGAAAGATGCATGGCGTCTTGTCCACAGGAGGCAGCCCTTCTAACCCAAAGACCTGCATATAAGGCCTTTCCCATCAACCCTGCAACACCTGGGTGTTCATTTTCAACATGTGTTTGGAGATGGACAGAAATCCTGTCCTCCCTTTACATTGGTTGTCTGAGGCAGGTGACTGCCTGAAGCTAAAAGCTTTGGTCTCAGAGAGGGCTGCTGAGTGTATCTTGGGATTTCTTGTGAGCCTTAACTTGTGTTGTAAATGGTGTGACAAGCTCTGGCCCTCTGACCCCTGATCTAGAAGCGTGTCAGATTCAGCACTCGGCGGACCGAGGAGCAGTCCCAGGAAACCATCACATAATATAATTCATTGCCTGTTCTCACACTAAGCAATGAGAACACCCGGAGTAGCAGTTGCAGGTGTAACAATTATTTATTTATTTATTATTTATTTTTCTTTTTACTGAGAAAAAGTCTTGTTTTATATCTTGGCCTATTCTTGAAATGTTATATAGTTATCCCACTATAGATCACTGCGCAGACAGTTTATAGCCAATTAAAAATCTTTACTCCGGCCATCAGGGACCACACCCAGGTATTCAGGGAGCCAGATGTGACCCCAAGTGTCCAGAACATTGGAATTTTAAAGGCAAAAACCACATCCTGATTTTTGGCAGTTTCAGCAGAAGCAGCTAAGATAAGCGGCTAGCTACGGAGAGAGGGGGCAGGGGGGTTCTGTACAAACAGGCTAAGACAAGTTAGAAAAGTTATCTGGGGCATCTTGATCTTAGGATCTTGAATAGAGCTGAGTAATTTTCCACAGGATTCTCCATCAAGGGGTAATAACTCTACTCAAGCCTACGGTGGCCTTAGCAAGAATACAAAATGGAGGAGCTTTTGCGCTGCCTTGCCTTGTATGGAAATAAAGTCAATCCGTGTGTGTCAGCCTCTTGAGGCCTTAGAAGTCCTGTGCCGCTACATTTGGCCCCTGGTGGTTACTGTGGGGTGGTAGGGTGTCTTTTGAGTACATGTGTTTGTGCATGTGGGAACTGTAGGGCAATCCCATGTCCTTCCTCAGGAGCCAGCTGCCTTTGCTTTTGAGACAGGCTCTCTCCCTGACCTGGAACTTGCTCAGTAGCTAGACTGGCTGGGCGGAACCCCAAGCCTGTCATCAGAAGCACCTACAATATTAGTGAAAGGGCACAGGTGGATGTGCCTGCGGGCATTCCAGAGACAGGTGGCTCATGAGGGCTTGGAGCTAATGAATGGATGGTTTTACAATGTGATGGAGTGACTGGGGATGGTAGAGGGTAAGAGGTAGAGCCTCGTAGGAGGAAATAGGTCAGTGGGACATCTCCCAGGGATCTCTGTCTCCGCCCCCGATTTCCCCCTATATTCTCTTTTCCTGTCCTGTGATCACCATGATGTGAGCCGCCATATTCCACTGTGTCCTTACCCCCATTAATGGACCCTCTGAAACCATAGGCCAAAATTAACCACTCCTCCCATAAGCCTTCTCTGAGGGGTGTCATGGTCACAGGCGTGGAAAAAGGCCATCCATGCACATGCAGAACACTAGGGTCGAATAGCCTACAGTCATAGGGTTCCTGTGGGGCTGCCCCACGTGGAGGAAGGAAGAGCCTTCTAGTCCTGAAACTCTCAATCAGTCTAAACTGCTGCTGCAGGAGTCAGGAGCTACTGGGGCAGAAGGACACTAAGACAACTCTAAGGGCCCCTTTGAGCTGGCAGTTTGTTGGGTCCTGAGGTTCAGTGCCTGTTTACTCTATTGCCTCTCATTTCCTAAACTTTGGATCTTAAAACTTAGAGAAACAATACTTTAGAAAGCACAAATGTCGTGCCTTCTGCACAATGGTTATTTTCATCAATTGCTTCCCGCCTTTTTTGAGACAAGTTTTTCTTACTAAACACAGAGCCCCACAATTTGGCTGCCGTTCCAGAAAGCCCCATAAATCCCACAGTCTCCATCTTCCACAGTAATGGTATTATTGGTTTTGGGGGGCAGGGAGTAGGTAAGGCTTCTGGGGATTAGAACTCGGGTCCCCAACCCTGAGTGGCAAGTCCTTCGCTGGCAGTCACTGTAGAGCAGCCGCTCCCTGACCTACTGTTCAGATCAGAAGATGTCCCCACCCTGGGAGCTTTTCTCTGCTAGCCAGACTTAACTGACTCAGCTAGAAGGAAACGATGGCTTGGCCAGACTTAGTAGCAGTGAATCTTCTCGTCACTAGTGAGTGACAATTCCTACCAACTCCTGAATTGGGCTGTTTGGTAGAAATAAGTATTACGACTTTTTTCTTGTCTGAGTTAGGGAGACATGCAGGCAGTGCTAGGCGGGTTAGAGTTTGGAGAGATAGCCGACTCACACAGTGCCCGTGTGGATATGCTGTTAAAAGAGCACGGAGATCGGCAAGCGTTCCTCCCCCACCTCCTCCTCTCTGAGCCTTAGAGCTCCCAGGCCTTAAGTGATTAACCTCAAGCCTCAGGTCCCAGCTTTCTTCTTGAGGGGCTTTCACTCGAGGAAGACACATGTCACTTTGAAATTTAGTTCTGTCATCTGGTACGGGACAATCTCTACGTTACTGATTTACAGTCCCTAAATGGCTTTATCACTGTCACGGAGGGAGTCGTTCGTCCTGTGCCGCCAGTCTGTGCATGTGACCCTGCGTGCTTGAGCACATTTTTTTTCAGAAACACCAAAATTGCTCCTTTCCAGAAATTTGGAACTATCCGGGCCGATTTGATTGAGCAGATGAGATTCAAGCAGAGGCTGAAAGTGATCCAGACCCTGGAGGATACCACCAAACGCAATGTGGTGAGCCCTGTGAAGGGCAGCAGGGAGGGATGGGAGGTGGGGGAGGTTGGGGGGTTTAGGGCGGGGACTACCTCATGTTGCCCCTCCTAGCTCACCCTCCTGCTGGCTTCCCCGCTCCAGCTTGGCAGAACTTGAGAAAGAACCTAAAGGCTTTCTCAGTGTGCCATGTTTCAAATGTGCGGGACTCCCTTACAGGTACGGACCATTGTGACGGAGACCTCCTTTACCATTGATGAGCTGGAAGAGCTGTACGCTCTTTTCAAGGTGAGTTTCAAAGTAAATTCAAAGGGATGAAAAGAACTTAATATGATGAAAAGAAGCCTTAATCACTCAGTGAGTCCTTGATCTTTCTGTTCGGTGATTTGGGGGTTCCGTGGTTCACTAATATCCATGAGAAGGAAGAGAGAGCCAGAGAACAAAGCTGTCCTAAGTAGGAAGAATAAATCAGCTCTCAGCATTAATTTAAGTGGATATAATTTTAGCTCTCTTCCTCACCATCTGGTACGGTTAGTTTTCTTGGACCTTAGAACATGGGATCTTGAGTTCTAAAACTCCATAGACCAGCTGTGATCAAAGTTCAAATTCTGCCTGAAATTTCTATACCGTATAATTTCTCCTACTAAGCCCCAAATCACCCTTAAAAAAAAAAAAATGTGTAGCTAGAAGAAGCAGCTTGGTGTATAGGAGGCGTGGTTACAGTCACTGTTTCCCAAGTCCCCTGGCGGCGGTGGCCAATTCTGTCAGTGCTGTGGTGATGCAGAACATCATGGAAGAGGGGGAGAAAAATCCTCACTGCACGGCAGCCAGGGGACAGAAAGACACCGAGAGAGGTCCAAGACAGGAGAGAGACCTCTGGAGTATGGCCCACTTCCTCCAACCAGGCTCCACATCCAGAAGTTTCCATCATGTCCCAATAAAACCAGCAAATGACTAATCCATTGATGAAGACCAGGCAATGACAATTCGGTCACAGCTCAGTGATGGGATCCATCCTTCAGGGACCAAGTTATCAGCGTATAGCACTGTTATGAGGATGCTTCATAGCTAAACCCTAACAAAAACTGTCTACACATCTAGTGAAGGGCTTCATGAGTTTAAATTCCTGTGGTTTCCGTTTGTTCATTGAGCCACTATTGGTATTGATCCTTAATAAGGATCAATAAGGATCCTTAATAAGAAAAAACACAACTTAATAAGTTTTAAATGTAATTCTTCTACAGAAGTTTTAGTCTTCTCTGGTCAATGTCACGGGTTAGAGTGTCGCAGTTAACACAATACTTGGCAGTTGGAGGCAGGAACATCAGTTCAAGGTTGATGCCAGCCTGGATTGCATGAAACCATGACTCAGAAACAAAAACCAACAGCAGATCTCAATGTGGCTCTTTTGAGCAGGTGGAAAGATGATCCAGGAACAAACATAGAAGGCGACATGGACATCCTGTGGACAGCTCTTACAGGAACTGAGCATAGAACTGAAGGGTCTTCCTAACGCGCCCTCCTACCTCTTTACCACTAGAGGGCGCCAGTGTCATTTTTCCTCTCTCCCCTGGGAGGGAGGCCACATGTGTTATTGACTTGATACACAAGTCAAGCGCCTGTATTCTTCTGATGAGACACTGATTTCTATCCACAGCATCAGGAATCCACTGCTGAGCCTAGCTCTTCGTTCTCACCGTGGCATCTCTTAGACTTACAGTTTCACAAGCCAGGTGCTCCTGTGTATAGTAGGAGGCCCACATACCTGCGGATTGGACATTGTGCCTAGGATAACAGCAGTGATTTGGGGCTGTATGAGTGACAGTAACCACTTTGCAACATTTTTCAGGCTGAGCATCTGACCAGTTGCTACTGGGGCGGGAGTAGCAATGCCCTGGACCGACACGACCCCAGCCTGCCTTACCTGGAGCAGTACCGAATTGACTTTGAGCAGTTCAAGGGCATGTTCCTACAACTCTTTCCCTGGGCGTGTGGCACACACTCGGATGTGCTGGCCTCTCGCCTGTTCCAGCTGTTAGATGAGAATGGAGACTCCTTGATTAACTTCCGAGAGTTCGTCTCTGGGCTGAGTACGGATGTGATTTTCTTGTATGAGCTGGGCGGGGACAGTGGTGGTGTCACCTGGGGTTCCCCTCAATAGCACTCAGGGTCCCCACACGGGGTCTAGAGGAAGGAAGAATGCATACAAGGTTTGCATGCTAGTTGTAAGATTATGTCTGGCTAATAGCTGTATTAATGGGTAATCTACAGCCTACTCGAGACATGAGACAGATGTTAACATGAGTTCAGAACACGTTATCAGGGCGCTTGTAAGAAAATTCAGCTGGTGACTGTACCTGCTTCCCAGTCTGACCTGAGTTCAGTCCAGAACCTTCATGGTGGAGAGGGAGGGCCAACTCCCACAGTGTTCTCCGACCTCCTCCCCACAGGGCTATGGCACACACACACACACACACACACACATACACATGCACACACGTACACACCATAGACATAAATAACTAACATGTAGGCTTTTTAAAAAATGAACAGAGAATGCATATTACAGTAAAATGCTAACATATCCTGTCAGCCCTGACAGGGTTCCCAGGGAAAAGGGAATATCTAGATGGTGGATTGGATTGCTTTACAAAACAATATAATAATTGAAGGATACCCTATATAGAATAATCACATATAGGTAAACCTTTCTAATATATGGTTTCATAATGTTTCTAAGTAACACCAAATCTATTTTAATAAAAGACTGGAAAACCATAGCATAAATGGCAGTCTGCTGTCTGTTTCTGATGAAGGACTGTCTATAAGTGGGACATGTGCACACTCTCACAAGGACTGCCTCTGGATAGGACACGCACACGCATGCGCACACATGTGCACGCATGCACACACACCAGACACCTGACCTGCAGGGTACAGGTTGCTGGCTATCTACCAGCTTTGCTCACTTCTCTGCTGTGATTGGACCTTTATTCCATTTATAATTGGATGGAGAAACTGTTGCATGGTAAGAGACCTTGGCCTGCTTGATGTGAAGTCAGAGGTGTAGCAAGCCTTGTGCCTGGATGTCAGGATGAATTTTTCTGAGGGGATTGTACCCGTCTGTTATCTTGCACATCCATCCCTTTTCTCGTCCCTGTAACAAAACGTGTGACAACTTCAGCAACTTAAGCAGGAAGTGTTTCTTTTGGCTCACAGTTTGAGGGCACAGTCCATCTCGGCGGGGAAGCATCAGCAGCGTGCATATGAAGTGTCTGCCTGGTCACTGGACACAGTCAGGAGCAGGGCCATCAGTGCTGGAGCTCCAGCTCCCAGGCTCAGCTCCGTTCAGTCTGGGACCCCAAGCTATGTCGTGGTGGCACCTAGGTGGCATCTAGGATGTACCTTCCCACCCCAGTGAACGTAATCTAGAAACTCCCTCACAGGTGCCTAGGTGATTCTAGGTCTGATTAAAGCGGCAGTCATCAGTAGTAGCCAGCTGTGCTTGTATCCTATGCTCGAAGTGATGTATCTAGGCAAAGATGCAAGACTGGGCATAGAGTCAGTGATGGCTCCAGACAGCGCTTTCTCTGTAGGTAAAATGTCTACAGGGTCAGAGGAAGCTGGGAGTGTGTTACCTGGAAAAAGTCTTCTTAGGTTAAGTTTGTCCTCGTGGTTATATGAAGCCTTGTTCACACACTTGGAGTAGACTTGTATGGAGGAGTTTGAAGTATACATACACGATGTGAACAGCCCTTCGGACTAATGATGGCAGCTAACGGTTGTACAGTGTTTTGCATGTCAGGCACTGAGGCGGGTTTCTTGTATGTATGTATGTGCCCTAAGGCACAAGTTACAAATCAGGTTTAAATTCTGACAGCCCGTAGGCATAGTTTGTGCTGTAACTGTCACACTGAGTGAGAAAAATTATCACTGGTCTCAGTCTGTTCTAGCTATTCTAACAAAATGCTTTTTAGTCTGAATAGTTTTTACACAAAAGAAGTGAATTTCCCGTAGTTCTAGAGTGTGACTGGCCTAAGATCAAGAGAGCATCACACTCCATTTCTGTGGTGGACAGTTCTCTCCATGTACCGATGTGTGGTGGAAGAGCAAGCAGCCACCCTCGAGTCCCTCAGTAAGGACTCCAATTCCATGGCAGTACTGCTCTGACCTACTCGAAGGCCAATGGCACCATCATACTGGAAGTCAAACATTCAGAGCAGGCCTTATGAGGTGACACCAACATTTGAGGTCACAGGTTATCTGCCTGCCCACTGATGGCAGGCAGGGTCTTAGGGTTTTAATACTATGAACAGACACCATGACCAAGGCAACTCCTCTAAGGACAACATTTAATTGAGGCTGGCTTGCAGGTTCAGAGGTTCGGTCCATTATCATCAAGGCAGGAACATGGCAGGGTCCAGGCAGACAGTTCAGGAGATGCTGAGAGTTCTACATCTTCATCTGAAGGCTGCTAGAAGACTGACTTCCATGTGGTTAGGAGGAGGGTCTCATTGCCCACCCCCACAGTGACACTTCCTCCAACAAGGCCACACCTCCTAATATTGCCACTGAGCAAAGCATATTCAAACCACCACACATCCAGAGAAACAGAAGTTTAGCAGCTTGCCGAGAGTCCACTTCTTAGGCAGCAGTAAGTACCTGCTGTCAGAGCCAACTGCGAGAGCTGCATGTGGTTCACATTCGTCAGAGCCAGGGTGTAAATGAGATGATCCAGCCCAAAAGCCTGTCCTTTGTTTCCCATGCAGAAGACATTTCTTCTACAACAGTCCCAAGAGACATTGGTTCAGTGTTAGCATGGATGCTGGCTATAGATAAGAACCCATGGGGATAATCGTATCGTCCCTTCCCACCGGGATTCCAAGGCCTCTCTTCCCTCTTCCTGAACGGGTTCACCTTCAGTTAGGGACTGCAGTAAATACTTCTAGAAGATTTTTCTGATTCCAGGAGCAGCTCAGAGTTTAAGGAGAGTAGCAGGACTCTTTTGATTAAACCTTATAAAGGCAGAATAAATTAAAATGAAGACTAGACTAGAACAAGTTAAAACAAATATTTCAGGGAACTCAAAAGCATTGAGGAAGGATTTCCCAAGTAAGGAATTTGGAGTTAATCTTAAATGTGCTCTTCGTTCAGTTCTCATTTTGTAGTTGTTTAGGATGCTAAGGCCCAGTCTTAGGATCTTTCCCATGAATAATTCAGTTATGATATATATAGTTATATATAAATATATAATAGTTAATATATTTAAAATCTTTGCATGTGAGAATATGTAGTTCTTTATGTGTCATGGGGTCCCAGTGTCAATTACTGGTAGATTTTTCTGTCATTATCACCTCACAAAGGGGAAACTGAGGCTAGAGAGAGGTGGACCCTTCTGCGGTGCACAGTTGTGAAGCACAAAGCATTTGAAGCCAAACCTCCTGGGTCGAGAGTCTTAACTAACGTAGGCCCCGGGCAGAACTCGTGTCACACAGTGTCTTTGACTAGATAGATAACTAGAAAAGAGCTCACTGAGCCTGGGGTGGGGGGTGGGATGGGCGTCACTAACCCACAGGACATATTTCACACTGGCTCTTTCTCGATTTCTAGGTGCTGCATGCCATGGGGACCTCACAGAGAAACTCAAACTCCTGTACAAAATGCACGTCTTGCCTGGTAAGTGGACTACGAGAGGCTGCACGCATACTGACTGGCACACATGCACACTGACACACCAAGACCTGGCTCCACATCGCTTCCTTGGGTGGCATCTCTCTGCCTGTCAAAGGCCAGCCTGAGGTGCTGCTTCACATGAGTCCCTGAATGCTGCCCTTGACTTGGCTGTCATTTGCCTGTCTCAGAAACGAGTTGAGCTCATGGGAAGCATGACAGCCATCTTCAAGGGAAAGGGCAGCCTTCAGTGGCATAGGTAGCAGGTGGTTCCCATTAATGTATTTATTTAGTTTACACCTTAATCACAGCTTCCCCTTTCCTCCTCCCACCTCGCCTCCCTTCATTCCTCCCCTCCCCTCCCTTCATTCCTCCCCTCCCCTTCTCCTCAGAAAAGTTTATCAACTCCTCTCATGGATAGATCAACCCACCTTGGCATCTCAAGTTGCAGTAAGAGACTAGGTGCTGCTTCTTCTGTTGAGGCTCAGTCAAGGCAGCCCACTTAGGGGAAAGGGATCCAAAGGCAGGTGACAGAGTCAGAGGCAGCCTCTGCTCCTGCTCTTAGGGGTCTCACGTGAAGATCGAGCTGCACGGCTGTCACATCTGTGCAGAAGGCCTAGGACTGTCCCATGCATGTTCTCTGATTGGTGGTTCAGTCTCTGAAAGCCTCTGTGGGCCCAGGTTAGTTGATTCTGTAGGTTTCTTGTGGTGTCCTTGGCCTCTCCGGCTCCTTCAGTCCTTTGCGTAGAGGTTTTGACGTTGGAGGGTACAACCAGGCATGCCGCTGAGGCTTGGAGTTGAGTTTTAAATAAGACCGGTCTTAGCTGGGGTGGATCTATCAAATACTGAAAATCATTCACACCCCCAGATGGGAGCAAATGTGGGCTTGAGTAGCAGTGTCCTATAACTGATCCAGAAAGTACTGTCTCAGAGTCTTTGAGAAATTGTTCCGATAGAGGGGAAACTCAAAGGCAGGGACGGGGACGGGGACGGGGGCAGGAGGGGGGGTAGAAAGAAGATGGAGTTAGAATGGGCAAAGTGACCCCACTGACCCCACAGATGCCTCCGAGGCCTCCCGGCCCTCCATCCCACTTTGCTGACTTTAGATCTTCATCCTCCCCTGTCCCTCCCTGGTGTGGCAGAGCTGACACCTCCTCACGTGTCTGTGTCCCCTCTCTCACAGAGCCATCCTGCGATCAAGATGAGCCCGACTCTGCCTTTGAAGCGACTCAGTACTTTTTTGAAGACATCACCCCAGAATGCACACATGGTAGGTGAAGTTCCCACCCCCCAAGGAGACTGTTTTTTGTCTCCTGTAGAGCCTGCCTTTACTGGGGAGACTTAACTCCAAAGTTAGTCAGAGAAGTCTGTAAGTAGGTTTGCCTAACAGTCAGGAGGCAGTGACCTTGCCTTCTTAGGTTCTCAGTTTAGAGAGGGTTCTTCTCTCATGCAAATGCTTCTGAAATGGTCACAGGCCACACTGTGGGTATCTTTGCTTCTTCAGAGTGTTTTTTTTCTACTTCCAGAATCCCTATCACTTTGCTGGGTGTTTCAAAATACAGACTAAAATACACAAGATAAGCGGGAAATTGTGCTCATACAATACCCAGTTATTCATATTCTGACATTTTGCTTTTCCATACTTTCCTATTAGTGTATGTGATTATGCGCACACACAGTACACCCATCTAAACTGAGATCTGGCTACTTACAAACTTCTAGTTTTTGGTTGGTTTGTTTGTTTGTTTGTTTGAGACAGGGTTTCTCTGTATAGCCCAGGCTGTCCTGGAACTCACTTTGTAGACCAGGCTGGCCTCGAACTCAGAAATCCACCTGCCTCTGCCTCCCGAGTGCTGGGATTAAAGGCATGAGCCACCATGCCCGGCCAAACTTCTGGTTTTGTTTTTGCTAAAATTCTGGGGACCGAATCCAGGGCCTCGCTCGTGGAAGGATTCTCTACACTTCTTTTCACGTGTGCATATGCACATGTATGTCACAGAGCATGTTTGGAGGTCAGAGGAGAACTTGCTGCAGTCGATTCTCTCCTTACCACGTGGGTCCCAAGGACTGAAGTCGGGTCATTAGGCTTGGCAGCAGGAATGAGCCCAGTTTGCCAGCTCCCATTTTTATTGTTCTATTAGATGTGTATATATATATGTGCCTCATTAATTATCGTTTTCCTTAAAATGCAGTGAGAAGGTGATGTCATTAGGACTTTTTTTCTGAAAAGATTGTCATTTCCTCTGATGCCCACCAAAAATCTCCTTGTCACAATGGGCCACCCGCACCCCACCCCCTGTGACCTCCCCGCCACTCGCACACCTATGTTATGGTGTTACCAGAACAAGCTGTACCCAAAGTCCTTCTGCCAAGACGTCTCCGATACCAAAATCTGAATTTCTAACATGGTATGGAAGATGGCAAAAGTCGATGAACTCCCACCTTATGGCCACACAGTGTCAGATGAGGGCTTCCACTATGCTGAGTCCTGTGTCCATCAGTTCACGCACAGTAATAAATCTCTTTAGCAGCCTGGGAAACAAATTCATAGAAGGATAGTTTTTAAATGGTTGCATAATAACCAGTGCCCGGGTTTGCTGCACACCAAGTAGTATGGGGGTCTATTTGTTTCCTATTGCCTTTTTCATGAAGCAGGAAAGAGATGTCCTGTCCCTCTAGCTAAAACGCTGCTAAGGTGGGTTGGAAATCCATTTGCGGCTGAGTTAGCCGAGGAAGTACAGGAAGCATTCACAGCTTCAAATCCATCAGAGTCTGAGACCGTTTGTCTTCCCGGTATCTGTGTGTCCTGTCCTGTCCAGTTTCAAGAGGAAAACACAGTTGTAACTGGGTTCTTCAAAAATCATATTTTAGAGTTGCCAAATTATGTTCTCTTGCTTCTCCTAGCATTTCCGTTTCCCTTAAAGGATATGGTCTTGATCCTGTTGCAAGTCACAGCAGATGCTCCAGAGGCTGTAAGGTCCCAGGCAGGACGGAGGAATGGAGGCTTATGGGAAAGCACCACCACCTCCAGTAGCTTCTAAAGACCGCATGACATCATCCTTTTAATCCCTCATTGTACAATAAACCCCAGCTCTGAGAAATAAATCTGGGGCCATCCTTCACCTAGAAGTGGAGTTGTCAGATAAAATATACCCAATGAAATTCAAATTTCTGGCTGGAGAGATGACTCGGTGGTTAAGAGCACTGACTGTCTTGAGTTCAATTCCCAGCAACCACATGGTGGCTCACAACCATCCGTGATGAGATCTGATGCCTGTCTTCTGGTGTGTCTGAAGGCAGCTATGGTGTATTCATATACATAAAATAAATAAGTAATTCTTTTTAAAAATTCAAATTTCTAAAGAATAACTTGTATACATCATGTGCGATTAGAAATGCACTTTCACCAAAAGATTATCTGACATGGGATGCTGGCTATGTATGTATGTATGTATGTATGCACTGTGAAGATTCGTGTGTGAGTGTGGAAGCTGGAATGGAGCTGGAGTGACAGGCAGTCTTCAGCCACCTGATGTAGGACATGAGAGTCAAACTCTGGGTCTCTCACTGCAAGAGCACCATAGCATGAATAACGCTCTCCAGCCAGTGTTAACGTTTCTGTTTGCCAAGTCAGGCCACCCTGTCTGCAGAGTCTTCATTTTCTACTTCACGAAGCTCATGGTTTAAATTCTCTAACACCCCTCTTTCTTCCGAATATCCCCCGATAGTCGTTGGCTTGGACAGTAGAGGCAAGCAGAGTGCGGACGACGGCTTCATCACAGTGAGTCTGAAGCAGGACAGAGGTACAGATACCCTCTTCTCTGATTACCAGCCTGATGGTCTTGTTTCTTGATCTATGAGTGCTCATCTCTTGACTTTTGGGTTTTAGGGAAAAGGGCGAATTCTCAAGAAAACCGTAATTACCTAAAACTCTGGACCGCAGAAAATAAGTCTAAGTCAAAAACTGCCAAGGATTTGCCCAAGCTGAATCAGGTAAGAGGCTGTCCTTTGCAGCCAGATATAAATGTAGATTAAAATATCTCCTAAAGACAGCGAGGACTTGGGGGTACTTAACTATTTTCTGCCTGGATCTGTTTTGGTGTTTTGTTTTTTAAGACAGGGTTTCTCTGTGTAGCCCTGGCTGGCCTGGAACTCACAGAGATCCACCTGTCTCTGCCTCTTGAATGCTGGGATTAAAGGTGTGCACCACTGTCACCCTTTGGATTTTTTTTTTTTTAAAGACAGGGTGTCATGTAGTCCAGGCTGGCTTCCAACTAACTATTTAGCTGAAGATGACCTTGAATTTTTGATTCTCCTGCCTCCACCTCCCAAGTGCACAGGCATGTACCCACCATATCCAGTTTATGCAGTACTGTGAGTCGAACCCTGGACTTCACGTATGCCAGGCAAGCACTCTAAATTGACCTATATCTCTAGTCCCATTTGGATTTATTTCTTTTGCATCAAAAATTATGCTCCGTTGTGAGAAAATGTGCTCCTAAAAGAAAACTTGAACAGTGTACTCAGCTCTGAGACTACGTGTACTCCATCCCAACTGGCAGGGTTACCCTCAGATACTCAGAAGTTAAAGTTCTGCTGTCTTATATCACTGCGCTCAGCAATAGAAATGTCCTGAAAAGCTAAAGCATATTGGGGAAGAGATATAAGTGGGTATAGTCACGGAACGGCGAGTTTCCAGCTAAGGTGCTGCTCTGTACGGGGAGGTGAGGAGTTGTGTCATGGGAGACTCTACTATAGCTAACCTTGGGAGCAGTCTTCCAAACTTCAGAGACGTGAGGAGAGATGAGTCTGATGCCTCCTTAAGGTTCTTCAACTAGGAGGAAAAGATGAGAGAGAGAGAGAGAGAGAGAGAGAGAGAGAGAGAGAGAGAGANTTTTGGTTTTTCGAGACAGGGTTTCTCTGTGTAGCCCTGGCTGTCCTGGAACTCACTCTGTAGACCAGGCTGGCCTTGAACTCACTCTAGACCAGGCTGCACAGGCACGATTTTTTAAAATATCCCCAGCTCTCTCTGTAGATCTCTGAACTCCCCAGCCATGGATGTAATGGGTTGTCTCTCTTGCCTGTAACCAAGCCACCCTAGCTGAGCACGTGAGCCCTCTACTATGGGACATAAGCTTGAATCCACATGTGTAGTGTGAGAGAACTTCCTAGGGGAGATATGATATATACTCACAGCTACTCACCCCAGAAAGGAAACCCACCAAAGGGACCAAAGTAACAACTGCACCAAAGTCCAATTTGTTAAACCAGTGCATTTTATTGGGGATGATTTCCAGGAGTCTACTTGATTCAAAAGCAGCTGCATCCCTGCAAAGCCCACTCCAGCATGGGTGAAAAGCCCTGAGAGCTGCAACCCTGGAGCCCTCTGCACAGCTTGCAGGCTGGGAATGCCCTCTGCACAGCTCTGAGGGTCAGAGTCTCCTCCCTGGCCCCAGGCAGTTGTTTAAGGCTTTGTCTGTAAAGGTGGGGTGGGGATGGGTGTAGGTGCAGAGGGCAGGGCCTCTCCGACCCTTTGCAGGATTCAATATTCCAGAACATACGTTGTTTGTTCACATCCTGAGTCTCCTGTATTTCCACCCAACTCCTGGAAGAAAGGATTATATCCTGGGAAACTGTTCTACACTACCATGGGGTTCGCAGATCAGCCTCAGTTTTAAGAGCATAAGCTGGCTCCTTTGCCTCCCTTTGCCTGCGATTATCTGATGCTGATTCACTTTCTGCCTTCCTCATGAACATGCGGCTTTCTCATCACAGGAGCATGGGGTGGGAGAGCCCCGAGATAACTGAGAGAGAGGGAGAGAGAGAGAGAGAGAGAGAGAGAGAGAGAGAGAGAGAGAGAGAGAGAGAGAGAGAGAGAGAGGAGAGAGAGATCGCAGTGCCCAGCATGATGGTCCATGCCAGTAGCACTGAGGAGGCAGAAGAAGGGGATAATGAGTTTGAAGCTAGCCTGGGCTACATAGTGAAACCCTGTTTCAAAACAACCAAAGTGGATGGGGGCAGAAGAAGAAGAGGAAGAAACTAAGCAAGATGTAACTTATCCACAGTGTGTGAGGAGTATATTTCCATGTACCTAGGCACAACTATATGGGTGCGTGTACGGCGGCCAGAGGACAACCTCAGCTACCATCCCTCAGGAACCACCACCCTTGTGTTTTTTTTTTGTTGTTGTTGTTGTTGGGTTTTTTTTTTGGTTTTTCAAGACAGGGTTTCTCTGTATAGCTCTGGCTGTCCTGGAACTCACTTTGTAGACCAGGCTGGCCTCGAACTCAGAAGTCCGCCTGCCTCTGCCTCCCAAGTGCTGGGATTAAAGGCGTGCGCCACCACCCCCGGCCACCCTTGTGTTTTGAGACAGAGTCTCTCATTGGCCCGGAGCTCACCAAGTAGGCAAAGCTGGCTGGCCAGTGAGCCCCAAGGGTCCATCTGTCTGTCTGCTCCGATGCTGGGATAGCAAGTGCATGCCCCCTCACCTTCCCCCCCTTTAAAATATGGCTTCTCAGGAGACTCCACAACTTTACCAGCTGAGCGACCTCCCCAGCCTCTGCCTCAGTCATCCTCCACTCTTGGTGATGAGTCTGTGAAGGTTTTTACCATTTCATCCTTGCTCTTTTTGTGGATGGTTCAAATTTTCAAAGGGGGAGGTCTAATAAAGATGCTTTAACAGTAGGTCCATCCCTTCTTTGTAGAGCATTTCCCAGGGGCTTTGAGAGTCGTAGTTTAAATAGCTGTTTAGTCCCTCCTCTTAGATCCTTGCCTTCCCTACTCGTTCTCCAGGGGCAGTTTATCGAGCTCTGTAAGACCATGTACAACATGTTCAGTGAAGACCCCAATGAGCAGGAGCTTTACCATGCCACAGCTGCGGTGACCAGCCTCCTGCTGGAGATCGGAGAGGTTGGCAAGTTCTTCATTACTCAGCCCGCAAAGGAAGATGCAGTTCCTGGACCACCCTGCGGCCAGGCCATCCCAGGCATGCTCTTCCCTAAGAAGGGGTCCAGCCAGTCCTATGTGGTGGAGTCCGCAGAGCCACTCGCAGCTAGCCTGGCAGTGGACAGTGAGGAGCACTCCCTGGGAGGGCAGATGGAGGACATTAAACTGGAGGACTCCTCACCCAGGGACAACGGGGCCTGCTCCTCCATGTTGATCTCCGATGATGATACCAAGGATGACAGCTCCATGTCATCCTACTCGGTGCTGAGCGCCGGCTCCCACGAGGAGGACAAACTGCACTGTGAGGACATCGGGGAGGACACAGTCCTGGTGCGTAGCAGTCAGGGTAGAGCCACCCTGCCCAGGAGCAGCAGCCTGGACCGGGACTGGGCCATCACCTTTGAGCAGTTCCTAGCCTCGCTCTTGACAGAGCCTGCTCTCGTGAAGTACTTTGACAAGCCAGTGTGCATGATGGCCAGGGTCACCAGTGCAAAGAACATCCGTATGATGGGCAAGCCCCTCACCTCAGCCAGTGACTACGAAATCTCTGCCCTGTCAGGCTGATGTGAGAAGGGAAGCCAAGGAGTTTTTTTATGTTCGTCTGTGTTGGGGTTGTGGGGAAGGGCTCTTTCCTTTTAAATTAAATATTTATTAGTACCTGGCTTAAAAAGCCTAGTGTTTTCATAATGTAATACAATGAAAAAATGGTGAGAAATAGATACCCCCAAAGTAAGGCGCTAACGGTCTGCCTACGAGGCATGGCTACCAGAACCTTCTTTATTCAGTGATTTTCCCCCCAAAGACCAAACTGTCAGTGAAATGTGTATTATAACTTAGTACTCTTACTGTAACCATAGTAAGAAAATATCTCTGTTCTTGCTAATAAAGACCGCCATGCTCTGAGGTAACATTAGACCTAGGAGGAAAATGGAGCGTTGCGAACAAGGCTGTTTGTAGAAGGAAGGGGCATTGTCAGCTGGGGTAAATCTCGAAGTACTTTAGTGAGACTTCAAAATATTTTTTAAGATTTGAAATATATTTCATAAAAATCCTCTATCCAAAAATCATATTCTACACTGGTCCCCCATTCAAGGGGGACACATTTGGGTTTCAGGTAATTATGAAAATATAAATGATTTTGCATGATGCTAGAGCGGCATATTTGATCAGAGTGGACATTGACAACTTGCCCTGATTATTCATGTTAGCTATCCGGGGGGGAAAACGCAATTCATCTGAGAACCCGAATGTGAGTGCGAAGAGGTCCCAGCACACAGGATCCAGCTTTTTTTTCAGCTTTTGTTTTTGAAGGACTAGAAGTCCTGATGCCTCTCGTGTGAGGTTTTTAGATTCTTGTTACTCATTGAAAATACAGCAAAATAATAATAATAATAAAATTAAAAGAATGATCTTTACCACTTCCATACTTTCTGTAGAGTCAAGAAATTATATCACGTACCACATATGGCCAGCTTCCCATTAAGTCGCTATAGAGGTTGCGTTTGCAGCAAGGGTGTTCTGCAGAATGACACAACTAGATGTTTAAAACAGAACCTGTCACTTTATTTAACAGAATGGAATGTTCTGGCTCCTGGAGGGGTGTGGACATCAAAGCTGGCACGCCTGCACTTTGAATCCTTATTTCCGTTTCCTGCTGTTAACTTTTGTTGGTTGCAGTTGCTGGGAGGCCTTCCGCTGGGGCTCTCAGCCTCACAACCTTGTTCATGTTCCTGTTCACGTTACCTCTGCCTGTTCTGAGGTTGCTTTCCAACAGTCCCTTCGTTCATTACATACCGTGTCCTTTCTTTAGCTGTCCCAGATGTGAATTTTTTATTATTATTATTTTGTTTGCAGAGTGATTTTTAAACTGTCAAATGAAGGAGTTATGAACCTCAGCTAGGATCAATGTGAACAAATAAAATACTTCAAATATGGCTTGGTGTCTTTGCGCTTGAGTTTCTGCCTGCTTGAGTTTCTGCCTGAGCCCATATGTTGTTCCTTTGACAATTTTGTAGGGATGACCCTACAGCAGACTACCATTTCGAGTAAGTAAAATTTTACGAGAAAATATTGAGATAAGAAAATGTGTAGAGCCAAGAAATATTTCTTAAAAATAAAAGTACAGTGCAGCATTACAAAAATATTTGAAATTAAAAAAGATGGTTTATGTTAGTGTTTCCATTACCGTGAAGAGATACCATGACCACAGCAACTCTTACAAAGGCAAACATTTAGTTTGGATTGGGTTACAGTTTCAGAGGTTTAGCCAATTATTACCATGGCAGAAAGCATGGCAGCACGCAGGCAGACATGGTGTTCAAGATGGAACTGAGAGCTCTGCCTCTTAATCTTCTGGGAGCAAGGAGAAATTGTGTACCGCACTAGGCATAGTTTGAGCATTTCCAACCTCTAAGCTAGCCTCCACAGTGACGCACTCACTCCTACTGAGGACACACCTCCTAATGGTGCCACTCCCTGTGGGCCAATCATTCAAACACAAAAGCCTGGGGGCCATTCCTATTCAAACCACCAGTTATCTAATTGTAAAGGCTTGGGGCTAGGGAGATGGTTCAGCAGTTAAGAATGTCCACATCGCTTTCAGAGGACCAGAATTCTGTTCCCAGCACCCATGATGGGCAGCTCGAAATGGCCTGTAAGACACCTCAGGAATGCTGAGAGCAGGAGAAAGAGTCTTCCCCAGGGCAGAGTACACAAATCGGTTCTCCAATACCAAGTGGTTCACTCTGAAAACACACGCACGTGCGCACACACACACACACACACACACACGCACGCGCACACACACACACACACACGCGCGCGCGCGCACACACACGCACGCACACACACACACACGCGCGCGCGCGCATGCACGCGTGCACACATACGTAACTACATAGAGTGAACAAGTTGTACTTGCATATTGTTTATGTAGATGTGTGTGTGTGTACGTGTGTGTGTGTGTAAAACAACAATTAATGAAATAAGAGGCAATGAGGGAGCATTAGGGGGTAGGGAATGAAAGGAGGAAAGATGTAAATAATTATAATTTCTAAAATAACTGTTTAAATGGCCTGTAGCTCTGGCTCCAAGGGCTACCCAAGTCCTCTGACTTCTGTGAGCACCTGCACTCATGTCACAATTAAAAAAAAAAAAAAAAAGAGTTTAAAGTGCCTGTTTTTATATATGTCAAAACATCAGAAGTCCCTGTTTGACCCTTATCTGTGCACTGCGATGCTCCTTGACATTGAGTCATTTGGAGTCAGTATCTGACTTAACTCTAAAGTCCTTGCTCCATTATCCCACGTTTTCCCGCCTGTAAAGATCATTGAACCTCAAGAAAGGATCTCAGATCTGACCCCGCTTGACCAGCACAGCCGAGGGGAGGGGGAAGGGACTCCAGCTGAAGCAGGGTAGCGGGGCACTGCAGGGCCCCACCTCCTGATTGGACAACTCAGCTGTGACACTGCATTTCTATCTTCAGGCACATCATAGCGCTCTCCCTCCCAGCGACATCGTGTTCCAGAGTGGCGATCAGCAGTCGGTTTTCCTGTGAAGCTGCCTGGGCAGGAGCCCCCGGCCCTGTCTTCCCTCTGTATCAGAGCAACCACCTCAGAGATCCCTTCCCCTGTTTGCAGCTGGATGATTTGCTGATTTCAGAGAGCCATGGCCAGGGGGCTCTGTGACCTTAACAGGAAGCGGGAAGGCAGTTCGGCTCAACATGGCTCAGTATCAGGTGTTGGTTCCAACTTCAGAAGTCTTACTCCGAGCAGTTTCTCTGAGGCATATTTAACAACAGCATCCTTTGGTGAAAATGGTTCTGGTGTTGACTGATTCAGTTCCACATGCATAACAAGCGTACACAGATCTGCTTGAGGAACAAACTAAGCTAACTGTTAAACTGATTGACACTTGTGAGGCCCGTAGAGCTTAGGTCCTGTAGTCTGACTAAAACAAGCTTAACAACAAGGGTCTCAGGGAGGATCGGACCTCACGGCCCAAATGTCACCAGGCTAGAAAACAAGTCCACGTCAGCTTCTGGCCACATAACAGGTATCGTGTTCCTTCTCTTGAAGGAGCGACCCTGTATGCACAGCAGTCCAGGTTCTCCTAATGCTTATCTGTGAGCACAGAGCCCGCCGTGCCTCCTACAGACTGTGTCCCTCCACCTGCCTTACAGTGATGGTGCCATGTGATCTGCCCAGAGCCCACTGTGATGTTTACGACTCCATCTGCAGTCCACTGACGTCCGTGTGACTCAGCCCACGCCTCCCTCCTAAAACTTCTGTCTTCTCAATGTGCGGCAGAGACATTGGGTGTTCCAGTCACTCTTGGCACCTGTGATGATACCAAAATAGACCAAGTATCTGCTCTCCTTGCCCGGATTTTACCACATGCACCCCCATTGTTTTCTTTCCACATTTCTCCCAGTTACTTCTTAGCTTAATTAATAATGTCACTATCCATTTGGCACCGTTCTTAATACCTCCTGGGCTCCACCTAGAATCACCTGGGAAGAGAGTGTCAGCGAGGGACTGTCTAGATCAGTTTGACCTGGGGGGGGTTTCTCTTGATTATCTTAATGTGACAAGACCCTGCCCACTGTGGGTGGCACCATTCCCTGGGTTGGGTTCTGGACCATGTAAGAGTGGAGAAGGTGAGCTGACCAGCAAGCATGCATGCATGCATTTCTCTCTACTCCTGAATGTGCGTGTGACTAGCCATGTCATCTTCCAACCTTGATTGCCCTATAAAGCTGAGACAAACCCCTTTCCCGCTAAGTTAGTTTTGTCAGGATATTTTATGAAAGCAACAGAAATGAAACTAGGAGACCCACGTCTGGCCACTGAGCGCAGTTGCCATCTCCTCCTGTCCTCCTTGAGTCCATGGTTCCTCTAGTGCCAGCTATACCTTGAACTCAGCCTTGTAGCCACTGTTTGGCCCGAGCAGTCACAGTACCCCCATCACACTTACAATCTCCCCTTTACTCCCACTTGTATGTCAAACTTTATTTATAAGTCAAACTTCCTGCCTTATTCTATATTTTTTATGTGTGTACGTGTATGTGGGTGCATACATTGGTGTGCGTGTACAAATAATGTGTATGTTTGAGTGTAGGTGCACAGGTGCCACGGAGACCATAGGAAACTTTCAGGTGTGAACTCTCATGGGTTTCAGGGATCATATTCATGTTGCCAGGCCTGTGCAGAAAATATCTTTATGCAATGAGCTGTCTACTTCAAAGGCTGGATTTATTTTATTTTTAGTCAACATATAAAGTAACAGGTTTTCTTATATCATTTTCATATGTAACACTTGTTGGCCCATCCCTTCTCTTCCTTACCTGCCTGCTCCTCCCCATAGCTTATAAGCTTCCACCCCAGCATTCCCCTTGCATCTTTATATTGTGTGTTGTAGTATTTAAATGCTAGATTCTATAATCCAAGATCTGGTTGCTCCAAGACAAACAGGTCCTCATGTATACTAGCTTTTGTTGTATAAACCTTGCCCTCTCAAGTTCTCCGTGATTGGTTAATAAATGTGCCTACAGCCTGGGCTGGGCAGAAGACAGGCAGTAGAGCAAAGGTTCTTGGCCTTGGGGTTGGAAGCAGGGACCGGGAGGAGGGAGAAGAGAGGAGACCAGAGGAGGAGGCTGACGTGAGAGGGGATGGACCGTGAGCACATGGCCAGGAGAAACGACGAGAATAAGAGACACATGGCTGGGATATAAGTTAAAATGGCTCACAACCTAACCCAGTACACCTCACTCCTCACCCTCCTTCTCTTAGTCCTTTTCTCTCCCTGTTATGGTTCCTAGCTAGTCTCTGGCCTCCATACATAATTGCTGCCACATAAATATACATGTGTATAATTAGAAGCTAAGCTCCAAATGAGATGTTTCTGAGTTTGGGCTAACAAATTTAATATTTTTCAGTTCCATCCACTTTACTGCAAATTACATAATTTCATTTTTCATTACACTGAACAAAATTCCATTGTGTATATATCTAACACATTTTTTTTATTATCCATTCACCTATTGATGAACATCTATACCAACTCTATTACCATAAACCAGTGGCTCTCAGCCTGTGGGTCCCGACTCCTTTGGGAGTCAAATGACCCTCTCATAGAAGTTGCCTGAGATCATGGGAAAACACAGAGATTTACATTATGATTCATAACAGTGGCAAAATTACAGTTATGATGTAGCAATGAAAATAATGTTATGTTTCAGGATCACCACAACATAAAGACCAGCATTAGGAAGGTTGAGCAGCAGAAGGTTGTACAACAGGAAAAGTCCTGCTGCTTTTTACTTTAAAAAACAAAACATCTCCATGAGTTGTGAATGCAGTGACTTCTCATCATGGTGCCTCTTCCTGATAGCTTTGCACAATTTTGATATTCAACCTTTATGCTCCAACGAGTGCCCTCTCTCTCTCTCTACACACACACACACACACACACACACACACACACACACACAAGGTAACTCCGTTTTGACTGTACAGCATGCAACCAAGAATGACTTTGAACTTTCGAGATTCCTGCCTTTACCTCCTCGGTGTGTCATGTGTGTGCCAGGCAAGCACTCTGTCACCTGCACTACATCCTCTTGAGTCTGTCACAGGGAAGACCCAACCAGGGGCCTCCAGTTCTGTCCTTCCTGCTGTGTCCCACGCAAGCTCATAACACCCACTCTACTCTCCCAGTAGAGGTGACATTGAGTTAAAGGAAGATCCCTGGGACTAATGAAGCCCACATTTAATACATCCTTGCTGAAGTTTTACTTCTCTGGTCAAAATTAACTGGAATGCTGCACCCCTTCATGCTGCAGACAACTGGGGCAGAGGAGGAGGCTTTGAGGAACAGTGATGGAAATATTACCAGGAGGAGGCTGAGCAGTTCCTGCTCCAGGCAGGACTCCATAGGCACCACAAGCCTCTTCCGTGGTTTTGTTTTAGCTCAGGAATGTCTCTAACAACCACGTTACCTGCCATCAAATACATCCACAGGCTTTTAGTTCTGCTTACCGCGTAGCTTCCTCTCAGGCTATGACTCTAAGCTGCCAACCCTCCTCCCAGGACCCTACCAAAGCCACATCTCTGCCAGAATAAACCACATTAGTCACCCAGCCTTCCTCCTCAGCCAACAGCAACCCTCTCCCATCCGTGTGCTGGCCAGGATTCAGTCAGACAACTCCCTGGTGGCCTCCCTGACCACCACCAGCTCACTGAGAAGCACAGTGGTAGGCTGTGGCCAAATTTCCTCTACGCATTCTGCAATCATGCGCAAAAGCATAACCCAGGAAGCCAACCTTTGCCCTTTGAAGGAACTTGCAGCTCACACCGAGCGGGTTGCATTTGAGGACCCGCTCGGCTGCCTCTGCAAAGGAGGGCAGCAGCCACCCTCTCAGAACCCGAGTGGAGAGCCTAATAGATAGCGCTGCTGGCAAAGCGCTGGCTCAGCAGGTGTGAGGACCTGAGTTTGCATCCCCAGATCTCAAGTAAAAAAAAAAAAAGATAAAGAAAAAGAAAGAAAGAAAAAAAAAGCTGAGTGACGGCTTTTAATCCCCGTGCTGAGCAGGGAGAGACAGACAGATCCCTAGGGCCTGTCGGTCAGCCAGTCTAGCCAGTTATTGGCCAGTGAGTGACCCTGTCTTTAAAAAAAGCTAAAATAGGTGAATGACTTCTGAGAAAAGACACCAAGGTTGTCCTTTGGCCTCCACGCTCAAGCACACATATACAAGTGTACACACATAGATCTGTGCACCTGCACATACATAAATATGCACAAGTACACACACACACACACACACACACACACACACACACACACACGGACTAAATGAAACGGAAGGAAATGCCTAAAGGATCTGAATTAAATGAACAAAGCCATAGAATGATTCAAGAGCGTGACTCTGAACACAGAGCAGCCTGAATCTTCAAAGAAGGGACGTCGAGTGGGCCTTCCACCGAAAGCTCATGGGTGACACCACCAGCAGACAAATGACGTCATATAGGGACAACCTAGAATAGAGCAAAGGTGAGCTTGGAACAGGACAGTGAAGATGAATGCCAGCAACATTGGAACACCAGTGCTCTTCCACAGTGTGTGTGGTGTGTGTGTGTGTGTGTGTGTGTGTGTGTGTGTGTGTGTGTGTGTACTTACATGGATGTATGTGCATTTGTGTGCACATGCACATGCAGGCCATCAGTCACCCTTAGGTGCTTTTCCCTGAGTTTTGAGACAGATTCTTTTATCAACTTGGCACTCCCTGAGTAGGCTAGGCTGCCCGGGAAATGGACCCTAGGATTGATTCAACCTGTGTCTGCCACTCCGAATTGGGATCACACACAGGTGACACCACACCCTCTTATCAAATGGGTGCTAAGGGCTGAAGCTGGGTCCTTGTGCTGTACAGCCAGCATTTCAGCAACTGAGCTTCCCAAATGGCATCTTTAATGGTGACATCCCAAGGCACTGAGGGGGTAAGGCACAGTGTTTGTTAGCTGAGCCAGGTTTCAGTAGAAAATATCGCTTACACATGTTCTTATGGTCCTCCCTCCGTGATTACAAAGAAAGCACACACCCAGAAGTGGGAAGAGAGTCTGTGGTCCTGATGGCTGGGAGAAAAGGAAGTGGGATGTGCACCAGGAAGTCATCAGTGTGTGGAGTTTGGGAACCCCTCTGATGGGCAAAACACTGTTTTCCACAGAAACCCTGCCCTGGCCTAATTGACTCTTGTCTGTCTTTTTCTTTTTCTTTTTTTTTTTTTTTTTATTTATTTATTATATGTAAGTACACTGTAGCTGTCTTCAGACACTCCAGGAGAGGGAGTCAGATCTTGTTACAGATGGTTGTGAGCCACCATGTGGTTGCTGGGATTTGAACTCTGGACCTTTGGAAGAGCAGTCGGGTGCTCTTACCCACTGAGCCATCTCACCAGCCCCCCCCCTTTTTTTTAAATTTATTATATGTAAGTACACTGTTGACTGTCTTTTTCTTGCCTTCTTCCCTGGTGGCAGCTTCCATTGAGATAGATGTGAGTGGAAAAGCCAGTCCAAGGGCTAAGTGAGCACTGGGGTCCTGTGAGACAAGAAGGAAATTCCGGGAATGATTTTGTGACACCAAACCGCAGGTAGGCCCTGTCACCTGTTTTTCATTCTGCCTGTTTCCCCAAATATTCATTAAACAGTAACCCAAAATTCCAGCCACCAGAGAGCTAGTTGGACTCAGTGCTGTCCTCAGGTGTGGCCTATGGGTGTCCTGTGTCACTGGGCCTGTGTTGTGTATCCCCTCATACTATCTATACACATACCTATTCCTGGAATGGGGACAGAGAACAGAATGGTCAAGAGAGCTGTGATAGCTTCTATTCCGACTTTACTCTGGTACCGAGGGGACCACCATTGCCTACCCACACCACTCTGGGTCTCTCTAGAGATATCCAGTCTTCTTCTCACGCCCCTGAGAGCAGAGGCATGAATAGAAGACACAGCGTTCTGTATGTAGACAGAAGACTTCACAAGAGTTACGGATATGAAGATTGTTTGTGGAGCCACTACACAGTGGCTCCACAAACTCATGTCTCATGGCCAGGCCAGTCTGTGTCAGTAGATACAGAATGACAGCAGAGTTCAGATAAAAAGGTAGTCTTGAGGACTTCCGTGTATTCTCCCCACACCCCAAAATGCTTGGTTTAACTCTGCTTGAGTTAACAATCTTTCTTCAATTAGAGACAGCAACCATTAGAATTGGGCCTCATGGTCCAAACCTCAGATCAGGGCCATCCTTGGTTACCTAGCAAATTCAAGAGCAATTCAAGATACATCCTGCCCTGTTTTAAAAGAAACAAAAATGAGAGAGATCCAAAAATGCCTAATTCCTTATTCGAAGGGGTTCTTTAAGGCAACCCTCCACTCAGAACAGCACACGTGTCAGGATCAAGCTGGGAAGAACGTAGTCCTGAACTAAGGCTTTGGATCATGAGATTCAAAGCAGTGGCTCTAACCAGTTCAGGGGGGCTCACCCCCTGACTGGCATCACTATTCAACTAGAGACAAGAGCCCAAGACACAGGTCTTCATTTCTAAATCCAGGCTCGCATATCTCACCCATAAGGCCTGGGAGAGTCTTTGGATTCATGAACAGAAGGTGCTGTGATTGGTCAGCAAAACCTAGGACTGGGACAGGAGACAGAGCATGGCATAGGTGCTAGGGCTATCAGCCCTGCTCAGAACAGACACCTTCTTCTCTAGACAGAGGACAACCTACAGAGAGTAGATGGCTATAAAGACGACAGTGCTGTGCTGGAGATGTGAGCTTGCATTTCTAGAAGACAATGCTGGTCTCTGCAGCCCTTCTGGGATGCCCAGGTATATTCCATACTTCCGTTATTTGCTGTGGTACAACACCCAACAAGGGCCACAGCAAGAAGGAAGGATTTACTCTGGTTCATAGTTCAAAGGTACAGTCCATCATCATAGGGCAGACATGGGGGTAACAGCATGAGAAGACTGGTCACATGGTATCTGCATGGAAGCAGAGAGAGGTGAATACTGGGGCTCAGTCCCTGTTATCTTTATTCTCAGTCCGAGCCCCCATCCCACAGCTGGGCTTAGCTTTTCAGTTAAGCTGTTTCAGAATGGCCTCGTGACACCCAGAGGTGTGGTTCTGTGGTAATTCTCAATTCTATAGAGCTGGCTGTCAAGTTTTACCTTCACAACTTGAGCACTTGACTTCATAGTTGACTTATCTTCTCATCTCAACCCGTTCTTGGCTCTGCAGGGCTTGCTCTCACTCCAATCGTGGCTTTTTACTGGTGGTACTCACTGTTTTGCCTGGAAGAGCAACCTCGGGCAGTTGCAAAGAGTTGGTAGACAACTCAGGTTCCTCCGAATTGTAGAATATCCAACTTTGGCAAGATTCTATTAGCAGGAGGATGAAATCTCAGTGATTGTCACACAGGCATGGTGGCCTTGATCCCCAAGACATATATATTTACACAATAATGTGTTTGTGTTTCAAGCTGTATTGGGCATTGTTTAATCCAAATTTAGTAATTTTATTTTTCAGGGAACTTGAGACTCTTATTTAAACCTGCTCAGTTTTATAGAATAAAGGTGAATCTGAGAATTTATTTGTACTTTGAACTCCATCCAGTGTCCAAGGTTTCAGAGCACTTTTCTATACAACCTTGACAGAAGACACCATCTGCCAGTCCTTCCACTTAGATGTGTATGCATCCTGAGTGTATTCCTAGCACACTTGATACAGTGAATGGGAGAGGGAAATCCTGTCTGGATTGCACGCTGCTGCTTCCCCCAAAAATGTAGGCGTTCACCTGATAATGGAAATACTGAATTCTTCATTGATAGTCACTATTTACTGGGGTGGGCATCCTTTTTCTTGTTACTTGGCAGGGAAACTGGTTCAGTTTGATTAGAAGGCACCAATAAGTGTATGTATGAAAAATGCAACCCACTTGTTTTCATAAGAGATTCTTACTGGGGCTGCCTCACAGATGCAAACAAGAGCACCCGGGAAGGGATAGGAGTGCGATCCCTCCTCCACCTCCCCAGATGCTTATGAACTCCCAGGACCAATAGGAGCTTCATTGTAGTGTTGTAAGAACTGATAATGCATGATAATTTCTAAGGACAGACAGAGGGATGCAGGAAGGAGTTGGAAGATGACTCTGAGTGAGAAAGAGCACTTCCTGTGTAATCACAGAGACTTGAAAAGAAAGCCAGGCTGGGCTGCACACTCCTGTCGTCCTGCACTTCCGGTGGGTACAGGGCAGCGAGAGAGTTTTCCTAAAAGTGCAAGAAAGTCTGGTAAGTAAGCACATGCCAATCTACATAATTATTGATTCTTACATCTTAATATGTATAATGCTTACATAATAATGCCAACTAGCCAGCTATTCGATGAGTTCCAGAGCACTGAGAGACCCTGTCTCCAAAAACCAGGTGAATGGGGCCTGAGAAATGATACTCATGTTTGTCCTTTGCCCTTACACACACATCTAAGCATGCACTCACCTCCTCACATACATGGTGTCTGCATACACACATGTACAATATCATGCCAGTTATTATACTCTCAGAAACATCATAAACCTCAGAATAATCCCAGCAAAATATGAGCTCAAATGTCTATACCATTAATTTTAAAACATTATTAAAGACGAGTAAGGAAAAGCTAAAGGGAACATATTACAGTCCTAAATGGTGAGATTCACTATTGGAAAGATGTCTACTTTCTTTCCAATTTGATTTAAGTAGATAAAGTTCTAATTAAGTTGATCTAACTTCAAATGGACTTTTATGTTGCTTTATTTCAGTGAGCATGCAAACTAGTTATAAAATCGGTGAGAAATCCAAAGGGCTTCTAAAAGCTAACACACTCTTTTTTTTTTTTTTTTTAAGTTTTTGGTTTTTTTCAAGACAGGGTTTCTCTGTATAGCCCAGGCTATCCTGGTACTCACTTTGTAGACCAGGCTGGCCTCGAACTCAGAAATCCACCTGCCTCTGCCTCCCAAGTACTGGGATGAAAGGCGTGCGCCACCACTGCCTGGCCAACACAGTCTTAAATGGCAAAGTCATAGCACTACCAAGTATCAGACTTGGTTTTGAGGCTCCAGGGGTTCGGATATGTGAAGCCTGATGGAGGAGAAGCAGAGGGCTCACAAACAGAGACACTGGGTTCCAGTGGAGGTCGTTAAGGAAGGAAATTCAAAAAAAAAAAAAAATAGAGCAGGTCAGTGTGCATGGAAACAAAGATTTTTGACCCTTTCTGCAAGGTCATCATTGGTAGTTGCGTTTTTAGCAAGTTTGAGAAATCCCAAGAGGATTTGTAAACTTAGCCACAGTTACCACACCATTTGGAGCCTGACTATCATGGCCTCCCCTCAGCCCATCCTCCCCGCAGACTCAAAAGTAGCTAGAGGAGATGGACAGCCTAGGAGAGCCAGTACTCATGAAGGTCAGACACTCCCAGTGGAAAGAGTCTTGACCTAGCGAGAGCTCTACCAGATCTCTACCTAGACGTCTAGGAGAAAACACAGGCAGAGTTGAGGGGCCAGTGACCCTAAATTCTCTGTAACTGAGTTGTCCCAGACTTTGGTTCTTCAATGGTCAAATATTGGAACCTCCTCTGGCCACTGGTCATTCTTCTCTGTCTTAGTTTCTTCTACCTCTTAGCACTTGCTTTCCATCTACAGCTCTAGTGAAATAAGTTGTTCCACACCACCCTTATTACCTATAGATTACCTAGAACAAAAACAATAGCTTCCATTTGTGAGGTTGCTGTATGTCACGAGCATCACGTATGATATATCCTTTCTAATTCTTCATGACAGGTGTTTATTGCTACCACTGGTAAAAGAAGACAGTAAAAGACTTGCCCAATATTACCAGGCAAGCGAATACTGTTGGGGTTGGGGGTTGAAGGGAAAGCATCCATTGCGGTGTATAAGCACGGTAGATGTGAGGTGTCCACTCACACTCATCAGTCAGGAAGCAGAGAGAACCTCAGCTTGCTTTCTCTTTCTGTCTCTGACCTTGCAGGGAAAGTGTGCATTGGTTGTAGGACCCTCCACTGTAGACTCCTGACCTATCAGGGAGGCAGGCTCACAGAAGACTAGCTGCTGGCAAGTCTCTAAGCCTCCATACTCAGTCACATATGTGGAGTCCTAGACGCTGTATCACTAACTGGCCACACAAACTCCTACAGAATTTGTTCATAGAGGCGGGTTTCTGGTTCATCCCAGACTGCCAAATAGGGCTGGAAATGGGCCAACAAACACAGATGTCCCAAAGACCGTTCCCAGTGTCACCTTAATTCCTCTTTGCTCCTTCCCCCACTTCCTGTCACGTTCACACTCAGAGTGCAACCCCTCACCTTTTACCAAGTCCTTTCCACTGGGCAGGACGCACCATTCGGCAGCTTCCAGTTGTCTGGGAGTGACAGAAGGGACGATGGAAGGAGAGAGCCCTGGAACAGATCTGTGACCTTTAACCTGCCAAGCACGGCCTCATCTGAACAGGAACCACCGAGCACAAGGAGGCTCAAGACTGACTCTTAACTGGAATGTCCCCAGCTCACCTCCAAGTTGCTCCTGGTTGCTCTCAATAACGCTCTCTGAGAGCTGGGTTGGCCTCTCCTACATATGATCTAAATCCAAAGGAGGGCAGAACCATGACCGGAGGATTCCAGAGTGAGAGGGATGTTAAGTGTGTCAGCTGAAACCTAAAGTTCAATATTGACGTGCCCTACAGCCTACTAAACGGTCATTACATTTATTAGTTAAAAATGCAATTGCAGGTGGGTAGTGGTGGTGTACACTTTTAATCCCAGCTCTGAAGAGGCAGAGGCAGGGAGAGCTCTTGAATTTGAAGCCAGCCTGGTCTACAGAGCGAGCTCCAGGACAGCCAGGGCTACACAGACACAAAACAAAAGAAAATAACCATTTGTTCACTCCTTTCCAGTATATTCAGCCTTAACTGTGATAAAGTCATTGCTAGTGTCCTTTATCTGAATCCTCCTAATGTGGCTGCACCTATGGTTACTGTCCCATTTCACTGACAAGAACAGAGAAGCTTAAAAAGGTTGACGAGATTGCCCAAGTTCTCACAGACGGACAGTGCGGGCTCAAATGTATATGCGCAGAGTTCTGACTATCAAGTCACGCTCTGAATTCATATTACAGCAGGTTGCCTGAGATGTGATATCTAACAGCAATAGAAGAGGCACGGCCCCAAGCAGCTCTGTGCCTTCTCAGGCCACTGCCCAACACACCACTGTCATGCTTAGTGGTGATCAACCCACCTATAGTGACATTCCTCTGCCCTGATCCTTTCCCTCAATTCCATGTGAACAAATCTACCCCCACCCACTGGATCTGGGGATAGAAATGTCTTCTTCTAGATGTTGTTTGTTTGTTTGATTGATAGATTGATTGATTTTCCCCTCCATTGGCCTTAAACTCTATGAGTCTCATTTTCCTAAATTGTGTATGTCACCTTTTCTGTCTTTTTCATCAAGTGCTACTGAAGAAGTTTTTAGTAACATATAGGTATGTATACCTCTGTATGTATATACTACGTGTGTGAGGGTACCTCCGGAGACTAGACAAGGGTGTTGGATCCCCTGGGGCTGGAATTGTAGATGGTTTTGAGCTAAACAACATGGGTACTGAGAAGCAAACCCAGAGCCTCTCTGTGAGCAGTGAGTGCTCCTCACCAGAGCCTCTTAGTGAACAGTGAGTGCTCCTCACAAGAGCCTCTCCGTGAGCAGTGAGTGCTCCTCACCAGAGCCTCTCTGTGAGCAATGAGTGCTCCTCACCACTGCATCATCTCTCCGGCCCCACTTACTAAAGAGTTTTGTAAGTGTCTTTTGCAGCCTTTGTAAATCTCTTAGAAATATAAAGAAATCAACAACAAAAATATACATTGGGCCGGGCGTGGTGGCACATGCCTTTAATTCCAGCACTTGGGAGGCAGAGGCAGGCGGATTTCTGAGTTAGAGGCCAGCCTGGTCTACAAAGTGAGCTCCAGGACAGCCAGGGCTACAGAGAGAAACCCTGTCTCAAAAAAAACAAAAAACAAAAACAAAAACAAAAACATTGGATGTAACTTAGTGAAAGATATATTGGGAGTCCTAATAATTACTATACATCGTCAAATCATGGGAAAGTACAATGTCACAAACATGTCCCTCAAACAGTTGGCATAACGTAGTGTTGAGTCTGGTGGTCAGAGAGGCTCTAAATGCTCTATATACTGGTTATGAGACCCAAGAGAAAGCACTTGGTTGCCTCTGAGCACCCGGGTTTCCCACTCTGTTCAGTGGGATAACAACAGTATGTAAGTCAGAAGCATACAACGGAAACTGAGCTAGAGTTTGTAAGGCTCTTCAAATGGTGTTTGGCACTGGTGCAATGTTATATAAGAGCTGGCCAAATGCATTAAAAGAAGACATGCTTCACGACTTTGAGCATTGTATATATTTTTATAAATCAGGTACTTGGCATCAGACATCTTGTTCATAAAAACAGTCTCACTGATGCAGGAATATGCATTGCAAAAGCAAATCATTTTTTGCAACTTCATGCAAATCTGTGCTTGCGTATGTCAAGTGCATGCAGGTGCCCTCAGAGTCCAGAAGAGGCCATCAGATCCCCTACAGCTGAAGTGACAGGCAGTTGTGAGCTGCCCATTGCGGGTGCTGGAAACAGAACTCTGGTCCTCTGGAAGAGCAAGAAGTGCTCTTAACTGCTGTGCCATCTCTCTACCCCCCAAAGAAAAGGACTTTAGCTTCAGAAAAGAAAGACATTTAAAGCTGCTTGTCAGTAGCTCAGGTAGCTTTGGTCAGAGGCGTCTTGTTCTGCTGAGCACAGAATAGAAGTGGGGTCTCCCTCACCCCGGGCTTGGTGCTCTCTCTTTTAGGATGGACCAAACCAAGAAGGTCAGCCTACTCCTCTCCCTGCACTCTCTCCTCTTACGAGAGTCTTCTTTCCAACTTCAGCACCAATTTCTAATAGTATCATACCTCTCTCCAGAAAACGTGCACTACCTCAGCCGATCCTAGAGATGTGTCTGGATCCCAAAATGAAGCGAGCACGTGCTTTAGTCTGTCTTTTAAATATTAAGCTATGGTGACTCTCTCCTTGTCTGGGATAATTACTTTAGGGTACAAATCCAGGACTGCATCTCAAGACATAAACATCTTCATAGTTCTGTGCATACTGCCAAATCATCTCAAAATAAGCATGCCAATTTATAGTGCCGTCGCTGACAGTACTGATACTTGAACCTGCTAAGTTTAAAGTGTTATATTAATTGTAAGATTGGTGGAGAAAGGTGTTATTAGATAGAAGTTGCACGTATCTGTATTAATGTGGTTATATGTATCTTCTCCTGTGATTATTGTCTCTATTTCTTCTTTTAAAATATTGTCATTTGGACATCTATCTGTATAACTACGCCCTGACATTTCCTACTGGAGACAGATAAGAAGTTATGACGGGAGGGTGCAGGTCCCTGTTCTAGGCAATGCTTTTGTGGTTTGAATGCACACATTTGTTCAGTGATTCTGTGAGCACCGACTGAGCAAATGGTGACCAGGTGCCCTGTAAATGGCATTCTACATCTTAAGAGAAGAACACAGACACTCGGTAAGTGAAGCTTGCTGCCATTCCTTCGCAGCGTCACAGAGGGTCAGTCACCCTTGATCACACTGAACTAGTCTTCACCTTTCCACTCTTCCTGCCAGCAGAACAGAAATCACTCTGGGGATATCAGACTCACCCCTACTGCTCTCTCCATTATGAGGCAAACTTTCTTTCACTTCCCAGAGGCTCTGGGGGCAGTAAGGTCAACCCTTTCCTCAGACTCTAGAACCACTCCCTGCCTTGAGCTGACATCACAGGGCCTCCTCGAGTGAGGATTTCATTCTGCCATATGCCACATTTTGGGCTCAGGAGTTCAGAAAAGCCTTTGCGGGTTGATAATTCTTTCTATTCACATCACAGAAATGACTTGGTGTATGGAGCTGAGTATCTGAAGGGTTCCGGGTGGTCAGGACCTTGGTGAGGAACAGCAGAAGCGCCTCCATAGTGCCTCTCAATCATACCATTCTCAAGGTCCTTTGATTGTTTTATGACGTGGCCCAGGGCTCTGAGTGCCATTCCTCTTAGACCATGGCTGTGGTTCCCAGGGCTCCGAGTGCCACTCCTCTTGGACCATGGCTTGGTTCCTTATGCTTTGTTCCTGTCTCCTTCTCAGTCCGGCTGTGCTCATTCCCACAGAAAGTTCCCACTTCCTTCACTACCACACTACCCACCTCCGATACCTCTCAGCTTTGATTCTCTGCAAGTAGCATGACGCTTCCTATGGGAGCATGATGCAAGTAGCATGATACGTTAATGAAAACATCGACACCATTTTCTCCTAGTAAATCCTAAGACGGAAAGCTGTCATCTTATGAAGAGTATTTACCTGCCAACTGCTTTGTGACAATCAAGTGGAAACATTGCCAAGACTTCGGCCATCTTCTCAAATGTAGAGTCATTTTCTAATAATCTCTGACTCCATTGTAACCCTTTCTTAAGCTGTATTATCTGGTGAGATGTGTCATTCACGCGAGCACAGTTTACGATCTACCAAGCCCTGCACAACATATGAGATGATCCCACATGCAGAAAGGATGCTTACAATCTGCCATTTATTATACTGTTGCTGCTGCTGCTGCTGCTGCTGCTGCTGCTGCTGCTGCTGCTGCTGCTGCTGCTGCTGTTTGGGGGTTTATTCGAGCCATGGTAGCCCTGGCTGTCCTAGAACTCACTCTATAGATTAGGCTAGTTTCAGACTCACAAAGACCCCTTGCTGCTTTGGCCTCTGCCTCCTGAGTGCTGGGATTAAAGGTGTGTGTCACCACCACTGGGCTGTTTATTACACTTTTCATCCATAGGTCTTAGCAGCTTTCTGCTCCTGCCCCTGCCCCTGCCCAGGCCCCTGCCCCTCTTTCCTCCTTCTCCTTCAGTTTCCCAGCCCCCAGGCCAACCAAAGGCATTCTGAGCCCTCTATATCATTGTCTTCACACATGCCACTGCCTGCTCATCACTGCTGGTCTGGCTCAAGCCCCAGGTGTATGTTTTATTGTGGAAGCTCCCCGGGACTAGGTTCTTGCTTAGTGGGCACGCTTTCCCCTTTAAATGTGGTGTCCAGGGATGTTGTCCCATACAGTGCCCCACTCCCGGTGATGAGTCCCACTTCCCTTCACTCTCCTGGGACCACGCTGAGTAGCAGAACCTGACCACCCTGGGAGGATGCAGGGAACAGGCTTCGGCTCCCTGGGTCTCTGCATGATCCTGGACACAGCCTGCTCTTTTTCTCACTGTTTCTTACATAGTATTTTTAAAAGCTTTTCAAATACAAATCTTTGCTTAAAGATAGAAGTAAGAAAAAAATTCCCCCCCATCAATAAACCCACCTTACAATGTCTGAACTGGTACTAGGGGTAACAGGAGTTCAAATCTGGGACTGTATTTGACACAATCACAAACCAAAGCTAGAGGACTTTCTCAGGGTCACGAAACTGGTCAGATGGCTTAGTGGCATCTACAGCCAACCCTCTGTCCTTCCAGGGCTCCTGCTAAGAACTATTCAAAGGAGCAAGGGCTGGCATTCCCTGCAGAGATCCACAGGCTTGCTAGCAGGGCTATGAGCTTAGTTGATATCCCCCTACTAAAAGTGACCACACAATGCACTCACTTTCTCGAAAAAGTTTAGAGTGTTATTAGTTTTTGCATGGATTCCCTCCCCCTCCCACATCCTTAACCCCACCCCCATCCAGGCACCGGAATCTGAAGGTGACATTTGAAAAGGAATGTAAAGAAGGGGACATTCAGAATTGAAAGGAGAAGAAACGGTAGCCAAGTAGATGCATGGGAAGGGGGCCCGGGACTGGGACGTTCATCCTACAGAAGAGCTGTGGAACTTTTCAGCAAAATCTCGGAGACCAGATGGCGCTTATTCAAGGAAGCCAGCCCCTGCTCTGCGCCCCTTTCGAGGCTCCCCAGCTGAAGAGTGACAAAAGGCAACACGCTGCGGGGACGCGGGGTGAAGCCCCTCTGTGTGTCTGTCCTCTGGGCATCATCAGGAACTGGTGCCAAATCAGAAGTGCTGGCCAGGGCTTTGGGAGTGACGCGTGGCTGGGAGGCTTGCGCACCCAGGGCACGCCCCTGCCGAGTCCCACTAGCAGCTCTTTGGGGACCTGGGCCGGATCAGCCACTTCCCCCAGCCCCTCCTCCAGCAATCGGGCTATATAGATCTCCCAGGTCGGGGCACAGAAGTGCCGGCAATCTGGGCTTAACGGGGCCTCCCTGCCCGAGCGAGAGGAAGGGAAGCTCACCTTTGAGCTGCTCCACAGCGCCGCCTCTGCACTGGCACTACCTAGCCCAAGTGGCTGTCCCTGAAGTCGGAAGTCGCGGGTTCGGTACCCGCATCAGGCAACAGTGCCACTGTTGTCTTTTTGGTCTTGCACTCACGCCTCTCTGTCCTCGAAGCCAAGATGGTGAGCCCAACAACTTCTGAAGTGCAACCCACCATGGGGGTCAAGATCTTCTCAGCCGGAGTTTCTGCCTGCCTGGCAGATATCATCACCTTCCCGCTGGACACCGCCAAAGTCCGCCTTCAGGTAGAGTTCAGTGAAGTCGACGAGGCTTCTCCAAGCAGAGGGACTGCTGTGGGCATCCCTGTGAAGTGTGCTGTGATTTAACAACTCTTTCTTAGGGTGGCTCTGTCTTGGGAGTGGGTGCTATTAGGAAGGAAATGGGACCCTTGGATTGGCTGAAGAGCCGCAGGTGATGTGTTAACAGTAACCTCTGCCAAACCCTTCATAAGGCAATGGTGTCCCGAGCAGGTAGAGTCCCAATAATTAAGACAAACCCCTCAGAGTTTACAGGTCTGGCGCTTTTACCTTTCTTTGATTCTTTGGGTGTGCCGATCCAGCCTGCTTTTAGGGGCTCTGGAGACTTCCTGGGTACCTTGTTTGGGTGTTTGGAGCCTGCACGGTAGCAAGCTCCACCTCCTAGATAGATAGATAGATAGATAGATAGATAGATAGATAGATAGATAGATAGATAGATAGATAGATAGATAAATAGAAAGATAGATAGATAGATAGATAGATAGATAGATAGATAGATAGATAGATAGATAGATAGATAGACTGGTCAATGGACAGAGACAGAGGGAGAGGTGCAAATATGGAGTAGTGTGCAAGAGAGGTGTTGAGAAAGGGAATTTATAAAAAAGAGCCTTACCTAGGGTATGCACCAGTTTTTTTTTTAGCCATACCCCACCCCCCGTCAGGTAGGACCCCCTTTCCTTAATGGACAGCCATTTCTCTCTGACCTGCACCTTTCTGATTTCCAGATCCAAGGTGAAGGCCAGGCTTCCAGTACCATTAGGTATAAAGGTGTCCTCGGGACCATCACCACCCTGGCAAAAACAGAAGGATTGCCGAAACTGTACAGCGGTCTGCCTGCGGGCATTCAGAGGCAAATCAGCTTTGCCTCACTCAGGATTGGCCTCTACGACTCGGTCCAAGAGTACTTCTCTTCAGGGACAGAAAGTAAGGAGTGTTGTCAAGAGGGGGGCAGCTATGTCCAGACCTGGCTTTACTAAAAAAAAATAAATAAAAAATCGAGAAATTAGTAATAGTATGTTTGCCCAGCACGAGCTAGGCCCTGGGTTCCATCCCAGCAGCTCCAGCCACCCAAAGTAACACAGAGTATAGTGGCTTTCATAACAAATTGTCAAAAAAAAAAAAAAAATAGAGACTATTTGCACTGTCTTTTTTTCTCCTAGAAAGAAAGGAGATATGCATATTAGTTCTTCACCTGTTTATATCTGCAAAAATCAACTGGCCAGTGAGGAAAGTTTATGTTTCCTCATGGAAAATGTGGGTGGGCTATAAAGCAATGCTCAATGCAGACTTTCCCAAACAGCACAGTCCCAGAGAAGCTTAGAGAGCTTGTGCAAAGTCAGAAAGAGACCACCATGCTCCCTGAATCTGCACAGATGTCTAAATAAAATGTATCCACACAGAACAAAGATCTGGATGTTAAAGGTTAGCAAGAGGAGATAAACCTAGAGTGGCCCATCTGGGTGACTTCCTGCAAATTCTTTAATCAATCACCGGTTATATCAGGCTCCAAAGTAGTCAGATATATTCTGTGAGTGTTCCTCGTTCTGCATTCTACTTCTTCAGTTGATCTAGTAAGCTTTGTTGAACTGTCCTGTGCTCGGTTGGCCAATGAAAGTTGCCACTCTAGACAGGAGCCTCCAGTTCACCTGACTACACAACCATGACATATGCTGTGTCGCAAGCTGCCACAGAATGGGCACAGTGAAGTGGCATGATCATTCAAGACTCGTGAAGGGTTGATATCTGCACTGACTCTTGAGAAAGTAGTAGGAGACTTCGAGGACCAGTAGCAAAGTGGTGAGGGAAGTTCTTTCCAGCCAAGTCAAGACTGGGTACAAACTCTGAGTGAGGAGCTGACATGCAGGGCAGACAGAGAAGGGGTACATTGATGAGAAGGGACAGGTGCGTCCAGAAAAAGCAGGAACTGGTCACAAAAGGGCCTTGCAGTTCATGCTAAGGAGTTTGCATTCTGCCCATATAGTGATTGGAAGTCACTGAAAATAAGCGAAGCAGGCCATCAGGTGTGGTAGCACCTATCTGGAATCTTAGAACCAGGGAGATAGAAACATGAAGATCAAGAGTTCAAGGCCAGCCTGAGCCACCTAGAAAGATTCTGTCTCAAGTAAGTAAATAAATAGCTAGGAATAGAACTCAGTGGTAGAACACTTGGCCTTGGGTTCAATCTTCAGTTAAGTTAGAACAAGTTAAGCAAGTGTGATACACACATTTATACTTCAAAGGATTACGTTGACAGCAGTAAAGAGTATGTATATAAGAAATTGTAAAGGAGCCGGGCGTGGTGGCGCACACCTTTAATCCCAGCACTTCGGAGGCAGAGGCAGGTGGATTTCTGAGTTCGAGGCCAGTCTGGTCTACAGAGTGAGTTCCAGGACAGCCAAGGCTACACAGAGAAACCCTGACTCAAAAAAAAAAAAAAAAAAAAAAAAGAAATCGTAAGTCAGAAATGATTGTGGTGTGCACTATCGCATACAGGGAAGAAGAACCAGAGTGCCGCAAACAGAATACTTTAAAACACACCACTGTTTAAATTTGGTGGGGAAGAAAGCTGCTACCAGCTTGGTGTGTTCTCCGTGTGCTGAGAGCTCTATCAGTCTGAATTCACACCCAGTGAGCATGAGGTTGATGTTATCCCTGTTTTGTAGACCGGAGGCAGAAGTGGAAAGACAAAGGAAGGCCTGAATGAGTGAACATTCCTGAATCTTCACTGTGTTCACTACAGAATATTGAATTTCAGGATTCACTGAAGTTTTATTAAATGATGTCTGTCTTCGTCAACAGACTTTTTTCCCAAATGTTTAAGACAAAGGCTTCTCTGCCTTATGTTTTTGGTCTCCTTTGAACATTGTTTGATGTCTTGCATTAAGGCAGTTGCCCACTGGGTTTCCCCTAGGACCACTAAGTTCAATAATCAACATTGTCATCAATAAGGGGAAACCGAGCATCACTGGTGACCAGGTGCCTCCTCCCACTTGGAAAATACTAAAATGACAGCTAAACACAGGAAAGGACAAAGTTAAATTTCAGAAGGGACCAAGTGCTATTTAGTAGCCGCTAAGCCAGTCTCTTAGGCAAACTGCCCATCAGCAAGAGTCCCTATCTCAAAAACCCAAAATAATGTTCCTGAAGTAGCATGGGCAGAGTTTGTCCTCTGGTACGCCCACCACCCACCCACACACACCACATAATTGGCCACAAAAATTTTAAATGTATGTGATGCTTGGTGGGGGCAGGCTCTTGGTTTCTCTTTTCTTAACCATCTTTTTTTTCTTCCTGGAAAGCACCCGCCTCTCTGGGAAACAAGATCTCAGCCGGCTTAATGACTGGAGGCGTGGCAGTGTTCATTGGGCAGCCTACAGAGGTCGTGAAGGTCAGGATGCAAGCCCAGAGCCATCTGCACGGGATCAAACCCCGCTACACCGGGACCTACAATGCTTACAGAGTTATAGCCACCACAGAAAGCTTGTCAACACTTTGGAAAGGTAGCCAACTGCCAAGCGGACGGCCACAGTGCTTAAAAGGCACATGCGCCCAGCCAGCACCTCATCATTAAATGCTCTCTTGTTTTTCTGCAGGGACGACCCCTAATCTCATGAGAAATGTCATCATCAATTGCACAGAGCTGGTAACATATGACCTCATGAAGGGGGCCCTTGTAAACAACAAAATACTGGCAGGTACTTCCCATTTTATACCAAACATGTCTGCACCTTTCCGACCTCGGTTTAGAGTTCTAAAGCTACGCTGTTTTGAATTGCTTAATTGAAGTAAACTTCTCTTTTGAGGGGTGTGTGTGTGTGTGTGTGTGTGTGTG
>NC_034609.1:7775644-7780377 GCF_900095145.1 Mus pahari
GAGAGAGAGAGAGAGAGAGAGAGAGAGAGAGAGAGAGAGAGAGAGAGAGAGTCACAATATAGCCCTATGGTCTGGAACCTGGTGTATAGACCAGGCTGGTCACCATATGCTGAGTTAAAAGTGTATCCCATCACACCTAACAAATGTGATCTTCTAGGAAGAAAAAAGGCCTACAATTATGTTGGAACAAAGTTTTTGTTTCAGTTTTGGTGTAAAAATACAAAAGAATATTGCCAAAATATTCTCCATTAACACCAAGAAGTGAACATCTACTGCGATTCTCCTCTTCGGACTGCAGAATCAGGAGGCAGTCAAGAGCAGCTTACGTGCAGAATTAATCACTACTTTCATCTAAATCACATCCAAACTGCTTTTACAGACATGGACATTCTCCTTTGATGACTTGAATTCATCTAATGGTACTAGGGCTTGTGTATCGGGCATTATACCAGGTCCAAAGCACAAAGAAAACAGTGTTAGCCTAAAATAATAAATCTGTAAGTGGGTCTGCAGTCATTAGACATGGGTGCTGTACCGTCAGCCATGTTTAGGCTTTCTTCTTATATGTTAACATATTTATTAACTTATTAATACATCATATTAACTTCCTGTTACTAATAGATATACAAGTATCTGACAGGTCAGTACAACCACAGGCACCTCAAAGTCTGCTGCTGCTCACTTTCAGATGACGTCCCCTGCCATTTACTGTCAGCTCTTGTTGCCGGGTTTTGCACCACACTCCTGGCCTCTCCCGTGGATGTGGTAAAAACAAGATTCATCAACTCTCTGCCAGGACAGTACCCAAGCGTACCGAACTGTGCAATGACCATGTACAGGAAGGAAGGACCGACGGCCTTCTTCAAAGGGTAGGATATGTCCTTCTGTGTCTATAAAGTTGTGTTTAAGGTGCCTGGGTGTGCTGCGGCACTGTCTCAGCCAGACAACTGGTACCAGGCCTGGTCCCTGCAATGGCTTCCATAAATATCTTTGCCTCTTCATAAATGTCTTCAATTTTATCATGCCACAAAGTAAAAGCTAATTAATTCTATTTGGTAGCACTTGAGGGGAATCAAAACCAGGCACATGCCAGGCAATGAGTCTTATGCCCTCAATCTAATTTAAAATTTTTCTATTAAAGCAAAACCACAGAAAAATGTAACACAAAAAAAATGCTCTTTGAGAATGATTACATTCACTTTCAAAGTACTATTGAGAAATAGATTACATTTTCCCACAAAGTGCTGGTGTACTATATTGGAAACCACTCTCCTAATAAAATACAATATGACCTAGTTTTTAAAAATATATTCAACAAGTATTACAATAATATGAAATAGTAATACTTTGTAACCTTTTGAATTACAAAGCCATACCCTATAATTTATAAACTAAAATATGAATATCTCATGAATATTATATAAAATTCTAACTGTTCTTATGATACATTAATACAAATAATATACATTGTAAGAAATTAACTTAAAATGGACATATCACTTAGAAATTATTAACCACTTTATAATTTGATATTTTGCAAATTTAATTTTTAAAGGTTGTTTTTCAAATTTTGAAATATTTTCTCTTTTTTAAAAGACACCACAGTTTTTTTTTTTTAAAGATTGATTGACTGATTGATTGATTATATCGAAGTACACTGTAACTATCTTCAGACACCCCAGAAGAGGGCATCAGATCTCATTACAGGTGGTTGTAAGCCACCATGTGGCTGCTGGGATTTGAACTCAGGATCTTCAGAAGAGCAGTCAGTGCTCTTAACCACTGAGCCATCTCTCCAGCCCGAAATATTTTCTAATATGGGTTAACCTCGACAAATGGTACTAAATTAAACAGGCTGAGTTTGTTATGGTGGCACATACTTGTAATCCCAGAACATGAGAGGCTAGGGCACAAGGACTGTCATGAATTCAAGACCAGCCAGAGCCACATAGCAAGACCCTGTCTCAAAAAATATAAACCAGGAGAAGGGTCAGTCTGTAAAGCACTTGCTGCATGTACATGGGAACTGGAGTTCAGTTCTAGAGCCCATGTAAAAGCTGGGCATGACAGCATATGCTTGCAAGCCCGGTGCTAGGGAGGCAAAAATGGGGTTCCCTGGTACTCACTGGCCAGCCAGATGGTCTAATATTTGAGCTCCATATCTCAGGAGAGACCCTGTCTCAAAAAGAAGGCCATGACGGGGGCAGTGAGGATCTAGTGTTTAATGAATGAAGAATCTGAGGAAATGACCGAAATGCCATTCAATCCGGGGCTTACTACACATCGTACGTGCACATAATGCTATGAAGTTATACACTGAAAAAAAGGTTGAAACGTCAAATTTTATGTTATTTCTATCTTTTTGCGCACACACAGACACACACACACACACACACGCACACACACACACACACACGCACACCTGGATCAAGAGAACTATGTTGGCTCATATGTAGTCTTAGTACTTTGGAGACAGCACACACACACACACACACACACACACACACGCACACAGACACACACACACGCACACACACACGCGCACGCCTGGATCAAGAGAACTATGTTGGCTCATATGTAGTCTTATAGTACTGGGGAGACAGAGCCACCCTGAGCTATAGCAAGACCTACTCTCAAAACTAAACCAAAGCAAACAATAAGAGTCAAGCAAGTTGCAAGGTACTTTAAGCAGGGGAAGCTCCTGTTAAAGAAAAATTTATTCAGGGCTGTGGAGAAGGCTCAGTGACTAAAGGCACTGGCTGTTCTTCCACATGACCTGGGTCTGCTTCCCACTCTCACATGGTGAGTTTCAACCATCCACACAACAGTTCCAGAGGATCAGATATCTCCTGGGCTTCCTGTGCCCCAGGCATGAACATGGTGCACAGACATACGTGCAGGGAAAACACAGACACCCAAAATTGTCTTTAAAAAAAAATCTACTCAAAGCAACTGTCAACACATTTCTCTTCTGAAGCAATCGTTGCTATAAAAGCTGTTCTGTGGAGTTTAGTGGAATTCCCTAAACCCAGAACTGACTGAGTCATATTCAGACACTGGGTGTCCAAGGGGGAAACAACACTGGCTCCCCCACCTGGGTGTGGTCCGTGCTGGCTGAGCACTTTTCTTCTTCCCTCTGCTTCCTCTCTTAAGAGGTTTCTACTCCCTGTTTAGGAAGTAAAGTGAAACAAGAATTTCCCCTCCCCTCCAAAGGAGGGAAGTGTTGCTCTGCAACTCTTCAACTCTTCAGTTGCTTCAGCTCTGTGGGGTCCAGAGGCAGGTCGGGCGGCCTGAAGCAGTAGAGACACCTAGAGGAAGCCTGATTGTCTTGTTGGCAGAGGAAAGATGAGGGGCGGGTACTTTGATCTTCCTTCCTTGTATTTTATGATTGCTGGACTTAGCAGCCCATAGCCACGACTTTATGACTTCCAAACAGCTAACAGAACGGTGCCCTGTGCTTCCTAGGTTTGTGGCTTCTTTTCTGCGACTCGGGTCCTGGAATGTCATCATGTTTGTGTGCTTTGAACAGCTGAAAAAGGAACTGATGAAGTCCAGGCAGACAGTGGATTGCTCCACATGAGCAACGTGAAGGAAGAGATGATGAACGTCATTGGGCTTCTATGCTGGGAGACCATGAATAAAACCAACCAAAGAAATCAAATGAACACCTCTGTTCACTTTATTTACATTACAAGATCATTTCCAGTAGAGAGTTTTGAAACATCTTTTAATTTTCTTTAAAGGGAAAACTAATACATACTCATAGTTTTATTCTTACTGTCTTAAAGACAGAAGAGCATAGCATCCAGTAATATCCTGACAAAATAATACCTATATATACTGTATTTAACTGATCTTTGGGGAGGTGTGGGAGTGTATGAATGGCTATAAATAATTCTACTTACAGCTCAAACTAGTGGGAAGGAAAAATTAGTCCAAAACCCTTTACATCGATAAACACTTTAAAAAAGAAAGCTATCAAAGAAAATATTGCCATTTCATCTTATTTATTGACTACAGTTCACAGCTAATATACTCAATAAAGTATTGCTAATTCCATCTAAAGTTTGTCTTTTCAAGGAGTCTATGCCTCAATTTAAGAGTTGGGGCTCAGCTAGAATACAGAATTGTCCCCATAGCAAGGGAAGTTCTTTGAAATCAAGAGCACAAACTAACTCAGTTCATACAGGTGTCTGGAGGCCATCTTACGGCATCCATAACAACTTATAACTGGAGAGGTGATAGTCATTTGGTCACTAATGTTATCACTGGTGAATCTTGACTCTGTCTTTCCCACAAGTGGAAGATAAGATTTTGGTTGTTTGGTTTGGTTTCCCACTCTTACAAACTTGAGAGCAGAGCTGCAGACAGAGGACACTCTGTGGAAACCCCAGTCAGGTACCCTGCTCCTGGTTTAGTCACTTCAGGATGTGTTGGCTTTGACAAGTTCCCTCCTGGGCCTCACACTGCTGTGGTGCTGCTGTGAACCTTTTGCTCCACCGACATAGAAATCAGGTAAACAGATGCTGGTCTTTGGTGGTGTACTGGCTAGTTTTGTGTCAACTTGACACAGGCTGGAGTTATCACAGAGAAAGGAGCTTTAGTTGGGGAAGTACCCCCATGACATCCAGCTGTGGGGCATTTTCTCAATTAGTGATCAAGGGGGAGAGGCCTCTTGTGGGTGGGACCATCTCTGGGCTGGTAGTCTTGGTTCTATAAGAGAGCAGGCTGAG
>NC_034609.1:7783020-7785254 GCF_900095145.1 Mus pahari
TGACTTCCTTGGTGATGAACAGCAGTATGGAAGTGTAAGCTGAATAAACCCTTTCCTCCCCAACTGCTTCTTGGTCACGATGTTTGTGCAGGAAGAGAAACCCTAAGACAGGTGGCTTCTGTGTCCATCCGTGTATGACAACAGAGGTGAAAGCAGAAATGGGTGGGTGGACCTAGTGCAGGTGTATGGACAGGATACTTGTTTCCACTCTCTTCTGCAGCCCTGGACTGACAGGTGTTAAGGCTTTCAGATTCACTGAGGCACTCTGATGCCTCAGCCCTTGATGGCCGACAGTATTGCAATTCTTGTGTATGTATAGGAAGATGAGATTTCTATGTCTAACTTAATCTTGGTCAGTGTCACAGTTACTGGTCAGGCTGTTTGAGACTCCTGGGTTGGTGTGCAAGCTACAGAGCTGGAGGAAGACAAGACCCTTGAAAGAAACCTTTTATTAAAGTTAATGTTGCACTATCAGAGGAGGCAGGATGGGGTCACTTCCTAGCTAATTCCCTCAGGGATCCCAGGCAGCCTGATCCTATAGTCAGAGAAGGGATGTTTGCACCAATCACAGCACAGGTCATATGCAAATGAAGCATGTTCACACTAACAGACCCCACCTCCTGGCACCCATCACATCAGGTCCTTGGCCAAACCACCAGGGGGCTCCTTCCCAAGCCTGTGTGGAATTGGGTGGAGGGTTGTGGAGTTTGTCTTTGGCTTCGTTGTGGGTTCTTCTTTCTTCCACTCTTTTCCACCCTTTTCTTGCACCTTTTCTGCCCCCTAATCCTAGATAAGAGAGGAGGGAAAAAAAAGGATAGAAAGGAAAGAGATCCCTGAATAAAGTCAGAAAGGAGGCAACGTTATTGTTAGACCACCTCTTGCTAATTAGGGGCATCAAGTTCCTTGAGGCAAGTTTGATCTTCACCATCAGGATACCTAATTTCTTCTCCTTGTTGTTTCTTCTTTGTACACTAGTACTTAACAAATCACGACCAACAGCAACCAATAACAACCAACCAACAACTCACTCAGCCTCTCAGGGCCCTAGCATTTATATATCCAGAACTCCAAACATCACATAATGGCAGAAACTATCAGCAGCTGGTAAAATCACACACCTGCCAGAGCATGAGGCAAATCATAGTCAGCTGCTGTGGACAACCTAAACAGCCTCATATCCCACGTTTGATTTAAATGAAAACATATTCTTATGGTATTTCTGTGTTTTGTTTTGTTTTGTTTTAAGAAAACCAAACTCCAGAATTCTCACTACAGGGTTGTCTAGAGTTCCCTACGGCTTGTGAAAGTAAAAACTGGTACAGACCATTTGAAACAGTCCTGACTGAGGCTGTACCTTCAGGAACTGGGGCAGCCAGGACATTTCTTTGTGTATTTCTGGCAAGGCATTCATGGAGTTTTCAAAACAGCTAGTATTTACACAAGGGTAAGCTCACTCTGTTTGGCTGGTGGTCCTCTGGAAACAGCTCAGAAAACAAGATGCCTGTTGATCAGAGTCAAATTGTCTCATCCTTCAACATCTTTGATTACTTACAGGAAAATGAGCCCCAGATAGCATGCTCAGGGCCAAGACCTTAATAGTAACACTAATAGCTATTTTAACATTTAACACCTGCCCAGGGCCCTAGGGAGAGCTGAGTCTCCCTTATCTATCTCAGGGAAAGGACACGTTTGTTCTTTTTATAGTAACCCATCTCCAGGGACATCACTCTAGAGAGATGCAACACTTTCTTCCAGACCAGCATTTATATATTCATAAGAGGGGATCCCCTAGGACGAAATTACCCACCTCAGTCCATACCTTTTCTGTTCCACCGTCTCAATGGTACATTCCAGGAGTGACTCCAGTAGTGCATGAAACTAGAGGAATAACCACACCCAGCTAGAGGAATAGCCACACCCAAAGCCATCATCACCTTTCCTAATTTGTTAACTGCAGGAGAATTTTGTGGTGGGTTCTTTAATGTCTTTACAGACACATTGTTCAGCAGCTCTTACCATTCCGGTGTGCTCTCACCTGACTTCCTATGTTATATGAGCACCTCTTTTTTTTTTTTTTTTTTTTTTAGTTTTTACTTTGTAGTTCTGGCTGGCATGGAACTCACGGAGATCTACCTGTCTATAACTACTATAACCTCCCAGTAATTCATATTTTTCTCATAGACAAAATTCACTCAGTTTATCTTAAGAGCCCCTTTTTTTTTTTTTTTTTTTTT
>NC_034609.1:7785264-7799223 GCF_900095145.1 Mus pahari
TTTTTTTTTTTTTTTTTTTTTAGGGTCTTCTCATCTGGAGTCATCACTGCCTACCTGTGCACCTGTACCTGAGAGCTGCGTAAAGAACACTCAGGTGCACAGCTTTGAGCAGTGAGGGTGTGAGATGCTACATCAGTTTCTCATTTCTGCCAACCCTTGGGTAAAATGCCACTGAGCTATCAAACTCCAGTTGCATATGACGGCATTCTGCTTACTACGAAGGCCCTTTCAGTTTCCTCTCAGACACTAGGGCGTGTCCAATGTCTGCTGGGATCGCCTTCCATGGGGCTGCAAAAGCCTTTGTTCAGGCTGGCTTAGGAAGGAATTCCAAACTTTGAGAGTACCCTGTTTCAGGAATAAGAAAGAAAGCCTGTCACTTCATTTCTTCGATTCATCCTGTTTCCCCTGTGGTAGTAACAAATGAAGGCAATTAAGATAGTAAACGCTTGTATACAGAAAAGTCAGTCAGAAAGTCTGTATCTGACATTGTGTTCAGAGAGGGGAAACAGCTATAGGCTCTGCAAGGCGATACAAGTAAATCAATATCAGGTTACCCAGCAGTCCACTGGGTGTCCCAATGAATGGTCTCCATGGGGAGGAGTCCCTATAGGAGTTTGGAAGATCCTAGCCCATGATTCTTCTTTTTCACACACTTGGCAAATGGTTTCTGTCTGATCTTTCATTATTTAACAAGGAAAGGTTTCAAGTCTCTTGCTTAGAAATCACATTAGCTTGCTTTTCTCTTCAAGTTTTAGTGTGGACATTTTTATTGGCGAATATAACACCTATATATAAAATCACATGAAGCAATTGCTTGACTTAATAAACAAAGCAAGTGTATTAGTCAGGGTTCTCTAGAGTCACAGAACTTATGGGTAGTCTCTATATAGTAAGAGAATTTGTTGATGACTTACAGTCTGTAGTCCAACTCCCAACAATGGTCAGCAGCAGCTGTGAATGGACGTCCAAGGATCTAGCAGTTGCTCAGTCCCACAAGACAAGCAGGTGAAGAAGAAAGAGTCCATTTTCCTTCTTTCAATGTCCTTATGTAGGTCTCCAGCAGAAGGTGTGGCCCAGATTAAAGGTGTGTGTCACCACGCCTTTAATCCCAGATGACCTTGAACCCAGAGATCTCCCTTTCTTAATCTTCTGGAATTCATACTATGCCTCAAGATCTCCATGCCAAGATCCAGGTCAGAAATGTGTATCTCCCAGCCTCCAGATTAGGATCACAGGTGAGCCTTCCAATTCTGGGTTGTAGTTCAATCCAGGTGTAGTCAAGTTGACAACCAGGAATAGCCACCATAGCAAGCAAGCAGCCATGGTGACGACCAAGAAACCAAGGACCCTGGTCTACTTCCACCCCATGGCTTTACCTTTGTGGCTAATGTTGTTTAGTCTGTCTTAAAATTAGATTCCCATGCAGGCATTTGCACTTCAATTGTCTTAATGGTGGCTTTATGTGAATTGAACCACTTGTTGGGTGTGTGGCATCTTTTGCTGCTATTGTAAACCTAGGGTTACTTAGGCAGTTTTTCATAGGTGCAGTTCCTACACAGCCAGCAGCACCCAGCATTTTATTGTAATAACTATCAGACTTGATCTACTCCATTTGATGGACATCGGAGATTTCCTTTCAGGCTATGATGCTGATATAAATTCTTATGGCATTAAGTATTTATTTCCTACTTCTGCTATGACACACTATCAGAATTAAGTGGTTTCCAACACAAATTTATTACCTTACTGTTCTGAAGGTCAGAAATCTCAAATGCATTTGTAGAGATGTGCACCCCTTGCAGGTCCCAGTGCATTTGCTTCCTCAAACCCTTGACTTCTCTCCTTCTTCCAGTTCTATTCTATCATTTAACGTAACAAATTCATTTGGTCATCCTTGGAAGGCTGTGTCCTGGTACACATGTGTCCTCATTTGTTTAGGACAGCTATTTAAGTCAAGCTCTTTCCAATGTGACAGACTGGGATGTTGTTTCTTATGTTTTCCTACTATGTGTCTTGGGTTTGACTTTACAACTTCCTCTGTCAATTCTTAAATAGAAGCAACATGAGCAAAAATGGAAAGATGTTTGCATAGCTGGCTTGCCCACTAACATTCCAACAACAATCTAGCAGGAGTGTGAAATGAGCTGTTGATATAAAAGGCTACAGCAGTTTGAGAGAAGGTATCCCTCTGGATACAGATGATGAAGGAGACAAAAAATGCTTTAATTTATAGATTCCATTCAATCTGTAAGGTCAATATGAAGAGAAAATATTTTTCCAGTGTATTAATATGGTATGTATCTCCAGTTTTGTTTTTAATGTAGCATGTTGTGGTCTCCTCATCAGGGTATACTTTTATATTTTGAGCGGATAAACCAAGCAGCAGACCAGGCCAAGGTATTCCATGTGAGAGAGGTTTATTATGAGGGAATGTGGGGGTGAGCGGCGAAGCGGGTAGAAGGGCAGAGAAGAGGAGAGAGAAAGAGGGGGGAGAGAAGAAAGAGGAGGGGGTGGCTTCCTATTTTATACAGAAAATGACATCACACCAGTGAGGGCAGGAACTGAGCCAAGTGGATTGTGGGATAGAAGGTCATTGTCCTGGCAACGCAGGTCAAGGGTCACATGGTTAGGAGTATCCTGGTGCTAACATATACTACTCACATTTGGTGTATTTATTCTTAGGTACCAGTCTTAGGATTTCTATTCCTGTAATAAAAGACCCTGAATGAAATAAACATGAGGAGGAAAGGGTTTATTTCACCTTACATTCACTGGTAACAGTACATCTCTGAGGAAAGTTCAAGACTGGAGGCTGGACATAGAGAAAGGTATAGCCACCAATGGTCATGGGTTACTGGGTTCCTGAAAGGAAAGCTGGGGATGAATGGGAAAGATGGCGAGAGAAATAAGGAGCCAAGACAAAGTTCTCTGATCAAGGCTCAACTTTAATTCTTGAGTCTGATTTTTAAAGGGGGGAAACCCATCCCCCACTTTGCCAGGATCTCATCCCTTTTCAGCTGCTCAGCAAGGTAGTGGCTTCTTGCTGGAAGCTGTCGATGTGGCAGGATAATAGACTTCACCTAGGTTGGAAGACTCCTCCAGAGGTGGGCTAGCCAAATGTAGCAGACAAGGTCTGTCACAGCCCACTCAAGGCTGGGGGGAGGGCACAGAACGGGCCATTAGGGAGTGCTGCTTACAGACTCGATCATCCTGGCTGGCTCATTCTGGTTTCTTTTTTTTTTTTTTTTTATATTTTTTTAAAGATTTATTTATTTATTATTATATGTAAGTACATTGTAGCTGTCTTCAGACACTCCAGAAGAGGGCGTCAGATCTCATTACAGATGGTTGTGAGCCACCATGTGGTTGCTGGGATTTGAACTCTGGACCTTCGGAAGAGCAGTTGGGTGCTCTTACCCACTGAGCCATCTCACCAGCCCTCATTCTGGTTTCTTATACCCTCAGGACACCTACCCGGGGGTAGAACCACCCAGTTACCTGGGTCCTTTCTCATCAATCAGCAATCAAGAAAATGACCTTACAGATTTATCTACAGGCCAGTCTTATGGCAGAATGTTTTCAATTAAAAGTCCCACTTCCGGGCTGGAGAGATGGCTCAGTGGTTAAGAGCACTGACTGCTCTTCTGAAGGTCATGAGTTCAAATCCCAGCAACCACATGGTGGCTCACAACCATCCGTAATGAGATCTGATGCCCTCTTCTGGTGTGTCTGAAGACAGCAACAGTGTGTACTTAGAAAAAATAGTGAAATAAATCTTTAAAAAAAAAAGTCACACTTCCCAGGTGACCCTTCCTGTGCCCAGTTGACATATATAAATCTAGTCAGCAAAGTACTGGGGGGGGCTGCATTAAAAATATTATTAGGCATTTTTGCACATTTTCTAGCTGTTTTGGGGTGATATTAAAATACAATTTTTGAAATCTTCACTCCATGTATTTAAGACTCGTTTCTGCATTTTATTTTCCTCTTCTTCTCTTTGTAGGCCCAACATATTCTCAACACATCTAACTACGTTGGATACACTGCTAACCTTTTTTTAAACGTGGCACATAAATTGTGTAGATATATGGGGTGCCATGTAATTTTTTAATACACATTTCACCATATAATGTTCACACCAGCCTAAGTGTGTATAAACACCTATAGCTCCTTAAATATTTATTCTTTGTGGTGAGAATATTCAAAATTTTCTTTCATCTTCTCTGCAACATACAGTGCTTTGCTCTCTAAGTCTGCAGGCTTGAGCTGCTGTTTTCATGTTCTAACTCTGATGGCTTTCTTTGCTCTGCTTTGGTTCTTTGCTTGTTCTTACTTTGAGACAGTCTCAGTCTGCAGCCCCAGTAGGCCTCAAACTCTCAGAGGCTCTGCTGCCTCTACCTTCCAAGCTCTGGATTGCACAGGTGAGCCACCATGCCTAGCTTTCATATCGATTTTATTAGCAACTTTGCCAACCCATTATAGTTTATATAGACATTCTTTTGAAATTTTATTCTTTGCACATTTCTATTTCTTCGGAACAGTAGCTTGTTGCTTTCTATCATTTGTTTTTATGCAGTAGCTACCTCTGGTATGTTCAACAAATCTCCATGGGTCTCCCATCAACAACAGAGCACTTTCTTGCTTTAGTCACAGAAGGTTTGGCCTTGTAATTTGCAGTACCCAGTGGCATACATTGTGAGAGGCTGGAATACGTTTGAGCAATCTGGCTTGTTTTTGTGCTCCTGAGTCATTATAAGAATATGCCTCAAGTTAGTTCCAAAAGAGTTGAAACCAAAACTATTCAAAAACCGGCATAAGGCAAGAGGAATCCTGAAAACATTCTAGCTGACTGGACAGCCTACAGGGATGAGGAAATGCTTTCGTTGGCGCTACATAGCTATGGTCTGTGGTTGAGTGCTAGACAGCATTATTGGACATTAGCTGACCTATATGGTTTGTGATAAAAGCAATTCTTTTAACTTGGTCCCTGTTAATCATACTCATGTGTTTTATAAAATGAAGATAATCACTATTTACATATTTGCTTTAATGGTTAAAAAAAAGCATATTTTATTTTGTGCCCTGTGTGCATGCGAGCACAGTAACACCATAGCGTGCATGTGGACATTGGAGGACAACTTGCCAGAATCAGGTTTCTCCCATCATGTGGGTCTGGGGATCAAGCATAATCCTCAGGGTTAGTTACACTCACCTTTACCCTCTGATCCATCTAACTGGCCCTTAATTTTTAGAAGATATGTATGTGTGTATGGGTGTCTCTCTGCATGTTTGCCTATGCATCATGTGTGTATAGTGCCACAGGGGGTGTTGAGTTCCATGGAACCGGAATGGCTGTGCTGGGAACCAAATCTGGGTCCTCTGAAAGAGCGGTCAGGCCTCCCAATCACTGAGCCATTGCTCCAGCCCTCTGTAATGTCGTTTCTGTTTTGTTAACACTAAAGAATGCTGAGCTCTTTTCTGATGCTTTTGCTGCATCTAAGACCATCATACAAATTTTCAAATACTAATAAGGAAAATCACATTGGTTTTTATTCTGGGCGTAAACTAAATTGAGCCATTATCACATATTAAAAATATGTGTGCCATGATAGTTGAAATATTTACTATATTTTCAAATTTGGTTTGCTAGCATTTAATTTAGGATTATTGTATCTAACACATTTTCATAAAATGTATTCTTTTCATACTGTTCTTTGAGGCAAAATTAAAGCAGCCTCACAGATTGAAGACTCTACATTACTTGTAGCACTACTGTTGTTTAATACTATTTTAAAGTATTATTTAACTCTCCATCAAGTAGAGTTTTCAATAAAAAGTTTATTTTATCGGTAGCTAAGCTTAATGGCTCTAGGACTATCATTTTCCCTTTTTGTATTTTTAATAAGTCAGTTTTAAAGAAAAATTTGTATTTTATTTAAGTCTCAAATTTTGACAGAATTATTCTTCATATATTTTCATTTCACTATTTGTAGGATCTGTAGTAATGCCCCATATTTCATTCTTGACATTATTTTCTTCCCTTTTATTCTTGATTAGTCTCACCAGTTTATCAGTATTTGGGCTTAAAAAGCAAACTTTTAAACATCTGTTGGGCTTGAAGGCCAAGCACAAACAATAGCTAGCAGCCTAGGACTCTACTTGGTATTGGCAACACACACACACACACACACACACACACACACACACACACACACACACACACACACCAGGGAATCCTTTATGATCCTCACCTGCATCAAGCTCTGAACACTCCATTCCAAACAGTGCATTAAGTTCCCCCTTCTCTTAACCACCACTTAGACTCTTTTCAATTGCACTGCAGTTATGTCCAGGCATTAGAAGCCAGGGGCCAGGCCCTGGCTTAAACTGGTTTTGTGTGCATACACAATGGGGCAAACTGTGCCCTCTAAATCAGCCTTTAGGGAGACCCACCCCCTATTGCCATTATACCTATGCACAATTGGACACGTGTTTGTGTGGTTGTTTGAGGGAGAATTTGCAGTTCAGAACTGTTTTGGGGATTTGGGGTTAGAAGTGTCCTTGGTAGAGGTGTGGCTTTGTTGGAGGGGGTGTGTCACAAAGGATTTTGAGGTTTCAAAGTCCTCAAAATTCCTAATTAGCTCTCTTTGCCTTGTTCTTGTGTGTCAGATATAAGCTCTTAGCTACTGCTCTACTGCCAGGCCTGCATGTTTGCTGCCACATGCTCTGCCATGATGATGGACTAACTCTCTGAAAATGTAAACAAGCCCCCAATCAAACGCCTTCTTTTATAAGTTGCCTTGGTCATGGTGTCTTTCACAGCAATAGAACAGTAACTAATAAAATACACTTAACATTAGATGCCTTAAGGAAGGAGTATGCACACTGAACAAAGTCTTCTGTACTCTAAGTCTGTCAAGCAAGAGAAGCACCCAAACTATACCACCCGGAAACCTGGCCTTTTTAAATCTTAAAGCCTATAAAAGAGCAGTCCTGGACAAAAACCTGGAGGCCCAAGGATTGTTCTGAAGAAAGTTATCTTGCAATTTTTAAAATCTCTGTGCACCTTGACCTCACTGTTAAGATGCCAAGAACCTGGAAACACTTGGACCAGACCCCCAGCTACTGATATCAATCCTACAGTATGTCTATAATATGTCATCCTACAGTATGTCTATAATCTATCATCCTACAGTGTATCTATAATCTATCTGCTTTCTGCACCCTCATCTTTAACTATCTTTCTGTTTTCACTTATTCTGCTCTTCTCTATAAAACCATGTAAGGGGGCTGCACTGTCTTCAGTCTTCAAACTTTCTATCTTCTGCTAGAAGCATTTATCATTACAATAACGTTAATGAGTGCTGCAGTAGCTTTATCTAGGCTGCTCTATGAAGAGTTTATTATTTCAAAATAAAATACATCTACAAAAGCACATACTGGAATGCCATGCAACTATAAAAAAATTGAGTATTAGTATATAAATAGAACCAGAAACATTGTAAAGAAAAATGTGCAGTATGAATCACTTCTACCTTTGGTGAAAAAGGGGTGGAATGGGATGAGTTTGGGTGAAATGGTGGCTTCTTGTAATATATACTTTGAGTCTCAGAGCCACTTACTTTGAGCCAATATCATCTTATATAATTACAAGGTGATTTAAGAGTCACAAGTCTATGTGTTACAACTTACCTGTAACTTAAGCAATCATTGTTTCCTGAACTCAAACGACTTAAATGGGGGGGGGCAGCCCAAGCATCCACAGAAAGGCTAACAACAGTTTCAGCTGTCATTTTATTCTCTCACTTAACATCACAAACGAAAGGACCTTACACCTCACGCTATTGCTTTTACATGAAATTCAAATGTTTGATGTAAAATAGACAAAAATTTAAGTTACTAACTGGTGCTTTCCCTCCAGGGAACACTACAGCTTAAATATTTGTAAGTACTTTAACAAAACATAGAACTACCCTACCAATGTCAATGTGGTTGTTGGGTCCTAACTCCACTACATTTAAAACTTTTATCTCATCAAAAATTGGAGACAGAAAACAAAAATACACATCATGATTTTTCTCAGAGTGTGAAAGAGTCATCTTCATTTAAAAGCCATTTGTGTGGAGAGGCCAGTACACGTGAACATGACGACAAAGCCTCCCAGATGCACCATCCTTTGTGTGGAGAGTAGAGCACCTGTGCTGGGGATGCAGCTGCTGGTCCCCAGTTATGAGCACAAGAATAGACTATCACCCTCCTGAGCAAAGCTCCATCTTCTATGCTGTTCTTCCCCTCTGCTGCAGAAATGAAGAGCTGCTTTTCACACCCAAGAAATTGTTTTTCTTTGAGCAAAACTTTTAATCAAAATCCCTTTTGCTGAATATTCTCAAGGGACAGAATGATATGAATGATGGCTAATACTGAGGGAAGAATAAATGCTGCATACATTTTCATAGAAAAATAACACAAATCTAAGTAGCTATAAAATAGAAAGGAAGAAAAAACAGGGTAGAAATTTTTAAGAAAAACAGTCTGAGTTTTGAACTATAAACGGTGCCAGTTCATTTTTATACCTAGCTATACTGTTACATTTATTTACAAAGAGCTTGGTCTAGGTTCCGTGATACCCAAGTGTCTCCCATGTTTAAAAGATTGTCTTTCAGAGCATCTCAACTCTTAAATGTTGTGGTTTTATTCTTATGCTGCTCTTGTCACTGGTGAAGTCGTCACATGTACAAGAATCCATCTCCACATTGATTCTACTTGACTTAATCTAAAATAACGAAACTTTCTTGTACTTCAATGCCATTACTACTGATTGCTACATTGTAATTTTACTAGTCCTAGACACAGGTGAGCATATAAACATGCGTTTTAAAACTGCATGAAGTTCTGATGTCTGCTGCAAGTAAAGGAAACATTCTAGTGTATAAACTAGTGACAGTCAAGCTCCCAGAAGATCAGAACTTTGAAGTTGGAATTGGCTAACAAATCAGTTCACTATATAATTATCTGAAATGGCTAATAATTTTAACAAACAAACAAAAAACACCAAACTATATCTGTAATGTACAAACAAAGGAGGATTTAAGGACTGTGACATTAACCAAACCATGACAATATGTTCTTAACATCATTAGAGATTTTTTTTTCTGCCAGGAAATAATTATTAGTATTACTTCCTCTTTCATATGTCAAATATGCTTTTTATTACATATGCTGATAAAGAGTTAAATCAGTTCAAGATCTAGGCTGCTCAAAGATTAAAATACATGCTTAAGTACTTTTAGCACAAAAGTTAAAGACTAACACAGCTGCTTTCCATGGAAGACTTCACACTATAGTACAGTGAACAATAATGGTAACCACGGGCTCCTTGTTAGGGTTCTGCTACACAATACATCATAAAACCTGGATGACAAAAGATTTTTCAAAAATGAAATTACTGCATTACCAGGGTCAACAAGTCCCCTATAAGAAATCAATTATTAAATTCCTATAATACTGAAAAGCTAAATCCTTTCTAGTATTATAAAACAAACCTACTTTTAAAAGAAGTTTTATCTTCCTTAAGGAAAAGCAATTTGAACCCATGCTCTGCAACACAGCACTATACAACACTCTAGCTGTGGCTCTCCTATGGGACATCCGTACTGTGCGCTCTCATGCTTGCTCTCTCCCCTCTAACCCCCACGAGTGTCAAGACGGGCTTGTCAGAAGACATGAACAAATTGTGAGAAAGCAGCCAACTTTCCTCTATCACATAAGCTAGTCTTTACCTGATATTAAAAGATGTGCAAAACATCACCATGTTTTAGGTTAAACTATCATGTTGTAGACTGGTTTCCACAGGACGTAGGTAGTGCTTCTAAGTCCAATCATCTTTCTTATCTTTAGGCTCTTTTAGTTTCGCTCTGAGAACAAATCTCTAAAGCATGCCAAGAGGAAACCACCCCATTAGAATCCCCTCACATAGAATCCTCCACCGTACCTGCTGCCCTCCTGAGAATTTGGAGACTAAAGCTATACAAAAACACACACGGTCATGATCCAGGCTATGGTAGCACCTCCCAGCCTGCTAACCCAGGTCCCTACACCATTACCCAGAAACACCAGAGTCAAATCAAGGGCAAGCAAAAGTGAACAGCATGTCAAACCCAGCAATGAGAGGGAACAGATGTCTAAAAAGCTCTAAGGTTTCTTCGGTGTACTTTCAAAGACAGGTCTATCGGAAAAGAAACTATGTTTCAAATGCAGTCCGGATTTTCTCAGCAGAGGCACCGCCTTTCTAAACACACAGGCAGGGGTTCCCCCAGGGGGCTCTGAGGAAGGTTCCTTCTACACCTGATAAAAACAAATACTGAACTGGAGTAAATGCCTAGAATCCTTAGAATAAGACCTCCAACATGGGCTACTTATAAATAAGAAGCTAGTCATCAGTACTGCCACTTCTCATTTCTGTTAGTCACCAGAAAAATCAAAAGGAGGCCATGATTGTCCACCCTCCCAGACAGAGCCATGCTCCCTCTGCTCCAAGGACAGGACATCTTGACAAGAGCTAAAGACACAAAGAAAGCCTCAGAGGGCACCCCGTGCTGATTTGCCTAGAAATAAAAAGACAAAGGGCATTTAAAAGCCACTTCCAAAGGGAACAATGACCCTGCAGAGTTTTCAAAAAAGACAACAGCTTGGGAGCACCACACATAAAATGAGAACAGACTCGTGCACATGTTGATCAATTAGATAACTATAAATATACCTGATCTATACTTTTAAATTAACAGGCTAAGACCCAAGTTCCAAACTGTAGTTCACGTGACTCCGGAAGGGTTCTTTGGAAGGGTACCGGACCTTTGGAGAACAGTGTATAAACAACTGTAAACATACACTGATTGTCCGCTAGCTTTCTTAAATAGAGTTTCTGAAGTATTTTTTGTAGGAAATTATATGAGTGTAGTTAATCAGATAATTTCTATAATAACATATAAATTCTGTTGTGTGTGCAAAATGTGGTAAAAAGTAAAGATACATGGATGGTTCATATTTTCAAAGTGAGCACAGCATTGTAGTCCATCAAGAGGCCTTTGATCCTCTCATGAAACTTCTCTCTGTACAAGTTGAAGTACATAATGCTTTCTGGCTCTTCCTCAAGCCAAAACTTGTCAAATTCATAGACAAGGTAACCTGCAAGTAAAGAACACACAAACACGTGTCCACAGGGGTAAAATCACCTACTTAGACCATCTTCAGAAGTATACATGCACCCCGGGTCAGGGAGACAGCGTGATGAGTAAGGCTGCTTGTCAAGCCAGCCAGACAACCTGAGTTCAAATATAGAAAGTAATGTTTAAAGTGCACTTAGAGATCATCTTCCATTATTCCCCTGGAGAGCAAAGATCTTAAACAATAAAATATATTCAGAGGCATTAGGTTAAAAGCTCTATATTCTGCCTCGCTGAGAGTTAGAATTGCTCTTGGTCAGGTCTGGTTCTGACCCCATACTCACAGTAAAACTGGTGGAAGTGCTCCATGGTTGGTACCCCAGGGACAAAGTTGTAGAGGTGAAGCTTCAGGGCCTCGCTCTTCAGTAAGCTATAAGCCATCTCTGTAAGGTTGATTCCAACTATTGCATAAGAATACCTACGTCAGAAACATCGCCAGTTACCAGCTAGCTGACGGCTTGTAACAGAAGCTTATGGGCATGTAAAGAGCTTACTAGTCCACCCCAAACTGCAGTAACATCTCTGAACTCAGACAGTGAGAAACATCAAAGTGCTTGCTTTGTTTATTTGTTTGCTTCTTTGGTTTTTTGAGACAGGGTTTCTCTGTGTAGCCCTGGCTGTCCTGGAACTCACTCTGTAGACCAGGTTGGCCTTGAACTCACTTGAAATCTGCCTGCCTCTGCCTCCCAAGTGCTGGGATTAAAGGCATGCACCACCACGCCTGGCAAAGTGCTTGTTTTTTGAAGGCTGCTATTTTCTGAATAGAAGCTAAGAAGTAAAAATGAAAATTTTTTGGTTTTTCAAGACAGGGTTTCTCTGTATAGCCCTGGCTGTCCTGGAACTCACTTTGTAGACCAGGCTGGCCTCAAACTCAGAAATCCGCCTGCCTCTGCCTCCCAAGTGCTGGGATTAAAGGCGTGCGCCACCACGCCCAGCTTCCTTTACTATTTTCAAAGCTAACTCCGATTTTCCTAAGTTTCTCCTTCTACTTTGAAATAGTTCTTGAAAAAATATATGAGCCCTTATCTTTGTTTTATAAACTACATCATGTGATAAGATTTATTTTAGAATACATAGAACACTTAAGATCATTTTTCTTTAAAATAGTTTATATTATCCTTTCTGCAGTTTCAATCATTAAAATAACATCATTTTAGGATACATTTTGAAATATATAGTCATTTTCACTCCAAGAGTCTAATTTTTAGAATGTTTGCCCAGCTTACCCTAATTTGGGGTGATTTGAGCGGGAGAGAATCTGATGCGCTTCGCTGGTGTAGTTTTCACTGAAATACCTAAACAAGTCAAGGAAAATGATGAAGTGAGATGTCCCACCAAAAGCAGGGTAAACACTTCAGAGCAGGCACCGGCACTGTCAGACCAGCGCCCTCGCTGCCACAGCTACACCATCTCCATCTCAAGCCACCTGATGGCCTATTCAGTAAGGAACACAGACAGACTGGCTCTTGGCAAGACCGTTTCAGCAGAGAAATCACCTACAAAGGGATGTCCTATTTGCTTACAAAAGAAGAATTCTGAAATCTGCTAATTCTCATCCTGTACAATACTGAAGTGCAGATGCCGTGCCATTCTCCTTCGCTGTCTGTCCTCTCTGCCACGCTGGAGTGCGTGCTTGTAACACACTGCTGACAAGCAGATCATTACTGATGGATGTGACCCTGGCCATCTTCACATCAGCCTATGCTCTAAATACAGTGAAGAAACTGCATGTCATCAGAGGTACACCAAGACTCTCGGCACAGTCTAGAGTCAGACTCTGTGACGTTACTCCAGGCTCAGTAGGACTCTCTTCCAGTGGAGGCAGGGAAGTCACTTACATCCTTTTAAAGATTACTGTGTGATTTATCTTTAGGAAGCAGAACTACACAGAACTGTAAAGCTTTAGGCATTGCCAAAACATGCATGCTTTTATAATTTAAAATAGCATAGATCTTGAAATATCAGTATGGCATCTCCTTCCCCGCAACAGCTTTACCCACATTGACCTAAACAGGATTTTCTCAGTATTAGGTTAGTTCAATTTAGACTCTTTTTCACATTAAGAATTATCAAAAAACAAACAAACAAAAAAAAACAACAACAACAACTATTGGCTTCCCATTCTCAACATTAGTTACAGTCTGTAAGTCACCATCCTAGATAAACTCAAACATGACAGTCTGTACACCTGCGGATCTATCAGAGTGGCTCCAACCATAACAGTATTTCACTGCCACTTCATAACTGTAATTTTACTATTGTTATAAATCATAATGTCAATATCTGATATGCTACCCCTAAAGGGGTCACAGTCCACAAGTAGAGAACCACTGGGGTAAGAACTTGATCTTCCTCTTGCTAATTGAAGAGTGCTGACTATCAGTTGTGATTTATAGTGCATACTTGGGATTGCATGCCTGTAGCCTAAATGCTGAGGGAAAAGGCAGGTTGTTAAAGCATGGCACTCATGGTTCAGGTCAGCGGCCAGAGAAGTAAGGAGCTCGTCACCTAACCTGGGTCTTTCCCCAGAGAAGTAAGGAGCTTGTCACCTAACCTGGGTCTTTCCCCAGAGAGGTAAGGAGCTTGTCACCTAACCTGGGTCTTTCCCCAGAGAAGTAAGCAGCTTGTCACCTAACCTGGGCCTTTCCCCAGAGAAGTAAGGGGCTCGTCACCTAACCTGGGTCTTTCCCCAGAGAAGTAAGGGGCTCGTCACCTAACCTGGGTCTTTCCCCAGAGA
>NC_034609.1:7800261-7818792 GCF_900095145.1 Mus pahari
GTAAGGTGCTCGTCACCTAACCTGGGTCTTTCCCCAGAGAAGTAAGGGGCTCGTCACCTAACCTGGGCCTTTCCCCAGAGAAGTAAGGGGCTCGTCACCTAACCTGGGTCTTTCCCCAGAGAAGTAAGCAGCTTGTCACCTAACCTGGGTCTTTCCCCAGAGAGGTAAGGGGCTCGTCACCTAACCTGGGTCTTTCCCCAGAGAGGTAAGGAGCTTGTCACCTAACCTGGGTCTTTCCCCAGAGAGGTAAGGGGCTCGTCACCTAACCTGGGTCTTTCCCCAGAGAAGTAAGGAGCTTGTCACCTAACCTGGGTCTTTCCCAGAGAAGTAAGGAGCTTGTCACCTAACCTGGGCCTTTCCCAGAGAAGTAAGGAGCTTGTCACCTAACCTGGGTCTTTCCCCAAATGGAATCAGAGCCCACACCGTGGAAACAAGATGGCAAAACTAGAAAGGGGTGTTCATGACTCTTTTTTTTTTTTTTAAGATTTATTTATTTATCATATGTAAGTACACTGTAGCTGTCCTCAGACACCCCAGAAGAGGGAGTCAGATCTCGTTAAGGATGGTTGTGAGCCACCATGTGGTTGCTGGGATTTGAACTCTGCACCTTTGGAAGAGCAGTTGGGTACTCTTACCCACAGAGCCATCTTACCAGCCCGTGTTCATGACTCTTAAGCAGGTGTCAGAAGTGAGGCAGAAAGACAGAGGAAGGGGAAGGCACTGGAAGTACACATACACACACAGACGTGCGCACATACACACACAGACGTGCACACATACACACACAGACGTGCACACATACACACACAGACATGCACAAAAGAGACAAACTCGGCACACATACGTGCATAAGCATACGCACACACACAAACACATACAATGTCTTTGAATGTTGCCAACACACTAGCAAACATATGCATTATACCTAAGAAAACATAGAGTTAATATGAAGCAACTGCAGAATTTTGTTCAGCCAAGGAATAAGAAACTGTATTTTTACTTACACAAGATTGATCAGTCCGAGTATACCCATGCCTCTGAAGTCTGTTTTGGGATCATCACCTTGAAAACCAATGTCTGCCCACTGCTTGGAGATCCGGGCCGTCAACTTTTTCGTTGGCATCAGAAGACTCCAAAGCTGTACAAACATGCTTTTTTGTTACAAATAATAATAATATTCTTGGTTTACTGGGACATTTTCCTTTTCTTAGTTTATCTAATTCATAATTGAATACCTGAAGTTCAACAACCTTTATATGCAGATTCTAAGACAAGGACTGTATTTAAAACATAGTGTGTCTGTTCCAACCAGAATGACTGTTGTGAAGAATCTTTTTGTAAAAGCAAACACCACAGAAATCTAGAGCAATGACCTGTGTCTACTAACCAGTATAAGTATACTAACATTAAATTGTTTGGGAAGGGCAGTCTTGAATAAACGGACCCATATCAGGCTTGAATAGGCTAGGCTGTAATGCTGGGTGGTTACTTTTTAATAAAAAGAGAGGGGAGGAGGGAGGGAAAGAAATAAAGAGAAATTAATTCTGAGAGAGGGGATTATGGAACAATATTAATATAACTCAAGACATAGGTGTGTGTAACTATTTCATAAAAGTTTAATTTTTGAAAGAAAAAAGTTATTTAGTTTTAAATAAATATAATCTTTACCACCGAAGTTGTTATCAAGTAAAAAATGTTGATTAACAATCTTTCCTTTTGTTAGGTAGTAATAAACCATCAATGAAAAATAATTAAGAAAAATTGGTCATTTTCAAGATCTAATGTAAGTCATCAGATAAAACAGACTTGTACACACTGAATAAAAATCTGAAAAGCTTTGCAAAAAAGAAATGCTCGCCCCTCCCCCATTTCATCACATCAGGCACTGTGGAGTGAAGGAAAGGTGTCCTGTCACCTAATAAGATGTCAACACTGTGGCCTCCCAGAATCCTGGCCTCCAGCTAGATCCAGCTCTTAGACCGAGCTTTATCTTGCCCACTCTCTTATGAGCACAAAGCTCACTGATGAGCAACATGACGATAGCAGTAAGGCGTCAGATGTGTGGGCTGCAGTAGAGACCACTACTCAATTTTTATTCATTTTTTTGTTTCTGGAGATGGGGTCTTGTTATGTAGCCCAGGATGGTCTTGAATTCCCATCCTCTTCCTGCCCCAACCTCTAAAATTCTGAGATTATAAGTACATACTATCATATTCAGCTTTTAATCCTCAACATTTATTATCCATTATGGGCTGTGGCCTGGAGGTAGAAGTTGAGATCCAAACATAAGACACTGACAAGAGCTGCTGAACATGTCTTTGGATTCTACTTCAACTACTTCATTCCACAGCTCCTCCCAGCAGGACCGCTGAGCAGTGTGCTAGAGTGGCCACCATTCTACCACCAGAGCTAAATTTCATAGCTGACAGCCAGGGCAAAGGTCCCTGGACGGGGTGCTAGGATGTGAGTCTTACTCGTTCAGGACAGCAGGTGTAACACAGAAAGCTTTGACACGAAGGTGAATGAAGACTGTGAGCGCTTGCCTAGCATGCTTAAAAATCACTCAAATATAAGCTCAACCCACACGACAGCTCCTTACTAAGCTCAAAACAAAATCAAGTTTTATTTTAATTTTGCAGTGTTTATTTACATTTTTCCCCAAAAAAAGGTTTTGTTGTTTGTTTAGAGTTATTTATGTTTACGAGTGTGTTTATGTGCACCAGGTATGTGTCTCATGCTTTCCCAGGTCAGAAGAGGGTGTCAGGTTCCCTGGAACTGAAGCTACAAATGGTGGTGAGCCCAAGTCCTGTGTGATGGCAGGAACACTTGTCAGCTCTGAGCCTCTCTCCAGCCCAGCCTGTTTCTGCTGATGGAAGCATTTTATCTTACTCAGGTGTCCCCAGTGTTACTTTCCATAGGACATTTGGTCATATCAAGTCCTAACTCCAAGCACAATGTATGTTGTGCTTTAAGGGTAACTGAGTTCGCATGAGATAAAGCCATAGAGGAGAAGGGTGTCAGCAGGGAGGGGAGCAGAAAGGAGGGACATGTAGGGAGTCTACGTTAAGGCTGTATGAAATGTCATCAAGAAACCCCTGCTTCATGAAAATGGTGAGGAGGGAGGAGCCTGGAGAGGACTGAGGGAGGAGGGAGAGAGGGACAGAACGGAAAGAGAGAGTAAAAGTGTGACAGACTGAAAGCAAACAATTAAAACCACAGCTTCAATTCTCCTCCACAGTGTGAACTGTAGTGGAGGCAGGCAGGAGGCAGCGCTGTCCTGCTTGAGTGAGTCAGGACCCAGAGCAAGTCAGCCCAGTCCCCAGGCTGTGGAGTCTTTCCCTCAGTGAAGGGTCACGCTGGACAGTCGACAGCTCTTTCTCAGGCCTCAGCCTTTAGATATGGGTGCAACTACCACCCTCACACACTTACACAGCACTATTTATAATTATCTCAGAATTAAAAGCATGAATATGTTTTTAAAGATGCTTATCAACTAAGCATCTTTCCCTACTTATGAAATCTAACAAATTCTTCAAGAGGCAAACAAGCAGGAAGGCGAGTGAGGCTGCGGATGCCCCTCCCCGCGCCCTGAGCCAGGCTCACCTTGAGGAGCATCTTCTCATGGTGTGCGTTGGCAGAGTCATAGGGCTTTTTCCTCACATTTTCTACTTCGTGGTAGAGCTGTTTGTAGCCAGTTATCTGCAGTAAGCATGTCCTCATGCAGATCTGAAAACTGAAAGGATAAAATTATTAGTTTAAGTCAGACCTCTTTATCACAATAAAGCAAAGCCTGGGGGGGGGGTGTCACACATCTATTTAGGAAGTGCGTTTCTGCTTCTGACTTAACTCAAGATGGACCAAAGAGCCTCTCTAGGCACCCAAGGCTCTGCAGCATATTGCTCAGGGCTGTGATAAAACAAGACCTAGGCAGCGCACCATGTGACTGACCCCATCTCAAGACGTCACGAGACACATTTCTCCAAGACGTCCACACAGCCCCAAATCTTTACTATCACTTAGCAACACCTCTAATAATTTGAAGTGCATACAAAGCAGCCTGGGGCAAGCTCTCTGTTTCCCCAAGTGCAGTAGCTTGACTTCTCCGGGGCCACGTGATTTTTACAGTGACTGTACTGTGGTAACAGCACACGAACCTTTAGTTCTCAGGCTAGAGCACTTCAGATTCCAATCCATCAACAGTCTGGAAGACCTTCAGACCAGCCTGCAGAGCACCAAGCCCCTGTGGGGTTGTTGCTTCTTACCCCACAGGTTCATTTCCTAACTGCTGTCACACCCCCAAGCCACCCTCACCTCCCTTACTTATGTACCAACTAATGTCACTTGTCATAACACAGAGGACATCTAGTCTTCGGTCTACCATTGCCCATCAGAGTGCCCACCATCTGTTTGGCCAGCTACTTGGTGACTCTTATAAAACAAGAGTCCCCAGCCTACAGATGGCCAGTGCAGCCTGTTCACGAAGGACAGAGAACAGTGTGAGGACTCAGCAAAACATGTGACACCACACAAGAGGGCTATGGGAGGGCCTGACCTGAACAGCAGAGAGACACCAAAACCTGAAGGGCAAGAAGGACAGTTGCCAGCTATTTATTTAACCTCAGGGACGGAGTGGGAGGGCCCAGCTCTGCAGCTGCAGCCTGTGTAGTTATCAGCATTCTGGGCCTCAGTGCTCAGGGGATGACAGAGCTGGGCTGTCTCACCCACAAGCCTTCTCCACCACAGTCCAACTGTGCAGGGCTCTGTGCAGGGCTCTGCGCAGTAGGCGACATCAGTCACAGAGGGAGTCAGCACACCTGGTGTCCTTCTCGGGGCAGATGTTCTTCTCCTTCATGATGTTCACTATACACCTGTCCAGTTCGCTCTCAGCAACTCGTGTTGCGTTCTGTAGGACCTAGTGACGGAGACACATGAGAGAAGTCTCTGGGAGCTGATAGAGAAGTCGGTATTTAAGCAACTTTACAAAGAGGATATTAAAATGCAAAAAGAAATCCCACTCACTTCAGACCTCCCCAGAGCTGGAGTCATCTAAGTCTTTGTGGATTTCTAAAAGCCTCCTACCCACACTGTAAAAGCGATCTAACTGAACAACAAATGATGACGTCAGGAAGGAGGGGGAGGGGTGGCAAGGAGGCCCACATATCCAGGAGGTAGAGCAGCAGGTAAGAGGGAGAGTATTCTGGGATACACTACAGATCTGTGAAATTGTCAAAAAGAAGATGTTACAATGTAAAAGTTAATTTTAAAAAGAGGAGCAGCAACAGTCTCTAGGAGCTGTCTCCCTGTGCACCACCTGCTCACCCCCAAGCCCACCCTTCTACCCCTGCCACTTCCAGCTCCCCAGCACCCACTGCTGGCAGCTTCTCTTCCTGCAGTGTACATGCCAGCACATTAAGGTGCCCTTTCTGTGAGGTCTGCTTCTGGTCTGTCTGACAACACCCTATCTGTAGGAACCCTTGTTGAGTACGCCCCTCTTAGACGATCATTTGAGCTATCTCAGGCCACTCTTTCTATTTCTGCATAAGTTTGCAGACTGAGCTTGTCAATGTCTTCCAACACATTCAATGAGATTTTCATTAAAACCTCTCAAATTCATAGGTCAATTTTTGAATTCATATTTAGAAACACTGAGTATTTTAATTGATAAATATCAGTTTTTTTTTTCAAAACTTCCTCTACAGGGTTAGGACTGAAAACTGTCTCACCAGAACGCCCTGGATGGTTTGCACTTCTGGCTGCTGCGGTAGCTGGCACTGCTCTTTGATGATCCAAAAGTGCACTGCTAATACACACAGAAGTGAGCAACCTGCTGCCAAATATTTCAGTTCACTTATTAATACACAGCAGCGGCCTCTGAGGATCCAGACTGTCTACATTCTCAGACTACATCTGTTAATACGTATGGCTCTTTCTGGCCAACTATGTCTCAGGTTGTTTTTGTTTTGTTTTGTTTTTTTGTTTTGTTTTGTTTGTTTTTCCTTGCTGACTGTGGTCCCCAAGATTTCAGTAAAATGCTGAATAGAAGCAGAGAAACTACACATATCTGTCATGCTCCCAACTACATGTCGCTAAACCTTCAGAGTTGAATGTCTTCTGTGATGTCAGCTGCAGAGTGTCCACTGGCAACCTTTAATGGACTGAGGGAGAGATTTTAATCATGAGCATATTTTTCAGTATCTGTCAAAAAGACCAAGCTTTCTGACTCTGTTACTGTGGTAATGAATGACAGTCCCTGAACTTCAACTTTAATCCTGACAGCATCCTCTTTATGTGTTACTAGGGTCACTCTGCTCATGTTCTGTAAGAACTCTTGCGTCACGGTCATAAAGGATGCTGAGCTGTACTTTTCATTTATAGGACTTTAGTTTTAGTGGGAGGAGGTTCTCCCCCATCCCCAGGACTTTCTGTAACAGTGGCATGCTTCTTCTTCCATAAACATTTGGTAAGAATTCAGCGAGACTGGAGAGAGGCTCAGTGAGCGAGGCTGGAGAGAGGCTCAGTGGCAAAGAACACTGACTCCTTCTGCAGAGGACCTGGGTTTGGTTTCCAGGACCTAGCTGATGGCTCACAACCACCTGACAACCCAGTTCCAGAGGCTCTGATGCCCTCTTCTCACCTCTGTGGGCACCAGATATGTACACAGTGCACAGACATGCATACAGGCAAACAATCAAAAACACAAAGGCCCAAACATCTATTAAAAGAGAACTAATTAGTCCAATGCTACAGAGTTTTGCAATATTTTAAATGGGAGATTTTATTTCTTTTCTTGAATATATGGCAACCCAGATTCTTTTATTTTCATATTAGTTGATAAACTGCTTTCCACAAACTTTTCCCACTTCATAGAAACTACAGGGTTTACCAGGATGAAGCGGCTCACGGAGTCTGTGACCCAGGCTATAGTGCCTTATGTTCTACCTTTCTTCAGACTGGGAATCTTGGCTTTCTCTCAGACTTCATCAGTGGCTAGAGGTTACTGGTGTTACTAATCTTTTTAACGTATTGGCTTCTGAGCTTGTTGGCAATGTCCACGTTTGTCTATTTTACTAATTCATTGATTTTTCTGCCTCAATTGATTTTAACTTCTTCAGCTTAACTTTTCAGGTTTCTAAAGGTACAAACAGATTATACTGGCTTAGGCTTTTAAATTTTGCTTTGGTGAGCTAAGCAAATGTAGATATGTTGTGTTTCCAGTTCAATCTTCTCTGTCAATTTCCTACCAAATTTTTCTTTGACCCATGGAACTACTACAGTATTTATAGTCCAGATACCAGATTTTCACATTTCAGCAGCCATTAGACATAATTATAAGTAGTTCCAAGTCTATAACTGAGGAAGTGAGATGTAATTTTTAACCAACAAAGAACGTGTTTCAACTGTCCAACAGTCTACAACCCAACAGAACCATATATTGAGATTGTTGTCTGGGATAAGCATGCATAGCCACCATTAGTAATGCAAAGTATTTAAATATGTACAAGGGTTTCACAGATGCTTTCTCTCATATTCTTATAGTGTTCACTGGCTTAATTACAGTATCATCAATATTATTAACATGCACTCTTTTATGTTGCCTTCCTAAAATGAAGGTATTGATGAAGGGACAAGCAACTTGCACAAAGTCAAACGCATAGGAAGTAACAAAATTAAAACAATTTCCAGACTTCTTTTCATGTAGAAAAATACTGAGATAGTCAATGGAAATCCACAACATCAGAATAATATTCTCTTGAAAAATATACAAATTGCATGTTTAAACTGACAAGCCCATGTCTATGTATTGACAAAATGACTTCAGTTCTAGGCTTCAAGAAGACAAAGCAGCTATGATTTGAGTTAATCTTAGGCATTGCTAGCTATTCTCTTTACAGAATAAAAACACAGCAGTATTCTATTTTTTGATGGTGACAGCGTAAGAATACAACTTTAACATTTACATTTCAAGTGAGATTTTTAAACAGTTATTAAATAATTGAAAAATTAGCATATTATTTCTTGTTAATTTAATCCACTCTTGTTGAGTCCTAAAATACTCTAAGCCAGCGGATCTCACTTGTGAATCATGACTCCTTAGGAGTCAAATGACCTTTTTACAGGGGTAGCGTTAAACGATATCCTGCACTATCCAGAGACTACCCCATTCGGGAGTCCATCCCATCATCAGCCACCAAACCTAGATACTAATGCTCATGCCAGCAAGATTCTGCTGAAGGGACCCTGATATTGCGGCCTCTTGTGAGGCTATGCCATTGCCTGGCAAACACAGAAGTGGATGCTCACAGCCAGCTATTGGATGGAACACAGGGTCCCCAATGGAGGAGCTAGAGAAAGTACCCAAGGACCTGAAGGGGGCTGCAACCCTGTAGGTGGAACAACAGTATGAACTAACCAGTACCCCCTGAGCTTGTGTCTCTAGCTGCATATGTAGCAGAAGATGGCCTAATCAGCCATCACTGGGAAGAGAGGCCCCTTGGTCTTGCAAACTTTATATGACCCAGCACAAGGCAAGGCCTGGGCCAAGTAATGGGAGTGGGTAGGTAGGGGAGCAGGGGCGGGGGGGGGGGGTATAGGGAACTTCCGGGATAGCATTTGAAATGTAAATTTAAAAAAAGATATCCTGCATATCATATATTTACATTACAATTCATAATAGTAGTGAAACTACAGTAATGAAGTCGCAATGAAATGATTTGATGGAGTTAGCACATGAGGAGCTATACGCAGAATTGGGAAGTTGCAGCTACTGCTCTAAGCCATGGTCAGCCCTTCCTTCTCTGTACTGCCCTTTGTTCCCTTTGTTGCCTATTGATAACTGCCCATCATCAATTTTACTACTTCTACAAATACTGAAAACCCTGGCAGAATCTGAACATATGGTAGTCAGCCAATCCTTGCTGAAATTTTACCAATATACGATCCCCTGTCCTACTTACATTTAACTTAATTTTACCACATATAAAATCCCACTGATAAACTCTGAGAGCACAGACGCTGCTCCAGCCTTTCCTCAGCCTGCTGATATGTGGGCGCTGAGTTCAGTTTCTGATCCTTCTCCACCAGAACAAGCAAAGGAAGCAAGAACCACGGGCTCATGTGGAGAAGGGGCCAGCGCTGCCCAGCTCTGTCTTAACCCTCAGAGTTGTGCTGCTTGCTGGGAGTCAGTGCGGCTCTGGGGATGTGGACATAAGCGACAGACACTATGCTTTGTGCTGTTTCTTTGGGGCAGGAGAGAATAAAGAAATAAAGAAGTAAGATACTATAAAAGAAAAAAGGAAAAAGGACAGGGGGTGAGACTTACGATTCCAAGTAGAGAAGTCTCAGCGTGCTCACGAGGTCAGAACTGAATGAAGCTGGAGCTGATGTGAGGTAAACTTTTAGCAGGGAGTACCAACACTCTGGCCCTAGTGGCACAAGGTCTACTAAGGCTGATGGCAGGTGGTGCTCTGGTTTGGAGCAGAAACACAGGACAAGAGCAGTGCTAGATGCAACAGTGAGCAAGGAGGGAAACTAGGGGGATGCCCTAAGGGGAGCTAGTGGGGTGCACTAGGGGCGGCACTGATGGTGTGCAGGAAGGTTTCAAAGCATTAGAGAGGATATACAAGCACTGGGTGTGGGGTGTGGCACAAGGAACTGTAACCCTTTTACAGTAGTTTTCAGGGCACTGGAAAGCACCTGTCAGAGGACAATTCATTCTCAAATATTCCCAGATTTATGACACAAAGAAGCACGACTTGATCTGCATCAGTCAGTCTGTGTGGAGAAAACATGGCTTCTATAAGAGCAAGCAGGAACAGTGAGAACACAGGGCTATCCCTCCAAGCAAGGCCGACCTGCCGGAAACAAGCACCACCGGGGAACCAACATGTCAGAAACAGAATCAGGACCTCTGGGGTGGAAGCAGTGTCCACACTCCCAACAGGCTTCCAGAGGATGCTGGGGCTACTGAGTTTGAGACCTGCCGTACAGCTCCGAAATAAAGTGTGTCCAAGCAGGTACCTACAATCAAAAGCTGCTGTGGGCATCTGCCTGCTACATTACAGTAACAGGTACCACACGTGTGTGTGCAATTACACAAGAATTAGGGCAGAAACCTTCAAAGTTTCAGATGCCATATTGTCATGAAAGAAACAAATCACAGTTTAAGATTCTGAACAAAGGCAACTCTATACCCCTGCCCAGTGTCCACTGATGTACCGCTGCCCAGTGCCCATTGCTGGACTCTGCCCAGTTTCAACTGATGTACCCTGCCCAGTGTCCACCGATGTACCCTGCCCAGTGTCCACCAATGTACCCTGCCCAGTGTCCACCAATATACCGCTGCCCAGTGCCCACCGATGTACTCTGCCCAGTGTCCTCTGGTGTGAATGTGAGTTACTCTCACACAGATAGCTCATAAGTGAAAGACTGTACCTAAGATGGCAAGCACCCACTTTAGACGTTACTCTCCAGAATGAAGCGTGGCAGCTTGCAGAACTCAACTCTTCCGATTCCAGTGTGAGTCAGCAACTCTTACCAACACTAGCAGACCAAATCATGTCCACGTTTTTTATGATGACTCATATTTTACATTATGACCAGTGCAAACATATATATATGGATATCTAAAATAGAGATGTGCACACAGATAACTAAACTAAAAATGTCACAAAATAATATATACCAGTAATTCTTATACAGACAACACTGTGATCTTACAGTTAATTCTAGCTGGTTAATTCTTGGTTTCCCATGTAACACGACATCGAGAGCTGCAGCTGACATGTGGCAGACAGGCTTTCCATCTCATGCAAGTCAGCTATGCAACCACTTGCCTGCCACAGCTTTGGGCTGTACAGAATGCACCCTTTGTCTTGCACTTAACCACTCATTGAAACCCACAGATGCAAGTGGAGATGACACAGTCTGTCGGGCCTTCAGTATTTTACTGTGAGACCATTCCCTCACTGCCCACTGAGCCGGCACCTGTGACCTACAGTAAGACGAGTGGAATAGACATGGTAACACGACACCGACTTGATAAAGGGCTTTGCTGCTGAGCCACATAGGCATGAGCACACAATGACACTGCTTTAGGCCCCTCACACTTGTGCTTGTTTCTTATACAGCAAAAGCTGACTGCTAGGGATCATACAATGGGACTCACTTGGGATCAACATTTGCCTGGCTCTTCTCTCACAGCACCTACCCTGAGGACACAGACTTGGGAAAGGCTTTCCTAACACGCTGGTCCCCAAAGCTACCAAAGCTGCTGCAAAATCAACAGGTAAGACCTCAGAACAGGACACAGAGTTGAAATCCACTTCTGTCCATCAAAACACATGGAGAAAGTATTTTGTAAACAGAACTACAATTTCTAAAATGAGAACATTTAACTCACAGTTTCTCATAGCCAAGACAGTTAAACATAATCCTGAAACCAAAGTGTTCTTTTTAAAGAAAAAAAAAATACACTTAGGTTAAGTTTTCTAGAATTAGCATTTTAATGTGCTCTTACCTTATTCTTGGAATATGTCAAGGAATTTTCTGAAATTAAAAAAAAAAAGTTACCACTTGAACACATTTTCTGTATTACCCACAATCAAATAGTAAAAATATAACAGCAACGATAAATCACTTCTGCAGTTTAAGGTACAATTCCCACATGAACAAAACAACAATCATCTCAAAATCTTACAGGATAGAGAAAAAGGAGGAACCATCTTCCCCCAAGTGCAGTACCAAGCTGGCGACAATCTAATTTTCCCAGGACTTTGTGTTTCTGTGAAGACTGCCAGAGTGGGGGTGTTTGCCCACCACTAAGACCTCAGAAATGCATCTGAAGACTATATTCTCCACTACATCCTCTTCACTGTCAGCCTGAGCAAGTGGCCAGCAACTCAGCAGCACAAGAACAAAGGAGCAGACTGGCCAACTCTCCTCTCACTAGGCAAAGAGCAAATGGCCTTTGCATCCCTGGTTTCTGTTCTAAGAATGGCAACATTTGTATTGGTCTGTTAAAAAAAAAAAGTTTAACAATATATTAAGAGTGCTCTCCTTTTGAGAATTGTAAGAAAAATGCTTTTTGGCTCAAAGTAAAGCCCTGAATATGTTCTTTCCTCATACTGTAAAGTGCCAACCAGCACAGACTGCAGAGGTCTGCGTTATGAGGCACTTGGTTCTTCTGAGCAGGGGTGTGTGTGTGTGTGTGTGTGTGTGTGTGTGTGTGTAGAACTGTGCATTATGCTTCATCCAGCCAGTGGCCACAAGACACTTTGCCATTCTTCCATGTCATCCTGGGTACAGGGTCTGCTGTCCACACCTCACTCCCTTGGCTCTAAAAGGCATCAATTCCTCATTCAAGGCATTTTTGATCAACACAAAATAGGAGCTGGTTAATTCTTGATTTGCTACTTAACACAGCATCATGAGCTGTGGCTCCACCCAGGTCTCTCTTACCATTTCTACAGTAACTTCAAGCCACATTTCTCAGCTATCTGACTTTGAAGTCAGAACAACATTTTCAATTAAACATTAAAAAATTGTCATTTGACAGAAATATAACATAAGCCAAACTGAGCCCCATGTATACCATAAACATTTCTATAGCTATATTAAAATGAAATACAGGCAATTTTTATTGCTATAACTTAACTTATATTATCACTTCAATATATTACAAATACAATTATCATACATCTTTACACTTTTTTCATATAAGTCTTTGAAATCCAGGGGGTATCTTACAGGTAAAGCACAACTCAATTAACACCATGCAAACTTCACGTGTTCAATAACCACGTGGCCATCACTGTGAGACTGGACCAGGTAGGTTCTAAAAATATTTCCTAGGACCAATGAGTAGTTTGTCCATTCAGAAATAAGAGTAAGAAGTGAGAAGACTGATTAATGAGGCCTCAAAGTAGGAAAACAGATAACAGACTCTTCAATCTTTACCTCATACATTTGTGTAAAAATTTCAAATGGAAGAGAGAATAATTTTCTAGTAAACAACTGCAAATACAATCTGAATAATAACTGATACATTTTTAAGAAATCCAGAAGGCTCATTTCAGTTCAATAGCCAGTAGTAGGACTCAAAGACCACAAAGCTTAAGAAACTCGGCTGCAGTGACTTGCTCAAATCAAAACTCCCACTGCGTGAGCAGAAAGAATTCTGTTAGGTTTTAATTAATGTTGAATTTTTTTACTTTGAAGGGCATTACCTATTCTGTAGGTCCTCTGTGCCCCTCCATAGGTGTCAAAAATTCGCTGCAATTCACACTTCCCAGTCATCTGCCGTAAGACCCATTTCATCCAAAATCGGAAAAAGTTTCCATAGAAAAACTCCCACAGAGACAGGAACATGTTTTCCTGGAAAGAGGACATAAACACACAAGCTTAACAGTCTCAAACTGGAATTGTAAAACTGAAAAATAAATTAAGTTGATCCAACTCCCCAAATTATAATGAAATCTATTATTCCATTGTGTCTATTTTGTGACAGTGTTTAATTAATCAGGCAAGGAAATAACATACAACAGCTTAAATAATGTAAAAAGTAGCCAAAAAACCTGGCCAAATTATTTAATCGCTAAAAGAATAACCACATTTGATTTTTGCCAAATATTAAATACTTTGGATTCAGACTTCCCGTTTTTCATCCCTTGAAACTTGGAACAAAGAAGTTCAAGAATAAAAGGACCAACTGAGCAACAATTTCAAATCTACCACACATCAGATGTGGTTTCCCAAAGAATGAGCTCTTCTCAGCCTCGGTTGAGAGCGTGCCCAGCTGTCCCAGTCAGCTGACTCCGACAAGAAAACACTACAAGTGGCTTACAAACTGAAGCATACAGGTTGGGAAACCGAGCAGATGGTATCCTGAGGAATTATCATTTTTCTAGTCAGTAGGGTGAAGGGCAGAGACACCAAGAGGTTAAGAAAAACACACAAAAACACAAAACCTATACACTTGATATAACTGGATCTTAGAAGAAAACTCTTTTCGGGTGCTAAACGTAGGGGAGGAGGGATACCGGGAACCAAAATGAAAACTCCAGCCCTGGGATTCGCAGACACACCCTCTCTGCGCCCGGGCCCCGGGAGCTGTCAAATTCGAACTCCCCGCAAGGCAGGGCACCAGGTGTCGGTGCCAGACACGCGGATCAGGATCTTTAAAATGAGCCATCCCGTCGGCGCTTGTCGGGACGAAGAGGGCAGAAGTGCCAGGCGCCGGCAGGCCGTCCCGCGAGCCCCAGGGCCTCGGGAAAGCGAGTGCGAGCCCCGTGGGCACCGCGCCGTCCCGCCCCTCTCTAGCGCGGGAACGCTCCACAAAGCCCCGACGGCCCCCGCACCCTGCGGATTATCCGCGGGACGCCAGCGAGGCTTGCGCAGCCGCACGCCGGCAACTCGGGGTGAGAGAAAAATAAAACAGCAGCCACCTCACAGGAGCGGAAGAACTAGGGGGAAGCTGGCACTGCCTCGGTTTCCCCCGCTGAAAACACCGGCAACGGAAACGACGCTCTACGCGGAGCGCTCCCTGCGAACACCGCGACCCGGAAGTCCGCACGGAGGCTGCGGGGGCGGGGTGTCGCTGGGCCCCGCGCCCCGCCTCTTCATCGTCTTCCGATTGGCTCGCTCTCGGCCTATCGCCGGCGCGGGGCTCGCGGGCGGGCGCGCCGGACGCTGAACGGTTCCCCTGGCAACGGCAGCCGGCTGCCACGCCCAGCCCAGTGCCAACGGGTTCCCTGTTGGACGTGGCCTGGGAACTTTGCTCAGGGCATTCTGGGGACTCTTCCACCGCGGGTGTGACAACAGCACTTTCACCTTCATTTCCTAATCTGCGAAGTGATTATTTCCCATCTTTAGGAGGCACAAAGGAAACTTGGCTCGAAGGCTCTTTATGGATGACGCAAAAGATCTGGCGTGACTAAGTGTGTGCCATGAGAAGTTGCGAGTTTTTCCTCTGAAAACAAACATGGAACATTTAATTCATCAAACGTACATTTCTTAACTATCGTTTCGACTGGAGGAATAATTTGTGCCATGTTTTTTAAACCTCAAAAGTACGGTTGACTGGCTAATATGTGTCAGGTGGTCCTCTACAAGGGACTCACACGCCAAACCAACCAGGAAAGTATAGTAACAGATGAAGCTGCCTAACAAAGTTAGTGAGGGGATTAGGGAGTAGGGGAAGGGATCATTGCATACAGCGGAATCAGCAAAGTAAGGATAAGCCTTACTGGAGGAGGTGAGGGAGTATGCTGGGCCAGCTTCAGGAGAAAGATGGATCCACGGAGAGGATCCAATGGAGAGGTCCTGGGTTAGGGACTTATTGCAAGAGGCTGATGGAACAATAAGGGGGTTGGTGGGTTGAATAAGAAAGAGCCAAGTGGAGAGAAAGCTAAATACAAAAGACGTTAAAAATGAAACAAAAGGGGCTGGTGAAATGACTCAGTGGGTAAGAGCACCCGACTGCTCTTTCCGAAGGTCCCGAGTTCAAATCCCTGCAACCACATGGTGGCTCACAACCATCCGTAACAAGAACTGACTCCCTCTTCTGGAGTGTCTGAAGACAGCTACAGTGTACTTACATATAATAAATAAATAAATCTTCAAAAAAAAAAAGAAACAGAAATTCCTGAAGTGGGCACGCTCATGCATGCCTGTAATTACATGCCAGCTGGAGGGTGATGTGGGCAGGGAGATCTGGAGTTCAAGGCTACTTAAGGTTCTGCCTGAAAAAAGTAGATAGACAGACAGACAGACAGATAGTTTAGCTTCTTACCCAAACAAGATTCCTGGCTCCTTGTTCCCCTTGTCAGGACCAACCACTCTTAGTTCCTTATACTTCCAGAAATATTCAAGCCCGTGTCTTGTCTATGCCCCATTCATCTCCTTGTTAGGTCAGGTTAAGTGAGCAGTACATGCCTTTCCATTTTAAAGGTAGATTCTACTTGTAGAGCATAAACCTATGAAGGGCAGACAAATAAACTACCACCTTTGCCCCATGGGAGTGAAATATTTGGTGGAGACCATCTCTCTTCCTGTCTCCAGTCAAGTTCTTGTCCCGCCCCCCTCTAAGAACGGAGTGGACAGACAACAAAGACGAGTTATTGTCACTCTGGGATTAACAGCCTTTGCAAGATAAAAACTGGTTTAAACAGATTGCCATGTAGGATTGTACTCCATTTGAACTCTCAGTTCCTGAAAGCATACAGCTCTAGCAGGGTCACTGGACCAGCAGGGTGGCCAAGCTGGGACTCCAGGCTCCGAAGCTACAGGTCTGGAAGTCTACAGCAGAATAGGCATCACAGCAGTGGGACTTGGAGGCAGGAAGCAGCTGCGGAGACAATTCCCTTCTTAGCCAGACTGCAAACTCTTGGAGGAATGAACCCTCTGCTTCGACTGCTGGCCATATGCTAGAGGAGGCTCGGGGGAACTCCCTGCCCAAAGCAGAAGCCTCAGGAGCAGGCAGCCTCCAGTCAAATCCACCCCGGGGAGTGTTGGAGGCAGCCTTTCTTCTATATGCTCCTGCAGTAAGCTGTTCTGTTTCTACAGCTTTGAGTGTCCAAACTAATAGGTTACCAAGCAGGCCCTGACTGGAAAATCTTGAAAATGGGTGTGTCCTAAAAGTAGAAGAATTAGAATTTAGGATCAATATCAAATCTAATGGGATAGGGGTAAACCCAGAGTCCACCAAAAGTTCACAGTCAAGTACACAGCTCTCTGTTAGAGTAGGGAAGTGTAACAGAAATCTCTTTTCAGTTCTGGTTGCTCCTGGGTCTTTGCAGGCCAGCTGTGTCCCTGCAGAGGCAATGGCTGCCAGCTTCCTTCCACTAAGGAATTTTGCTCAGATGGGTTTTTGTTTCCTTTTGCAGATGTGTGTGTGTGTGTACTGTATATATATATATATATATATATATATATATATATATATATATATATTCAGTAGAGTATAGTAATATTTACAATCAGAATATATTAATATATATTAATATATATTTATTAAATCTTGCCTATTCCCAGGAGAAGACCCTTATCACATGCTCTTTGGCTTTCTTCTTCTATGGAGCCACCTAAGAAGTAGTGAAGTACTAAGATGAGATATGGCCTCCCAGGAGAAAATGGGCCTTCATTATCTGCTCTCTAGGGCTCTCCATTAAACCATGTGCCCTTTCAGACCTTATCAGTTTTGTAAAAGAAAACCAAAGGCTGCATATAAGTCTGGTTAAAGTGGTTTGTGTGTGTGTGTGTGTGTGTGTGTGTGTGTGTGTGTGTGTGTGTGTATCTTCTTCAGGTGCTCTTCCATCTTATTTCTTGAGATGAGGTCTCTAACCAAATGTGGGGCTTCCAGTTTAGATAGGCTAGTGGGCCAGCAAGCTTTAGGGATCTTCACGTCTTCACCCCCACCCAAGCTATGGGACTGTAAAGTGCTTCTGATGCACTGGGATTTTTTACACAGTTGCTGGGGGTGTGACCTCGGGTAGCCCTGCTGACATGGTGAGCACTTAGGAGTCACCTTCCCAGCCTTTGATTATAATTTTTAGTCACATTCCACCTAAACCTGGCAGAGGGCGCCAAGGTCCCCAGAGGACTCTCCATGCCACAGGACCNCTAGCATACCCAGGACCTCTGGATCACAGTTGAGTGGAAAGCAACATCAGATCCAAAGAATCCTGGAGGGTCTTGTGCCAGCAGGAACGGGGACAAAGTAACCCCACCTGACCAGAGGCTGGGATTCTTTCCGGGGCCAGCCCCTGCCATCTTCTGTCTGAACCCGGTGGAAGGCACCAAGGTCCCCAGAGAACTCTCCACGCCCGCCCCAGGACCCCTAGCCAACCAGGACCTCGGGATCACTGGAGAGCACGTGGGCAGCAAAAGCAACAGAGCTTCTTGGACAGGGTCCCTTCGGGCCTTCATCCTCAGCCAGGAGGCAGAGCTGAGACCCAGACCCCTGGGCACCTTCCTACCAAGAGAAGAGTCAGCCTACAGGGAGGGCTCTGACCCCAGGACTCAAGAGGTTGATCAGGGCTCCAGACTTCTGGACACCTGCCCTGCAAGAGGAGAGCTTGCCTGCAGAGAGTGCTCTGACCACTGAGACTCAGGTGAGAGTTGGACTCCCAGGAATGCTGACACAGGCTAACAGAATCACAGGAGGAACAAGCTCCAGCCAGAGATAGCTAGAACATTAACACCAGAGATTACCAGATGGCGAACAGCAAACGTAAGAATCTTACTAACAGAAACCAAGACCAGCAGGCATCATCAGAACCCAGTATGCCCACCACAGTGAGTCCTAGATACCCCAACATACCTGAAAAGCAAGACTCTAATTTAAAATCATATCTCATGATAGTGGTAGAAGATTTTAAGAAGGGTATTAATAACTCACTTAAAGAAATACAGAACACTGCTAAACAGGTAGAAGTCCTTAAAGAGGAAACACAAAAATCCCTTAAAGAATTACAGGAAAACACAACCAAACAGGTATAGAAATTGAACAAAACCATCCAAGATCTAAAAATGGAA
>NC_034609.1:7818803-7831303 GCF_900095145.1 Mus pahari
ACAGGGTCCACAATGGAGGAGCTAGACAAAATACCCAAGGAGCTGCAGGGGGCTGCCACCCTGTAAGTGGAACAACAATATGAACTAACCAGTACCCCCTGAGCTCATGTCTCTTGCTGCATATGTAGCAGAAGATGGCCTAATCGGCTGTGTGTTTCTGCGTGGGCAGAAATGCTTTGGCCTGGGTTCGTACTGAAGAGCTTAAACATCCTGAAAGAGAACAGGGCTGCGAAAGGAAAATGAATGCCCTGTCCATTTGCTGATCAGAGCATTTTCGTTTAATAATGGGAGCCTGCCCTTGCATCCCCTTGAAATCTCTCTCTGCCACGGCCCGATCATGAGCGGAGATGTGTATCCGGTAGGCGGGTCCAAGCGATAGTGGGCATAGACGACATTAGTGGTTGGTCCGAGCGATAGTGGGCGGTTACGACGACGTAAGGCGGTCTGACGAAGCTACATTCTGGGAGATCTGGGAAGGTCTTCTCAGTAGCAATTCTGTGCACCTGTAGGGGGTGCAATATAATGTTTAGAGGGAGAGTGGTTAGTGGAGGTGGGAGACCCCAACAATCGGCCATCATTGGGAGGAGAGGCCCTTGGTCTTGCCAGATTATATGCCCAAATACAGGGGAATACCAGGGCCAGGAAGTGAAAGTGGGTGGGTTGGAGAGCAGGGTGGGGGGAGGGTGTAAGGGACTTTTGGGATAGCATTTGAATTGTAAATGAAGAAAATATCTAATAAAAATTGTTTAAAAAATAATAATTTTTAGTCACACTGCTGTATCTCCATCTCTTAAGGCTGGATTGGAGAGACTGCTGAAAGGTGAGAACTTCTTGACCTGGCCACTCACCATCTACCTGTGGTGGCTCAAGCAACTGGTCCTCAGGTGACCCAAATGCACAGCACTGTGCCCTTGTGCATGAACTCAGGATGGTCCCAAGAGTAAAATATCATCTCTGGGTATTTATGAGGCATTGACCCTAGAACCAAAGTCCACAGTCACTCAAGTCTTTGATGTAAAATATTGTGATGTACAGACATTTACCACCTGCAGCTTAGTACTGTTTCGTAAGTGACCTACAGATCTCTTCATTCCTAGAAGAATGCAAATACTATGTACATTTTTATACCTTGCTGCTTTAGCCATACAACAAAAGTCATCTTCCTAAATATTTTCTATCCAAACTTGTTTGAAGCTGCACATGCCAAATTCAGAGCAGAAAGGGCCTGCTATTTAGCACAGGTGAGGATTTTAAAACTTACTTTAAATTATTCATTTTATGTGTCTTGGTGCTCTGGCTGCATTTCTGTCTGTGAACACCAAGCATGCCTGGTGTCCATAGAAGTCAGAAGAAAGCATCAGATCCCCTAGAACTGGAGTTACAGTTGTGAGGCAATATGTGGTTGCAGGGACTCAAACCCAGGTCCCCTGCAAAAGCAGTCCTTGTTCTTAACTTACAAGCCATTTCTCCAGTTCCAGTAATTTTAATTCATCTCTTACAGGTAAATGCAATTGGAGGAATGTTGTGGTATGAATGTAAAGTGTCCTTCAAAGACTCAGGGATTTGTGTACTTGGTCTCCTGCTGATGGCCATACTTGGACAGGTTGTATAACCTTTGGTGGGATTGGAGCCTGGCTGGAGAAAGTATGTCCCCAGGGCAGGCTCTGGGGTTTTACATCACAACCCTACCTTCTGCTCTTGCTTCCCAACTGCCCATGTAATGTAATCAACCAAGCTCCTACTCCTTGTCTTAGATAGGGTCTCTATTGTGAAGAGGCACCTTGACCAAGGCAACTCTTATAAAGGACATTTAAATAGTTTAAACTCCCTTACAGTTTCAGAGGTTAGTCCATTATCATCATGGCAGGAAGCATGGCAACATGCAGGCAGACATGGTGCTGGAGGAGCCCAGAGTTCTACATCTTGATCCAAAGACAGCCAGTAGTAGACTTTTCCACAGGCAACCAGGGGAAGGCTCTCTTCCACTTGGGGGGTAGCCTAAGCATAGGAGGTCTCAAACCCCACCTACATGGTGACACACTTCCTCCAACAAGGCCACACCTCCTCCAATAAAGCCACACCTCCTAACAGTGCCACTCCCTATAGCCAAACTACTATACTGCAAACCATGCCTTCTCCACTAAGATGGACTTTCTCCCCTTGGAACTGTAAGCCAGAACAAGACTTTCTCCCTTAATTTTTATCTGGTCAAGTGTTCTGGCACTGTAATGTGAACTGTAAAGTAATTACGACAGAAGAAAATGTCATTTGTGGGTCTAGTCAACACTGAGCCAGAGAAGTTGGGAGGGAGCATTTTTCAATTATTGTATGGACCATAACGATGGTAGGAAGTCCAGCAGGACAGACAAGGGCAACAACAAGGTACAGAGATGGAAGCTTAGGATATGAAAAAGGTACACTACATTGTGCCAAATCACTGTGACAATGCAGAGGAAGAAATAAGGAAAAAATGTAGCTCTTGATTTTACAAAACTAGAATGGACATGGTTAAGGTCCCCGTCATTGCCACATTCAGGTCAAATGTCTTTGAGATTTATGAAACTTCATGCAGTTTCAGCAAGACAGGAAGAATGAAAACCCAAGACTTGCTCCAGTGCTCCTTTCTAGTGAATGCCAGGTTGTGCTGACTTCCTGAAGAACACAGGCAATCTCATGTTACCTTGTGAATCGGTGAAAGCAGAAATCCTAATGTTCACTTGTATTCTCTGTTAACCCCATACAGCTGCAGGGGTCAATGTCTATATCTATGGCATACTACCATAGAGACCAGGAGGTACGTCCTTGATCTGGGCAGTCACCTGGGACCACGTGGCTATCCAGGGGCTGTGTAGAACTGACCTTGCCTTGCTGGGCTTTGGAGAGCTGACCCCACCCCTCTTCATTGGTAGCACTCTAGAGAGCAGGCCCTGTGCCTTGCCATGGCAGCACAATGAGTTGGTGCTGGTGCCAGGGGCATAGGTTAGCCAGACCAGAGGGAGGGTGAGAGCAGGGAAGTACTGGATCCGTGAGATGGTGTGGTCTGGTAGTTGGCACTCTTCCTCCAGCCCCTCACCACCTGCCTGTGGTCACGGGTTGTGAAGGGCCCTGTACCTCACCTGGTGTGATAGTTTGAATAGGTTTGGCCCCCATAGACCCCTGTGTTCGAATGCTTGGCCCATAGAGAGTGACACTGTTGGGAGGTGTGGCCTTATCGGAGGAAGTGCTTCACTGTAGGGCAGGCCTCCTAGTGCTCAAGCTCCACCTCCTGAAGAGTCAGCTGCCTGCAGACCAAGATGTAGAACTCTCTGCTCCTCCAGCACCATGTCTGCCTGCAGGCTGCCATGCTTCCCTTCGTGAGGATAATGAACTGAACCACTGAAACTGTAAGCCAACCTCAATTAAATGCTTTCCTTTATAAGAGTTGCCTTGGTCATGGTGTCTCTTCACACGTAGGCAGCACAGTAAATCTGGCTGAGGGTGTGAGTGCAGGAGAGCTGGCCCCACCACTCATCTGCCATGAGGGGGAGTAGGTGTGGGGGGATCCCCTCCCTCACCTCCCAGCTCACCACCTGTGGTGGTTGGAGAGCTGACCCTGTCCCTCAGTGGCTGGAGAGTGTGCCCTGCATCTGTCCTGGGCAACACAGTGGAGCTGGCCCTGATGGAAAAGGCATGGGTGAGCCAGCCCTGGGGGTGGGAGAGCTGCTCAGCCCCTCACAGCTGCAACACCTGGGAGAGTGGGCCCTGTGCCTCGACTGGGCACCATAGTGGAGCTGGCTCTAGTGGCATGCGTGGGTACAGGTGAGCTGGCCCAAGGGCGGGAGAGGAGAGCTGACCCCGTTCCTGCCATATTGGGTGGCCTAGCTGAACAGTGATGGAGAGTTCACCTTGGTGGTGCAGATGAGGGAGAGCCAGTGTTCCACAGATGAGGGAGAGCCAGTGTTCCGACCAGCTCAGCCACTACCCAGGCCCAGGGCTTTAAGTTGGCCCACCCCAAGATGCACATCATCTTTGAACTGTTGGAGCATGTGAAAGGGCCAGTCCCACTGATCCAGAGGGGCAGGATCTCTATGTCACAGGACAACAACAGGATAATTGGGAGGAGTCCTGATGAGGATCCAGTATTGATGGTGTCACAGAAGCCAGAGATCTCGAACCAGACCAGTGACTCATTGGAGCCACACTTGCAAGTGAAGACGTGTAGACAGAGGGACACACTGTGACATACTACAGCTCCCATGATGAGATGTTTTCTATGCTCTGTTTAGTTTCTTTGTTTTTTATTTTGAGGGGAGATTGTGCTGATGGAGGGTAGATATAAGGGGACCAGAAAATGAGTGGGAGTGGGTGTATGATGTGAAACTCACAATGAATTAAAAAAATTTTTTTTAAAGAGTCTGTTTGACAAGCTATGCAAATGTGTATGGTCAGTGAGTCAAATGTGCTATAGGACCCTAGGATTTCAGCACATTCAAAAGATTTTGGAATTTTCTGGGCTCATTCAAATGTTTTGGTTGAAACATAATACTGCCACCTTGTGGCAGTCATTAGTGAATGTGTGCCTTAAAAGTTCCTGACAGAAAACATTAGCTTGCATGCTACTAGCTCTCTCAGGAGAACATACCCTCTATCTTAAGTGTAGAAAATTGAGCCGGGCGAGGTGGCACACGCCTTTAATCCCAGCACTCGGGAGGCAGAGGCAGGCGGATTTCTGAGTTCGAGGCCAGCCTGGTCTACAAAGTGAGTTCCAGGACAGCCAGGGCTATACAGAGAAAACCCTGTCTCGAAAAACCTAACCAAAAAAAAAAAAAAAAAAAAGAGTAGAAAATTGTATTAAGATAGGAATAGCCTGTTATATCATTAGAAACATAAAAAAGATGCTATAAATAGGAAGTTGTACCACAAAATCTCCATAATTCATTTCATGAGAGGCATCTCTGCAGAACTGTGACAGAAAAATAACCTGAACAGGTATACCATCTCTTTTTGAGGATGAATTCTCAGCTGGCTTCTGCTGCTCAGTGATCATGAAACTTGGACCTAAACATCCCACTTTCCACCAAGACAGAACAAGCTTCTTGGTTTAGCCATAAGAATCCCTGTGCCATAGTCACCCAAGCATAAAAACCTGCCACCTTTGCCTGCTGGGTAATTAAAAACCCAGTTGCATATAATGGGCTGAACCCATTAAGAGTGGAAGGACTTTTCACGTCTCTGTCTTGGGCAACTTTAAACATTTACAGAGTCAAGGGTAGTAACGAATATTCCACGTGGGCAAGTAAATGCAAGTCTTGATGAACGAGTGTTCTGAGTACCACAGTGCAAGGGGTGTGCTCATGGGAGACCAGGTGGGGGTTCCCAAGGGACTGATATGGTGGCAGCTCACATAGATGATCACGGTGAAAACAAGATTCTTTTGAGAGGCAAACAAAATTGAGAGGCAGCTGCGGTAAGAGGCTGTTAGGTAGATATATAGAGATATATTTGACCCTTACCCAAGCCGCTAGCTTAGTACAGTAAGAGCTTGCTGAATCCGAGCCCTGTGAAGATCTCCTGTGCACACAGGTCTAAACATAAGTTCCCATGAACATATAGAATTACTATGTAGTCCCCAGAGGACTCTAGGAAGTTTGACCCTTAGTTCATCTTGTGCTAAAGCCAGAGTTTAGAGCACCGTGGAGATTTTTGAATAATGTTTTATGTAACAGCCTGGTCCTCTATTTTACACCTCACTACAGTGTATTCTCAGGGCCTGTGGAAAGCATTTATTTACCTTCTCCCAAAACAAGAGAATCCCAACAAGATGTGTACCCAGGGGATGAGCTGTCAAACTGAAGACAGAACACGACACTGAAAACAGTATCATGTTGAGAAAGATGCTGGTTCAGTTATGTGAATGCATGCTTTGCCCACACTTGAGGGCTGGTAAGTGGAAAACATTTTCCCAAGCATCTGGGGGTGCTAAGGGTCAGAGTAAAGCAGGCAATGGTGTTCTGATCAAATTCTTTCTTTCCCACCCTACAACCTTTTTCTAATTGATAATTCATTTGGGTGACCCAGAAAATTGCTGACCAAGCCACCAGACCATTGAAAATTCTGTGTGTGTGTGTGTGTGTGTGTGTGTGTGTGTGTGTGTGTGTGTGTGTGTTAGGGAACCTGTAACACACATGACTTCCTATCATGTGGATTGGCTGTAACCTATTCCTTCCTGGACTCGTTCGTGTGGTTGGTTGAAGCATAGTTGTACTTCACTTGACCTTAGCACCTCCGGCACTTTCTCCTGAACGCTGAGTAACCTGCAGTAAGCCATGACTTGGAGACTTGAGTTCATGTCAGACGCTAGCAGTTTGGTATTGCTCTGTGTTGTCATTTATAGCAATGCCCGCTTTCTAGCTGAAGACCCTTCCTGGGATTTTATCACCAGGAAGACCGGAACTGCTAAGCTGTAGATAGTAGTGCACTAGGAAAACCATCTTATTGGATGAAGTGTGGACAGCCAAGGGTGGCGCCAGTTTGAGTGTCACCATAACAACGTGGGTGTCTGGGCAGAGGTGGGGAATCTAGAAACATGTCCCTAAGAAGGACTGTGAACATTTTATAAGTGATGGGTGTAACAGCAGTCAGAAGGACCTGATGCCCTTGATAAAACTGAGGGGCTCTGGTGATAAAGAGTCTTAGACTTTGTGAGGTGAGACATGCAGGCAGAAAGGCTGGAAACCAATGAGTTGGTGCTCCAATCAACACAGAGAAGCTGATGTCCTTCTGAAGATACTTTCCTTAATACCTTCCTTCTCTATCGTAAGGACTTTCTCTGTTGCTTCAGAGCCTAGCAAGTGGGTTTATGTGTCTGCCCTAGCAGGGTTTGCTTGCCTTGTGGCCTCCAAGAGAGCTCAGCAAACGCCTGGGAAAAGGGGTGGGGGAGGGGCTGGAGGAGCAGAAAGGAGAGGTAGCCTTTGCCCCCCTCTTCTAGGCTCTCACTACTCACAACCCCTGGCCATTAGTATTCAGACATTCTCAAGCGGGTGGGTGTCCAATTCTTTTAAAGCTTTCAAAGGGGCCAGAAACTGGGTGTTCTTGCTGAAAAGAGATTGTGCATCACCCAAAACACTGCCTGCGAGTCTCCAAGAGAGGTCAGGGTGTAAAGGCCAAATGGGAAACAGGAATGAAGGGGCCATGCCATGTGTTTCACACCTTTGAATCAAAATCTGACGAATTCTTGCAGGAAATTACCCTAAGATGATAATGTCTGGTCAGGGCCAGGCAGCGCAGGACTTACCCAGTTTTTCACAGCCTTGCCAGAGGATTGTGAAAAGTGCGGTCAAGAGGGGACCACGATGCGACTGGGAGAAAGTGTTGGGGACCTGGGGACCTTAGCAACGGCCCTGTGGGAGGGGGAGCAGGCACACGGGTTCAAGGACGCAGGCGCTGTGCCTGTATAGCCTGGTGTTGGCAGTGACGCCTGTGGCCTCCACAGGCTCTGAAGCCAGCATGATGAAGGCCAAAAACGTTTACTTGCTCTTCGCCTTCCTTGCCGTCCTGCTCATTGGTTTCTCATGTTTCTGCGTCTCCAGGATGAACCAAACAAGTAAGCGGGGGTTGAGGTTGGGGTGGGGTTGATAGTGGGAAATGAGAGAGATGGGGAGGGCTCTCTCCATCCTGCCTCACCGGGAGCCCCATCACCAGCCGGCGGCGGTGGTGGAGGCGGCCCCGGCGGCTGCGGCTGCGGCGGCGGCGGTGGTGGCGGTGGCGGTGGCGGTGGCGGCGGCGGCGGCGGCGGCGGCGGCGGCGGCGGCGTGGCTGTAAGACTGAAGGGAGACAACAAGGGAGACCCTGGCAGTCCCCTGCCCTCGGGCTGAGCACCCCAGTCCCGTGGCGGTTGGGCTGTAACCAGCCCTCGAAGACACCATGGGACATGGGACGCGTGCTGATGGATCAGCCTGCTGACCTCGAGCTAGCAGGTCCCTCCAAAACTGTCCCTCTCGCCTCTCCTGCTCATCCTTCCTCCAGATCTCTTCAGTACATCGCAAGAGCTCCAGGACTTTCTTCCTCCTTTCTCAATAACTTTAAATATTTTCAGAGAATTTGGGAGCACTTAGAGAAAGACAGCCAGATCGTCTTTCCTCCCTTTACAAATTAGCTAATGTTTGATTTCGGCACTCAGGAGGCAAAAGCAGGCAGATCTTTATGAGTTCCAGGCCAGCCAGAGAGCTACATAGTAAGATCCTGTCAAAAAAAAAAAAAAAAGTAACGAGGAATTTTATGGGCAGATAGCCTTTTTGTTTTTCTGTAAGTTTGTGGGATTAATAATCGACTTATTTTTTTTTTTAAGATTTATTTATTATATGTAAGTACACTGTAGCTGTCTTCAGACACTCCAGAAGAGGGAGTCAGATCTTGTTAAGGATGGTTGTGAGCCACCATGTGGTTGCTGGGATTTGAACTCTGCACCTTTGGAAGAGCAGTCGGGTGCTCTTACCAGCTGAGCCATCTCACCAGCCCAATAATCGACTTATATGAGAATATTTAAACTGGGAGGAAGAGAAGGAGGAGGAGGAGGACAAGGAGGAGGAGGACAACGAGGAGGAGAAGGCACCTCTGTTCTTGTCCGTTTTGTTCCCTGATGTTAACCTAGTGTCCAGGAAGGAAAACAACAACAACATTGTTTGGCATAGAAAAAAACATGCCAATTAATAAAAACAGGTAAATGAGTGACTGAATCAATAGCTGTTCTGCTGTAAGTAACAGATCAACGAGGACAGTGACAGAAAATCCGCCTTTCCATGGAGTTTCCACAATGTTTGTGTGTGTGTGAGGGGGAAACAACAACAACAAATATAGCTAAAGCTTAGGACTGCAGCATGAACTCCAATATCGGTGGCAACAGAAAAGGACAGTACCACGGGGATCCGACTATATCGAACTTGTGGAGGTGACACAGGGTAGCCCATAGTCCAAGAGGGGGAGAAGCTGAAGCCATTTGGTGGTGCTTGGGGATCAAGATCACATGACAGAAGACCTCCGATGGAGAGGCACCACTGTGACCGTCTTCACCTTTGTGGGGTGGGGGTCTTCTGGTTTGGGTTTCTCTGGGTGATGCTTCTGCAGCAGGTGGTGTTTGCGGCTACTTTGGGGTCTTGCTGGCCATTCTTTCCTTGATGTGGCCTATTAGTCTCCCATTAGAGCTGCTCTGTCACAGCCCTTGTGGTTAGGGCTGCTTCATCAAGGAGGTAGACCTTGCAACTCCGTGACCCTGCAATACTGACTTGGGCCACAGCTACCTGAAGATCTATACCACTTCTAGCTGCCTGCCTGGTAGGCAGTGTCACAGATATCCCATCTTGGTTTAGCTGGTTCTTTGCATCCCTGATTCTCTTCAACTGGCAACAGGACAACTTGTAGGCTCAGTGGTTTCCAATTTTCAGAGAAACACGCCTCAGCCAGAACTGGGGGAGAAAAGGCTCACCTTGAAGTATCATATTTTTTATCTTCTCTGGGTTCTCTTTGGAGGAGGGAAATCCCCCTACACACCTATATAAATGCAGGAATATATGAAATCCCAGCAGTGTCTGGGCTCTTGGGAGTATGGCAGACACACAAAACTGGATCAGCAATTATATAGTAAATGCTCTGAATGCTGACGTACATTTTGATTGGGTGTAAAACATTTTTATGATGTTCACAAGAAGCACCTTTAGAAGGCAAAAATGCTGGAACTGTAGAAGAATACACACCCTCAAAGCCAAGGCAAGGGAACCCGGGGAAGCTGTGTTAACATTAGCACAGGAAACTCTAACAGAAATGTTTAACAAATGTGGCCACTCCAGAGACCAAGCAACTGCTTCCATTGCACAGCCTTTGACTTCTTGAAGATTTATTATTTATTCCAGGTCTGAGTACAGGTGGGTCACATGCACGGGTTTCCAGGAAGGCCAGATGTCAGATCCATGGAGCTGGAGTTACAGGCATTCGTAAGCTGTTTGACATGGGTGTTGAGAATCAAGATCTAGTCTCTGGAAGAGCAGCAAAGGCTTGTCTACAGCGAGTCATCTCTCTGTCCCTGCCACGTTGATTTTTACTTAGGAAATTGGACATTTGATGAGGATTTGGAATCTTTTAATTTACACAAACTTCTCTTGGAGAACTCTCCAGTCTCTTCAGTTCTGAAGCACAAGCATCTTTCTCATCTTAGCAGAGCCACTCTGGTTCCACCAGGGCCTGCTGTGCCATCGCATCAGTACCAATGGTTTATAGCAACTTCTGTTCTTATGAGCTAATCGGCACTCCCTCATATCATCTATCTATCTATCTATCTATCTATCTATCTATCTATCTATCTATCTATCTATCTTTCTTTCTATCTATCTATCTATCTATCTATCTATCTATCTATCTAACTAGTGTGTGTGTGTGTGTGTGTGNGTGTGTGTGTGTGTGTGTGCGTGTGCGTGTGCGTGTGCGTGTGCGTGTGTGTGTGTGTGTGTGTGTGTGTGTGTGTAGAGACAGAGGGAGAGAGAGAGGCTACATGTACATATGCAAGTTGTCCAGGAGTTTAAGTAAGATGCTCGCATTTAATATATCCTAGAGGAGCACTGGAACGTGTTTACTCGAAGACAGGTAGAATGTTCTTGACACATGACAAGCCCTATAAGCATCCTTCAAGAGTGTGAAAGTATGTTGTGGTGCATTCCCTCAGTGAAATATTTATAGCAGTGAGCACATATGAACTCCAGCTTGATCCATTAATAGGGGTGAATCTCAAAAGTGTAAATTGGGGCGTCTCCGTGGGCGATTGGGCCCGATGACCTGAGTTCCATCACCAGGAACCGAATAGTAGAAGGAAAAACCCAACTCCTACAACTTGTCCTTTACCTGCTTGTAAGCTGTGGCCTGCTCATGTATGCATATGTGTGCCTACAGGCAACACACAGATAGTGTTTGAGAAGTATAACAAACAAAAGAAGCAAGCATAGCAGTATAAACACCTTTTATTTAATAATATCTAAAACTAAAAGGAAGTCAACTTTCAAAGGTGTTGGGGGCAGAGACAGGTGGTCTAGGAACACGAGCTGCATATCTATGGCTTAGGCAATGACTGCTCACTCTTACTGTCCATTGAGCTGTCTTGTGTGCTCTTTATCATGTCTGGATAAAGGGTCACTCGTGTTTGTTGGAGAACCCTACTATTAAGGTTGCAGTCCATTATGTCTGGATAGCTCTCCCAACTTGGTACAAAATGGAGGACTCCCTTTTTCAGTGGGACTTTCCTTTTTCTGTCTAACCTCACTTAGAGTGTGTCTCTGTGCACAGACGCCTGACCTCATTTGAAGCATGACCCTGGGCAGAGCTTTCTGCAGCCACTGCATGATTCAAGTCCCATGCTAGCTCTCCTCCTGTGTGACAATTAATTGATAAATAATTGTGACCATCAGCCATTTTCACCTATACCTCTAAGAACCCTAAATACTAAATAGCCCACCCCTGCAACAGTAAGGTAGAGTGTTCCCCCTGAAGCTGTCTACCAGGAGTTCTTCAGTGTCATACCCACAGCCATCCAAACCCTGCTCAACACTCCCACTTCCTCTGTCTTTGTGGGCCAGTGGCTAATAACCCCTGAGGGAAAGGGAGACCCACGCATATAGAGTAATTTGACCATTTCCAGGTAGTTTGGAGGGAGCAATGTAAAACATGCCCTTCCTTCTTTGCCTTGCCAATACCCCAAATATTGTTTTCTGGGATTTAGGCACAAATAAACAGGTAACATGAAAACAGACGGTCAGTTCTTCAACCGCAGGCCCTATTCACCTCAGTGAATTACTTCTCTGTAAGTACATCAGACTGTCTCACATTGTCCATTTACAGGAGTGTTTTCTTAGTTTGAAGGCCCATCCTTGCCTGTTGCCATATGAGAAAAATTTACTTGTTCTTCAAGTTTTCAAAGGCCTGCTTAACTCAAAAATCCTTCCTACCTGATTCCCAGGCTCCCTACCCTGAGTTTATCATGTCTCCCTCCCTCCCTGTCTCCAGGGTGCTTTGCAGACTCCATTTTAACAATTATAATCAATTGATTAAGATTGTCAACTTACATGGAATAGTAAATAATTTGACTGGCATTATTTCCTGTATCTTGTCCCAGTGAGGGGTGCAAAGTGCAGTATAATCCAGTCCCATTCATCATTCCATAGATGAATGGCGTCACGTAGCATCAGGCTGTGGCTATGTTTGTATTGGACCTTGTAAACCAAGGCAGACAGTTTAGATTTATTCAGTGAGCCTCTGGGAGCCTCTTCTAGTCCCAGTAGTGTGTTTGAAAGACTGACAGGAAATTGGAGAGGAGAAACCAATCAAGAGACAAGAGCACAACCCAAGGTACGAAAGCCTCGATGGGAATAAAGAGAAAATTATGGCAGGCACTTGTGACTTGGCTTCCCAGGACTTTAGTAAAATGTCCTTTCTGACTCGGAGAGGCTGGGGTGAAAGGCTTAAGAGACACCTCTCCCAACAAG
>NC_034609.1:7833803-7856481 GCF_900095145.1 Mus pahari
TGATGTGTTAGTGTTGAGAACTGTATAGAATGATGGCTTACATGTGATACCGGGTTCCCAAGTTGGATCCTGGCAGCTCAGTTCTTCTACAGCTCTCTCTGTTTCTCGTTCGCCCCTGGAAACATGGCCTCTGATGTGACTGTCTCTGATGGTGTGTCATCAAGGTGTTCAATGACACGGAAGTTCGAAAGTGTTCAACACCAGAAGAAGTGAAGAAACACGAGAAGACACACTGCTCCTTTGCCTGAGTGAGGACAAGAACATCTTCCTAGAGGAGGGCAAGGAGACTCTGGAAGGAGATGTGGGACAGACTGTGGATGACCCCAACACCACTTTTGTCAAGATGTTGCCAGACAAAGACTGCCGCTATGTGCACTATGATGCAACCTATGAGACCAAGGAGAGCAAGAAGGAGGACCTACTGTTCATCGTCTGGGCCCCTGAGAGCACACCCCTTAAGAGCAAAATGATCTGTGCCAGCTCCAAGGACGCCATCAAGAAGAAGCTGACAGGAATCAAGCATGAATTACAAGCCAACTGCTACGAGGAGGTCAAGGACCCCTGCACCCTGGCAGAGAAGTTGGTGGCAGCACAGTCATTTCTCTGAAGGGCAAGCCTGTGTAAGCCATGTTCAGCCCCCTGCCTGAAGCATCTAGCAGCTCCAGACCTGCCCTTGGGTAGTGAATGTGCCCCTTTCCAGTCAGACTGGAGGGGCTGGGGGGGGAATCCCAGCAAGGGGAGGGCAATCCTTTCACCCCAGTTGTCAAACATCCCTCTGGACCCCCGGACAGGCCTTCTCCCTCCATCCCCAACACTCCTGGCCTTCCCAAACTGCTTTTGATCTTCTGACTCCTCTTGGGTTGAAGCAGACCAAGTTTGGTTCCAGGCACCCAGTCTGGAGGGAGCTGTATTCTTTTAACTACGCCTCTACTCCCCACTCCTCCCCATCCCATGCTACCAACTTCTAACCACAGCAGGACTCTGGGCTTGTCTGTTTAGTTCTGCGTGTAAATGAAATGTGGAAATGACCGTCCCTGCACTGGCTGGTTGATCTTCCCTTTCCTTTGATCTTGGCCACTCATGGAAGCAGGACCAGTAAGGAACCTTCAATTAAAAAAAAAAACAAACAAACCAATAAAAAGGCTAATTAACAGTGTGAAAAACAAGATAATGGATTTCCATGAGAACTTCTTCTTTAGCTTTCCTGGTGACTCTGAATGCCTTTCAAACTTATCCTCTCTTACTCTAAGACACTGTCTTCAGCTGATGACCCGCGTGTGTCACCCACACTTACAATACCCCAGAGGGACAGGTACAAAGAGGAAGGAAGATTCTTGGTCTGACCCATGTCTTTAAGTACAGGGTCTAGAAAAACCTCATGCCTGTTCATGTTGACTCTCCACCATGATGACATGAATCTGTACCTGACGTGTAGAATGATCGGAGAAAAAGAAACCATTATAAGGATACTTCAGCCTCCAGGTTCTGACCTGGTTTGATGATTGCTGTTGCTGTGATAAAGCACTCCAGGCAAAAGCGACTTAGATGAGGACAGGTTCTACTTCAGTTTTGGGTCAATTAATGGAAAAAAGTGCCATATGTGTACAACCCCATATATAATGGTGAATATATACAGTGTCATACACAGTGCCATATACGAAAACCCCACATGTAGTGCTGTAGACAGCACCTTTGTTGTCCAAAACCTTCATTTACCTGCTACATGCATAAACTATATATTTCTGTTTCCTTTGCAGATAATCAACTAATGAACTGCAGAAACCACGTTTTGGAGTTTAAGGAAATTATGCTCCGTTTAAAAAACAAAAGTGAAAATCATCACCAAAATCTAATCCAAGTCTTGTATCAAATGAAGCATAAAGCTGCCCACACAAGAGCATCAGGAAACTCCCGTGCGTGCTCCTCTTGTCTCTGTGAATGCTCATCCATTTTACATACACTTGGAGGTTTAGACTTAGTGCATCTGACTCTAGGTCACTTCCCCCCAATAAACAACCCGACTAACACTGGCTGTTTCATTTCGAGACATCCAGAGCTCAGGCAAGTCACATGGATGATACCATGTCTACCATGATACTGATTTCCCCATCCTGTCTCCAAGTCTACCCCCATGCATGATCAATTCAACAGAAGCAGCCAGAAGCCCTGGCGTCATCTCTCTCTCACCCCTCCCCTCATACCTCCTGTCAGTCATGTCTCATGCATCTGAGAGCCATCCATCTTCTCCATCACCGTCCCCTCGGCACTGGAACCTTTAGTATGGGTCCCCACTTTGATTACATTTTGCAAGACTGCCGAAGGAATTACTCAGGGATGGTGTGAATAGAGTTGCTGAATGCTGGAATTTTTAAAAGTTACACATTTTGATGAAGGGAGAGCCAATCAAAGTAGCAGAGGTGCCAACTACAGCATTTTTTATCCATGCTCCTCCATCTGGGTCTGTGCTCCTCCATCTGGGTCCGTGCTCCTCCATCTGGGTCTGTGCTCCTCCATCTGGGTCNTGCTCCTCCATCTGGGTCTGTGCTCCTCCATCTGGGTCCGTGCTCCTCCATCTGGGTCTGTGCTCCTCCATCTGGGTCTGTGCTCCTCCATCTGGGTCTGTGCTCCTCCATCTGGGTCTGTGCTCCTCCATCTGGGACTGGCAGTTCCACTGGCTTCTTGTATAGCTCACAATGCTGGGCTTAAAAAGCAATGCTCATCAATAACCATTGGGCTATACCATAAAGAATTATAACAACAATTTGTATATATTTCCTTGAACAGTAGGTCTATCGATAGATTTACTATCCCATACTTTTTTTAAAAAGTTGTATTGGGGCTGGAGAGATGGCTCAGTAGTTCAGAGAACTTCTTATCCTCCCAGAGAACCAGAGTTCTGTTTCCAACACCCACCTCAGGAGCTGTGACTGCGGCAGGGGACCTTGCAGGTCCTCGCACACGTGTGCGTGCTAGGGCGAGCACCCCTACTGCTGCCTTACAAATCACATTGTTTTAAATCAAAGATTGCATCTCTGCCAGAGAAGTGGCATTGCTGTGAACTCAGGGGTCTTCCTCTTGTCTCTTCCAGTTGAGAAGAAGGGGAACATACTGAGTCAACACGAAACACTTCCTAACCAATTTGAAATCTTAAAGTACTTCCTTCCTCATCTAAGGACAGCAGGGAAGCTTTACCCAGCTATAGCCACCAGCAAAGGGAGAGCAGGCGGTAAGCACAGTCAGAGCTGCAACACTGCACACAGAATGATGGGTGTCACTGTGAGATGTGTGTGTGTCATTGTGTGTGTCATTTTATGTGCATATCATTGTGTCTGTGTGTGCCATTGTGTGTGTTATGTATGTGTGTCATTGTTTATATCATTGCATATATGTCATTGTATGCATGTCATCTTGTGTGCATTGCTGTATGTGTGTGTATATGTGTCATCATATATGTGTGTCATTGTGCATGTCTCTGTATGTGTGTGTCATTGTATGTGCATGCATGAGTTTATCACCTCTCTCTGGTCATATTTTCTCTCACTACCCACCCCACCCACCCCACGCCTCACTGGCCCCCACCTTTCACTTCCTCCAAGAAAGATTTCATGGTCTAGTTTTTAAGTTTGAAATTGAAAGATGCTGCTATGCAGACTTCCAGACATCGGGTGCAAATTTTGGAGAAAATAATCCATTTAGTGACTTGGATTCAAGTTCAATTTCATGACAAATGCTTGGAAAATTAGTTGACATATGTCCAGTACACACCGAGCATCTGCTAAGTATATGGAAAATTGTTTTCTGTTGCTTGAATAACCTTGATGCTACCTGGCAATCTTTCTGTTTTTTTTTTTTCACATTCTCATGACCAATATCAGCAATTTTTTTGTAGAGAAAAGGGTTAGGGATATTTATTTATTTATAATTTTGGTCTTCTCGTTTTTAGACAGTGTCTCTCTATGTAACCCAGGCTGACCTTGAACTCATAATGTTTTTTGCTTCTTCCCTTGAGCACTGGGGTTATAGCCTAGTATCACTACTCCATGTAGAAGAAGGGGCATTTGAGCTAAGCCTTGAAGTGTGAGTTCAGGCTTCTCATAATAGTCCAAAACATGGCACAGCAATTAGAAGCAGAGGCATTGGGCCAGATCTCAGAATGTCTGACTTTTCCCAAATCTTGTTTGTCCAGTGAGTGGGCAGCCCATGGTCAGACTCCTGGGCTGCCTGATCCTACATAGAGCTTTGCTGGAACAGGTCCATGCTCATGTATACCTGCCCTTTCACTACAGTGGCAGAGCGGGGTTTTGCTGTGACAGAAACAGCATGGCACAACAGCTAAAGTCTGTACTGTATGACAGAAGAGGTTTGCCAGCGCCTGGATGAGGCAGCTCCTTGGGAATAAGCATGTATCACATGCCTCTGACACACAGCCCAGGCCCACAGTGTGAGATGGTGGGGCCATGGAACTCCATTTGACATCTACTAAATTCCTACTGTGTTCCCCAACCTAAACTCTTGTTTTCATTGTTCTGCTTAGTCCCTAGAACCCAGGGCAGCAAGGTAATTACTACCTACCCTGTCTTACCCCACCCATGAAACTGAGGCTGAGCGAGAACAAAGGGATCTTTAGAGCTCACATTGTAAATATCTCTATCAGAATCCCCTTCAGAACATTCTGAATGCAGTGCATGCGTGTGTGCGTGTGTGTGCGTGCGTGCGTGCGTGCGTGTGTGTGTGTGTGTGTGTGTGTGTGTGTATGAAAACTATAGTTTACAGGAGATGTTGAAAGACAACAGGAAAAAATATATAGAAACTATAAGATACTAGGCTATAGAATAAAGATAGCCTAAACTAAGTATAAACAGATATCAACAATGGAGAAACCAGAGCTCAGAAGTGTGGCACTCAGACACCAGAGCAACCAAGACTGCCCACGGAGGCTTAGTTCCTGTCTAGATCTCTTGGAGCCTGAAGTGACTTCATTCATGTTTTCCACAAAGACAATATTTCACGGTATCTTTTCTGCTTGGGCTCCAGTACCTCTTCAGAAAAAAAGGACAGGAGAGCCAGCCCTTGTGGGGCAATGTGTACTGAGTTAGATGGGTAGAAGCTGTATTAACACATGGGAAATGTTTCATTTTATTTTCTCTACAACAAAACATGAGAACACTGGAGTTAGTGCACTTATTCACGACCCACTGCAAGTGACAGGAAATGAAAACCAGGCAGAAAGTAACGCTGTGCAGCATCTTTTGTAGTGCAGCTCCGAATGCTCTTCTTGACGGGGAAGAGACCAGCTCACTCATGGGTAAGTGTGAGCCCCTGGTCAACACTTGTTTACCGATGGCTTGTTCCACATCTGTGCCCCTGTCTCCAGTTTCGTTTGCACTGGGAATCTCCACCATTAACAGAAGGAACCACACCTACCTGAAGCAAACGCTGACCTCTGTTCTCTCCAGAATGACTCCCGAGGAAGAGGAGGACTCTGTGGTGATCGTCTCTGTCGCCGATGTACGTATGGAAAGAGTGCTTCCCCATTCCTCTCTAACCTCCAAAATCCCCTTAGCAGCAGCAACTATCCCATTAGGAGTATTTCTTCACTTAAAGCAAACAATCCACATTTACCTTTAAGGGAGTCTAGGTTACAATATTTAGTACTTGCTGTTCTGTAAACATGATCTTATGGGAGAGGCATCAGATTGTTAAAACTGAACTGTACTTAGCATACGATGCTTGCATTTGGTAAGATTAAAAAAAATTATAAAATTTCATTATAAAATCAATTAACTTAATTGTAACAATACGTTTTAAATAGATTATTAAAACGATTACTGATAAAATCTGCCAAGCTCAGTGAAAAGTTGCTGTGTGAATCATTAAGAACCAGTAAATACCACGAACTGAAGGCTCCTAGGCCTGCGGGGCTACAGAGAATCCCTCCAGACATTATGTGTCATCTGCACACCATCTCTGCGAAGCATGTCTCACTATCCTGAGTTTATGTATTTTTAAAGCACCTGCCTCCTTTTTGTTATTTAAAACAAGTTTTACATTTAAATATATTTTGACCAAATTCTTTCCCTCCACCAAGTCCTTCCAGGTCCTTTCCCCTCCCCTACCTACCCTACTTTAAGGTTTTTTCTACAAAAACTCAATACAACAAACTCCCCCAGAACTGAAAAAACCAATTAAACACCACCACCATCACCACCCTCCACACACACACACACACACACACACACACACACACACACACACACAATCTGTGTAGTCTATTATACATTGGTCAATATACTACTCCTCCTGAATATGTGGACTGTCCTGGAATGGTTGATGTACCCAGTGTCACTCAATTGGAGAAAACTGATTTTCCCTCTGCCAGCAGGTATAAGTGACAGTTCAGTTGTTGACCTTTACTGTATAAAGGTATATAACGATAAGATAAAACGTATCACATCAAATTTGAAGGAAAAAAGCTCCAAAGAAGGCTCAAGAATCATAAGCCCATGTGTTCCCACACTCAAGACCCCATAGAAACATGCCATATATACACAGAGGACCTGGTATAGACCTGGGTCAGACCTATCCCCAACCCATAATGGTAACCACTCTCCCGTTTTGAAAATTTGAGTAAAACTATAAAGAATTATGCCTTAATGCCATAGACTTGGGGGCAGGGGAGTGGACAACATGTATCACATTTCAAAATTCGATTTCCGGGAACTTGTCCTTAGTGTATCTTAAGTCTGAACACAGTGGCAGTGTGGGACCACACGAGCTAGTCAAGAGCACAGACTGTACCCGTGTGGTTATCCTCCAAATAACCTGCCCAGGAGCTTGGCTGGGCCCCACTCCATCTGTGAGATTGGGGTGATCCTGCTCTGTACACCACAGGACATTTGAGGCTGATAGACACTAATGTGCTGTCCATGGCTGTGCTCAGAGCGATGCCTGGCTCAGAACAAGTGCTGGGCACATAGTCACTCTGAGAGGTTTCATTTTAGATGTCTGTAGTTGGGGATATAATTTAAGTGTGATTGATGTAGTAACGTTCATACTTACACATGGAAACTATGTAGTATTTTCTGTACACAAATAAGTTTTTAACATAAGTGTGTATTAAGCCATGGTGGCATTTCACACATAAATTCCCTGGAGCAAAAGAATTACACTAATAAAGCCACGAGGCACCCTGAGTTTCAGCAATTTCTCTTCTTCCTTTTAGACTGATGAAAGTTATTTAAAATCTGTTGTTCGCATGGTTAAAACCAAGTAAGTACTTTCTGATAAATTTCAACATCTCAGCCACTCCCGAGTTTTACATTCTGCTTTTTCCTGTCCAAATGTATTACTATTTACTTATCATATTCTCTTTAGTGAATCTGAGGCATGGAGATGAGCCTGTGGCCTTTCTAATCTGTGATAAAGTATAGCACAGCAAGTTTACAGACTGCTTATTAGAATTTGTATTTTCTTGCTATATCTGATTCCATCTGCAGATAGGAAGAAGGCAGAGATGAGCTGATCTAAAGGTAAAAGTGGACATGCTGGGGCGGATGAGATCAGAAGGCTCATGCCTGCCATAGAATCCACTGGGAAGGCACAGAGGTCCAAAGGGCAGCATGTAAGCCTTTTGGAACTTCAAGTGTATTTGGAGCATAGATATCTGAGGTTAAGTAGGGAGGCAAAATTTGCAATTTCCTTTTGACCAGGGCCACAAGCTTCAGCACCGAGCTGAGTCTAGCTAACAGGAATGTATCCAGCAACAATGTATTATGTTTTGGTTTACCCTACTTATTAGTTGAAGTGGATAAGGACAAAAAGAGTGTGGAGACTTCACAAGTTAGAAAAAAAAGAAAGTATCCGATGTATAAGGACACTTGGGATTTGCTACATAGTTGCAGAGATAAAGTAACTGGGAGCTACAAAGATGGTTCAGCTGGTGAAAGCAAAGCAAACCACTTAAGTGTCTTGTAAATCTGATGACCAGAGTTCAAATCCCACAATAATAATAATAATAATAATAATAATAATAATAATAATAATAATAATAATAATAAAGCCAGTGGCCCCGCAGCCCATCTGTAATCCAGTGTATGGGAGGCAGAGATGGAATCCCTGAGCAAGCTGACTGGCCAGACTGGCTGAGTTGGTGAGCGCTCTAAGATTACATGGGAGATCCCACCTCAATAACAAAGTAGAGAGAGACCAAGGATGACACCTAAACTCAATCCCTGGCCAACACAGGAACATGAATAGATACATTTATATACACATATAAAATCAGTGGCTTCAGAAATTGCTATATTTTGTGGCTGAAAATGAAGACTAAGGAAAGCATGTGAGGGCTGGAGAGGCAGCCCAGCTGTTAGGGCAAGGCTCACAACCAAAACTGTAAGAAAAGTGTGTAGAAAAATGTGACCACGCAGAATTGCAAAAAACTAAATCTCTCTCCATCAGTAAGAGGGATTATATCGTCAAATGGGAAGTTATTTGGCCTTATGTGCCTTTGGATTGGGGAGATGTTGTCTGCAGTTTAAACTTCAGAGTTTCTGCTGTCCAAGCTTGTCTATGAGAGTGGATACTTAAATTCCGTGTGACTTTTATTTGCCTCTACTTAGTTCCTATATATGCCTTTAAGTTATATAATTTCATTTTAAAATTAGATACTCTGTTACTTATTTTTAGTCCTTGCTGAGCTTAACCCCCCCACACACATTCTTTTCACCTATACAAGTAGTTTTACTTTCTGAGGAAATATTAGATTTATTTCGTTTAAATTTTACACCAGAAGATGGGTGTAGCAGCAGACTATATAATCCTAACACTTTAGAGACAGAGACAGGAGTTCCAGCCATAGTCCAGGGGGATGTAGAGGCAAGTCTGGCCACATCTAGCTAGCCATTTAGTTGCCCTCAGAAACTGTGCTGTTGTTGAGTGGAGCTCTTTGTAAAGATCCACTAAGAAAGTGATCTGAGGCCGCAGTTTTCTTGTAGCTACTTTCTTACTGTAACTGTTCTTTCTCTTCTCCTGGCTGTCAAAGGATGCCTCTGGTTGTGACCTTAAGAAAACTCATAGTATCTATAACCCTGTGGGAAATTGACTTGATATTTTTGCATCCTGATTTTTTTATTTTTTTATTATTTATTTTCCTGTGTTCATGCATGCCACAGTTTGTGTATGGAGACAACTTTGTAATAACTGGTTCTCTCTTCCACATCAATGTGGGTCCCAGAGATGGAACTTGGGTCACTGGGCTTGTGGGACAAGGGTCTTTACCCGCTGAGACATCTTGCTGGCCCATATATTTTAGTTTTTAAATATGTCTTTCATTAGTCTATAAATACTTGGGTTAGCAAATAGTACTTTAATGTTATTGGTATTAGATCACAACCTGTGGGGTAGTCCAAATCAATATGTTATATGACATGCATGAAGAAGATATTTTAAGTATTGGCATTAGTTTGGTATGTTAAGGAATTCAACTCTATTGGTATTCAACCTTCATTTACTTGTATTTATAGATTCAGAAAGCAAGTGCAGTCCGGCGTCTTGGAGGTCATTTCAATACCCACCCTTTTTTATCCTCAAACATTACTGGACAAGAAAATGAAGGACTCAGAAAAGTAAGTCAAAGAATGGGATCTGAAAGAGAGACTATCCCGAGGATGTCCTGGAACAGGCATCTGGGAAATGACCAAACTTCAGCATGGGGACGTGGGGAGCCAGGTCGTGCTGGCCTGCTAGGGTTGTCTGTGCATCCCCATCTGAGTCCAGTTCAATGACATTTAGTTGGTAGCATGAAATTAACCATGGTATCATCCCATGAAAATAAGCAAAAGATCCGTGAGGAACCCCCTCCCTCCCCATTCTGAATTAGCAAGTAGACACCTGCCAGCACGCTGCTAACGATGTTTTGCTCCTGCTCATAGACAGCAATGAGCAGAAACACAGTCGAGGTGGGGGGGAAGCCTGGGGTTTGAATTCATTGCTCCTAGAAGTTACTCCCAGCTTTTCTCCGTATTAGTCATTTTAGACAAGTAAATTGGCCTTTTCCCCTTAATTTCCTCAACTTTGCCAATACAGTCAGTGAAATGCTGTAAATGCATATGTTTCGTAGACAAACCAGGTCATTTGGAAGCTGTGAGAATAAAACCTGACAGTATTTATGAAAGACTGTTAAAAAGTTGAAGCCTTTATATGCAGGCAAATGTTTATATATTTCTGGTAATAAGTGTGATATTTTGGGAATGTATTCAGTTGATTTCTCAAAAATAAATAATAATAAAGAGTAAGGCTTGCCAGAAATTTCACCCCTGAGAACCTTTTATACGCTCATATCGCGTGCGGTGTGTTTAAATCTCAAGCTACATCAGGGTTTTGTTTGTCCCTAAGCGAGTGTCTCACTCTGTGCTCTGGAAGTTTCCGAGACATTTGCTTTTCTGCAGCTTTTCTTTCTCAGTCCTCTGCCTTGAAATTCTACACCACAATTCCTAGGCCCTTCCCATGGTCATAGTTGGCCCAGGCCTGCTCTGGCTCGGATTTCTGCTCAGTCGGACTTCTCTTAGACCCAGAAGACTCTGTGCTTCACATGAGACCAAGGCCAAAGCTTCCCAAATGTCACAGGGTACCCGTCCTACTGTGGTCGGTCTCCAGCACCCCGACCCCTAACCCCTGGCCCAGCCCTCCCTGCTCTGTAGCTGAGGTGGCTAGCTCCTCCACACTGCAGGCCTGGGCACTGTCTTTCAGCTACAAATGGTACTCTGGCCCTTTCTGCTCCGCTCTTTCCATCTTGTGTACAATGATCTTCATTGTCAACATCTTTACCAGACAATTGATCTATCTGCTCTAACTTTCCCAATTCTGTTTGTATTTTCCTAATAGTCTGTGAGACCCCAGGGCAAGAACTGACTTGTGTCCTGTTCTGTTCTCCAGGACATGGCCTAGTGTCCTGTTTGCTGATAAATCACAATAAGATTTCTGTATACTTCCATGTGATCAAGAAAGGATATTTAGTTTGCTGTTTGTTGTGGTGGTAAAACATTGACCAAAAGCAGCTGAGAGGAGGAAAGGATTTACTTAGCATAAAGTTCCACATCATAGACCATCACTGAAGGAAGTCAAAGCAGGAACTCAAAGCAGGAGTTTGAAGCAGTAACCAATGGAGAAGTACTTCTTCCTGGCTCCATCCCCACTTGTTCAACTACTTTCCTTATACAGCCTAGAACCACTGGTCCGAGGATGGCACTACCCATAGTGGACTGGGCTCTCCAGCACCAATCATTAACCAAGAAAATGTACCTACCTTTGCCTATAGGCCAATCTGATGGAGACAATCTCTCTTTCTAAGTGAGTTCAGTTTTTGTCAAGTTAAACAGACCAGCATAAATCGTTGGTACAGCTTATATCCACTAGAAATGGCAGAAAGTCATGAAGCCAGCACAGTGGTTTGACACAGCTTCCACACAGCCAAGCTGAATGCTATACTCAACTGTCTTTCTGTCTCTCACTTTTAGGTTTTTGTCTCTGTGTGTCGCATTCTTGGGAAGTTTCTGTATCATGATTCATTTTGTCTTTCCTGAGAAAATTATTCCTGAATCTTTTTAGGAATGTCCCAAACTTACTGTCACCTTCTGTCTCTAGGGAAATAACTTTACCTGGCCCGATTTGGAAGTCTTATTTATACCCTGGAGACAGTGATAAGCACAGATAAGTGCAAAGCTAGGAGCTTCTAAATGAGGTCACAACTCCAGGAATCTTCATGGGGTATCCTCCAGCCCTAAGCAAACGTAGACAGTATAATCAGAACAGGGTAAACCTAGAGAGAGTTGACAAGCTCCAGCTGGTCAGAAGAACTCTTAACAGATTCAAGGCCTCTTTTCACAATATGCCCAGAGCTCTCTTAAAATGTAGTTTAAAGATAGAGGACATCAAAGGTATAGAACTCAGTTCATAAAATAGATTGACTAAAATAACTTTTCCTATTGAATAACATAGATAATGAAATGACATAAAAAGGAATTAGGTATTAGTATTTGCTTTTCATAAAGGACTGGTTCAGATATTTTCTGTTTGACTGGAGCACTTTAAAACTGCAAATACTGCCAGCTTAAANGTAGGCTGTCATATTTGCATTGGCAGAGACATTCTTTAGATTCTTTGAACTGGAGTTATGGGGCCGATAATAAAAATGNAATCTGTTCTATTTGTACTAAGTAAAAATTTAGCTAGAACGCAAAATACATAGTCTGTGCTTGTTCTAGTTTAGCAGAGGCAGGTACTGCCCACTCAATGAAGATGAGAAGCTCTTTAGTATAATTTTAATATAGATATATTTACTTTTATTTACTTTTTGTATTGTTCTATCTGAAAATGTAAGCTATTTAATTACTGAACTATGCCTGTAAGTTAATCTGCTAGAATGAACATTAACAGATTGCATTCTTTTAGTTGGCAGGTAAAACAAGTATTGGACTTTTGTATCCTGATGCTGTATGCCCAGCCCAAGGCCACGTATTATTTACAGGTGAAAACTTGATGTGCATGTGCTTTAAACAAAAGCACCCCCTTTCTGTCCTTTCTTAGTTTGCTTTCACCCTGAGTTGCTCCGCCTTAGTCTGTAGCCAAGCAAATGGAATATATTTATAAAATCAATGTGCCCAAAGGAAGTTTAAGGTGGAGTATATATTTGTCTTCTTGCTGTGTTTACTGTAACAGAGAAAATTAAAGTTAACGGGCACAAGCTGTAAAGAAAATTAAAGCTACTGAGAGGAATTAGAAATCACCCTGTGTTCATGCCTGAACCCACAGGCTCACAAACAGAAGCCCTTATTACAATCTTGCTGTGGAACTACCCAGATGTCGACCACACCCTTCCTCTCACTCTGTGAGTGGCACAGTTCTATGCTCCCTTTGTACAGTGCAGAAATGAGCCCATCCTGGGTATGCATCTCCTTCCCATCACTTCCGATTGCCAAACAACAGTGACTCGGGTCCCATAATAAGCATGTGCCTCACTACAAAGAAATGTCTGCACTTGTGCTGCTTTCGGAATTACCAGTGAAGGGCTAGGAAAAAGCTAGAGAAAGGCTGAAAGCCAGTTCTTCCCTAAGATGGCAAGAAAAACAAATCCTTTTGCTCCATAGTCAGTGGTGAAGTAAAGGAACACCAGGTGCAGCCCGAGTGCCTTCTGTTCCGGAACAACAGCTCCGTTTTGTGCCCTCCTGATGCAGGACACTGCTTAGTTTAAGGATCTCATGTCATGTGTGTGAAATCAAGAAAGAGCTCTCATGTTCCTTCGTTTCCTGGGAAGTCTCCTTTTAAGGACCCCAGCACCCTCCTTCTCATCACTGAAGTGTGAATGGGAGGTGAGCTCAATCCTTCGCTCTCTCAGCCAAGGAACATGGTAGCTACAGACAGAAATACTGCAGCATTATCTAATGGTAGCTACAGACAGAAATACTGCAACATTATCTTGGGCACAGAGCAAGTTTATTTGTCATCCTCTTGATGTTTGTGCTTCTGCTCTAAGTTACCATGTCCTAGTCCTTAGATGTGTGGTATCAAGAACTTTGGGGTGTGGCTTAGTCCTGAGGACAGAGTCAGACCCCAAGTCCACTAGCACAGGCACCCGGGACTCCCCAGGGTCCAGAATCACTAGAACCAATCAGCTTTACTGTTGTGTGTAAGCCAGTCTGGGAATCCTGTTATAAAACCAGAATGGACTATGATCATCTCAAATTAGATGCTGAAATGTTGATGAGAATTAAAATGGATTCACAAGGGTCTCAAAGAGACTTAAGTAAAAGGTCAGCCTTTAGAAGAGAAAGAAGAAAGGGTTTCATTAATCTCATAACTAGAGAATGAAATTTGACTAACTGTAAATAGCCTTAGTGAATTAAACTAAAGATTATCATCTCATCCAAGACATTGTCAGTGGATTCTAATGAAAATACTGTTTGTCTTTGAGATAAAATTTAATGGTATCATTTGGAGGTATTAATGATCTTTTTAATTTGGCTTTTTTCTCTAGCTAGAAGATGATATCGTAGCAAAAAAGATGTATTTTACAAAAATGAAAGACTTTGTAAATAGTCTCACTTCAAAAAATTGGTTTTTTATTGAGTTTTCAGTCCTTGGATTTATAGGTAAGCCATAGTCTGTCATGGAGATCACACTGGCTCAAGCTCTCCTTTCCCCTTTCATTATTTAGTCATGTATTTATGTATTCATTTATTTTCTTACTAAGACAGGCTCTTGTTATGTAGCTCAGGTTGACCACAAACTCTTGTCCAGGGTGAACCTCCAAACACTAATCCTTCTGCCTCATTCCCAGACGCTAGGGTTACAGGTGCATGCCACCATCCTCCGCTTAGAGTCAAGGTTTGTTTTCCTGTCTGTCTATCTGCCTGTCTGGGTTAACATATTTTGATCACTTTTTTCTAGTAGACACCATAAATAAGCAAATTAACACATATTATAAGATAAAATTGGGCGCTACGAGTATGCACCTGTTCAGTGACAAGGATGTAAGTATCCCTTTTATGGTCAGGAATGCTGATGGGACAGGATCCAGCCTGAGTTGGTCAGTGCGTGCTCAGCACACGCTAGACTGCATGCCCAGTCTCAATACCTCAACCAACAAACTGGCCAACTCTCAGGGAATTGGGGTTCCAAGGGAAGTGTTTCAGGACCAGGGTACTTGAGTATCTAATCTCCAATATGTCCAAGTTGCTACTCTTAATTTCCTATAACATTTGAGTTCTCACGGTGTTACACTTCACTGCTAAATGCGAGGACAGCCCTGCTCTCAGAATACCTGCTCCTCTGAATGTGACAGACAACACTCATGCCATCTGCCCACTCATGAGTCTGCTTTCATCCACAGGAAAACTCTTTCGATCGAAGGACCTCACTAACTTTGTGCATTTTTTCCTGATGTTCTACGAAACAAAGCCCATAGATATACTTCTAGATGACATCTTCCTGCTTCGGGTGTGCAGCCAGGGAGAGCCTGTTGTGAGTGTCCCTGGTGGGGGTGTGCAGCTTTGGGGAGCCTGTTGTGAGTGTCCCTGGTGGGGGTGTGCAGCCGGGGAGAGCCTGTTGTGGATGCTTGACTTAGTTAGGGTTTTACTGCTGTGAACAGACACCATGACCAAGGCAACTCTTATAAGGACATTTAATTGGGACTGGCTTACAGGTTCGGAGGTTCAGTCCATTATCATCAAGGCAGGAGCATGGCAGCATCTAGGCAGGCATGGTATAGGAGGAGCTGAGAGTTCTACATTTTATTCCAAAGGCAAACAGGAGAAGACTGTCTTGGCAGCTAGGATGTGGGTATTAAAGACTACACCAATAGTGACACACCCATGCCAACAAGGCTATACCTCCTAATAGTGCCATTCCCTGGGCCAAGTTTACACAGACCGCCACAGTACCTGTACAGAAACAGCAGACAGGCTAAGAAAACATCCTGTCATACATTCACTGCAATATGTTACCAAAAATCAATAATCTGGTGAACACAGCAGAATGTTAAACTTCTGTGTCCTAAATTTTGCTGACATTTCATAATATTCAATGAAATGAGGATCCAGTATTATGCTGGGAAAAGTCAGGACACAGAGATGAAACAAAACAAAAACCCAGCCCCTAAAACAACAGCAAAAAGAATAGAGGTAAACAAACAAAAATAATAAGACATAAATCTAAACATTTCAATATTTCCATTAAGCATAAATTGTCAAAATGCACTGAAACAGATTATCAGAATAGATTTTTTTTTAAAAAAAAAGTTACATTTTTTTTTTTCTGTCCAAAATGTTGGGTGCAGATTAAAAGTCATAGATGGGAAAAGACAGACCAGGCATAGTTGGTAGCGCCCCCACAGTTTCTATAACGGACTCCAGAGCAACAGAAAACAGTTTGGGGAGCACTGCTCCAGATATTCAGGTGTCCCGGATGATTCCCCAGAACTGAATGTTTTATGCCAAATTTTAAATATTAGTACAGAACCTTAGGACAAAACAAATCTAAAAAGATCCTATGGACAGTAAGTGTGGTAGAAAGTGGTACTGGGGCCCTGTGAAGATGCACACTTTCCTTTCCTCAGAGGAGATGTTTGCAGCGAAAGAAGGGATTTCGAATTCAGTACAGACCATCTCTGTTCCAGCATGTGGGCACTCAGTCATCATTTCCAGGACGAGAACAGCACCTCAAGGTAAGATTCTGAAATGGAACTTGGGTAACATACCCTCAGTGAACTTAGAAACCTTTAGAAGAGAGGAAGAAGCATGAGGCACACTAGGACCCTGTCATAGGTGACCCTTCTCTGTTATGGAGTTTATAGATGTACCAACCACCTTCTAAGAACCTGTCATCTACTGCAGTAAAAAGAATTTGGTGTACATAAATTTATTCTTTTTAGCTGCGTGGGCCAATAAGGCTTAGAAAGTGTTTGGGGGGGGGAATACAGCAGCTGTCACTATTTCAGTCTAAAAATCAAGACTATTGGAAGACCATTTCAGAACTGGAAAGACCTTGTAAATGTAACTGGAATTTTTAAGTCACTATTGGTTAGGTCAAAAAAAATCAGCATCATTTAGTGTTTAGTCATTCTTAATTTTATGTCAACTATGGGAACAGTGTTATTGTCTCTGTGACAGAATGCCCGAGACAGTCAACTTAACATGCAGGACAGATGTGTTTCAGGTCCCAGTTCCAGAAGGCTCAGCCCTCTTCCTTTGTGTTTGTGATAGTGCAATGCATCATGATGTAAACACAGGACAGAGAATCTGAGCATACAAAGGGGTGGAGTCACAAGCCCCCCCCCCCCCCCAGGAACCCAAATTCCTCCCCTTGGGTTCCATTTTTTAAAGGCTTCACCACTCTAGCAGTGGCGGAAAAGCTTCATACCCGTGCCTACAGGGGATGCTTACCCAAACCACAGTGACATGGTGAAGAAGAAACAGCTCGGGCTTTGTCCCTGTGACTGCAGGGTGGTTATATGACCCTGGGACGGCCCACACTCCTCTTAGTTTATCTTACTTCTATAAAACCAGGATTGTTTTTTTTTTGGGGGGGGGGAGGGNGGGAGACAGGGTTTCTCTGTATAGCCCTGGCTGTCCTGGAACTCACTTTGTAGACCAGGCTGGCCTCGAACTCAGAAATCCGCCTGCCTCTGCCTCCCGAGTGCTGGGATTAAAGGTGTGCGCCACCACGCCCGGCTTAAAACCAGGGATTTAAATCATCCAGAAGGCTGCTTCTACCACTGAAACACCACTGGCACCATCACACAACAACAACAAAAATGATTGCATGGGTTTTTTTGTCAACCAAAATGGAAGTGCACACATCTATCTGGCCATTTTTCAAGCCTTCCCTTCCCTCCCCTCCCTCTTGCACTTCGTCCCACTTAACTGTGTGCTTCACCCATGGCAGGGATGACGTGGTGTAGGCTCTGTCAATGTTGGGTGCCAGTTGTCAGGGAAGGTACAATCTAAGAAAAAGATCAGACAAAGAATATCCTGAAACAACCAGAACTATCTGCTGGGAATCTGTATGCGTACTGTAACGACACCATCATATACACAAGTCAATGCAGCAGATACACAGAAGAAAATCTGTCTCTGAGATCTCATTGCTGGGGTAATGGCACTCCCCCCCCTTACGTTACATATTTTGCCTGGCTTATTGGTTTAATTGTGTTTGGTCCTGAGAGTGGCACCATTTGGAGGTGTGGCCCTTTTGGAGTAGGTGTGTCCTTGATGGAGGAAGCTTACCTCTGTGGGGGTGGCTTTAGGACACTCCTCCTAGCTGCCTGGAAGCCAGTCTTCTCCTGTATGTCTTTGGGTCAAGAAGAACTCTTGGCTCTTCCAGCACAGTGCCTGCCTGGATGTGCCATGCTCCTACCTTGATGATAATGAACTGAACCTCTGAACCTGTAAGCCAGCCCAATTAAATGTTGCCCTTTATAAGAGTTATCTTGGTCAAGGTGTCTGTTTACAGCAGTAAAACCCTAAATAAGACAAAAGTTGGTACCAGGGACTAGAGTATTGCCATGATAGGCCTGACTATATTTTTGTGGATTTGGGGGATTTAGGATTTGGAAAGCCATAAAATGCTCTGAGTGGGACTGAATGGGCGATTCTAGTAGGAATATGGAAGACATTGGTGATGAGAGTAATTTGAACTCTGAAGGCTGTTCTTAAGATATTTTGGTGAAGAATGTTGCTACTCTCTGGCCTTGTCTTGCGAGTCTGCCTGAGGCTAAGGTAAAGAGACTTATGTTAATTGCATTGACAAAGGAAGTCTCAAAAAAGCCCAGCAGAGACTCTGTCCTCTGGTTTGCTCTCACGAAGAACATTTTCATCAAGCATAGCAAGTTTAGAAAGGAAAAATACAAAATATATGGTTCAAAGAGTGAAGAGGCACCAGGAAGAGAAATGAAGCTAAATCCTGTGTTGTCATGAGCCAACAAGTAGATGCTAAAAACTAGCAGGTGATCTTCATGAGATGGGTCCACCTTGGATTAAAATCTATGACCGATTTGCTCTAATAGGCAAAACCCAGGAGAAATTCATTTTAGGAAAGATTCCTGCATTTATATGCTTTTTCTTTTACTATATATAACAACCACTAGGTGTTAGCCCACCCTTTTGATCAGATCTCTGTAGAACAATGATGATGTGCTGTCGTGTAGTGATGCTGTGTAAAGAAATAGATGATTGCTTAATCCTTAATGATGATCCTATAAGAATTCCTAAAATTATAGTAATTATTAAGCTCTTTTATGATATTGTTATTAAATCCTTTCTGATGTCAAAACTGCAATGAGAATTCTGCCAGTCTTTAGTATCCCGAGTTGATTGCTTCTGAGAGAGCAAGCAGACACCTACCACTCAGAGCATATCCCAAGAGGTTGTAAAGCCACTAACCAAAGGTCATAAAAGGGAACTAACTATAGGTGCTAGAACAGAAGATAAAATATTGGCTGAGTTTATCTATACAAAACTTCACTAATAACTTAGTTATGGTTTTTAACTCTCTATGAACCTGCAGAGTTGGTGACAGATGATAAATGTTTAACCCAATAAGTACTCCTAATGGGTATGCATGTAAACATTCTCTGTTGTAAACTTCTTTTTTTTTTTTAAGATTTATTTATTATATGTAAGTATACTGTAGCTGTCTTCAGACACTCCAGAAGAGGGCATCAAATTTTGTTACAGATGGTTGTGAGACACCATGTGGTTGCTGGGATTTGAACTCAGGACCTTCGGAAGAGCAGTCAGTGTTCTTAACCACTGAGCCATCTCACCAACCCCTGTTGTAAACTTCTTATTCAATTTATGATTTGAATTTATGTGTAAACTTGTGGTGAACTTTTTACCAAGTGACCACATATTCTGAAAGATATGTAAGTGCTGAGGACAAAGAAAGGAGACAGAACTAAGGAGGGCTTTGAACTGAACACAACTTAGAAGTGAAAACATTGGGAGTAAGAACACTGTGACATCAGAGCAGGAGGACAGAGCAAGATTAGCAGGAGAACGTAGAGTGGAATAACTTAGAAACTATAAGGCAACTTAAAAAGTTAATCTGCAGAATGCAGAGGGAAAGAGGAAAAAGAAGAAGCTGCAGAGAGAGCAGAAGGAGTGGGCAGGCTTCTCCTTGCCATGGGACAGACAGGTCTTTTAATAGCAAGGTAGGCTTAATCTTACTAAAGAGAACAAAGCTTTTCACAGTCTTGGGTTTAATTCACTTAGCAATAAAAGGGTAGAAGCCTTTTCTTTCTCTATGCAATAAAGACTGGAGCTCATTGTTCATCCAGAACGAGTGAGTTCTTTCTGCACTGGCACTTGGTCTTTTGTTCCATATACATATGTGAGTACGGATGTATGTGTGTAAGTATATAATTATGAGATAGCATGAAAACTTGGCCCAGATTGCTCAACTGGAGATGTATGAATGCATGTGCATGAATCTGTACATGAATTTATGTAAGTTTATCTATATTTGCTTGTGCAAAAGTTCTTCCTTCTATGGTTGTGCCTCTCTTCTCCTGGTTCAACAGAAGTTTATTTCTCCAACCCTCCCCTTAGCCTGACCAGTGAGAGGCATCTGGACAAGAGGGAGGAGGCTCTAGGGATTAATCCTTGACTTAATCCCCTGCTGTTTTAAGATGAGGTGCTAAGTGCCAGAGGCTGCAGTTTCTGGCCTCAAAAGGGACTCAAGCAGGTCAGCTACAGTAGCAAAGTGACTTAGACTTAGATAGGTAAGCATTTTATTATTATACAGCAACCCTAGGTATCTTGTAAGACCAAGTCTTACCCCCACCTACGTTCTTCCCCCTCTGAGGCCTCAAGAAGAACCAAGAACAAGAAAGAGCAGCTGGGGCTGGCCCCTCCACTGTGTTCAAAGATAGTAAATGAAGGTTAGTAACTGGTGACCTCCCAGATAACTTGTGCATTTGTGATTGTATAAGGCATTATTATTACCTGGTTGTTGTATTCGTTGGACTTTTGATCTGGAATGAACTACAGTCCGGGAATCAGGGTGGGGGCACATATGCAGATCTTGAGGCTGAAAGATACAGGCTTTTAATCTGGATCTTGAGGAATAGTGGCCATGAAAAGGTTAGGCCCAGGAAAAGTGGCACATACCTTTAATTCCAGGGGACAGTGGCAGGCAGATAGATCTCCGAGTTCAAAGTTAGTCAACAGAGCAAGTTCCAGGACAGCCAAGTTTAGGCAATGAATGAAATCGTTAAAAACAAAAAGTTGGTGAAGACGTAATTGAACAAGAGGGCCATATTTCAGCCTCAGCCAGCAGTGTTCCAGAGATAGCCGAGGTTGTACCTCGTGCTGCAGCTGGGTTGGTTATGTGTAAGAATCACCCAGGTGGTACTGGATTTGAAGGCATGAAGGGGTCATGGAGAGCAGCTGAGGCTTGGCACTGTGAGAAGCCATGGAAGGCCATTGGTGAAGGTACAGCCTCAGTTGCAGTTGACAGCCAAGACTGAAGGGGTCATGAAAAGAAGTTATGGCTTGGCACCATGAAGACAGCCAGCCTATGAGAGGCTATTGGTGAAGCAACCCCCCCCCTCCAGCACACTGGAGATGCCAGTGTACCATGGGATGACCACTAAGAACAGCCCAACAGTGGAGTGGGTCAACCTGAGCTTAGAGTGCTACAGAGGGCAGAGCTGCAGAAGTGACCCAAGTCCTTTAGAGGCCAGAAGATCATGTGTGAATCCTAGACACTGCAACAAGAAGCTGTAACATTGAAATTGCCTTGGAGACCCCAAGATGTTAGAGATGCCATGGGAGTGGGATACACCTACCAAGGAAAGTGCTGACAGGGAGTGGAATCAGCCAAAGAGAAAGAAGCTTGCTGCGGTCAACAAAGATGAAAGAGTTGGAGATCTGGAGGGAGCTTTGACATCAGACCTGAAGATGCAGAGTTTGGAGTTTGCCCAGATGGTTTTTGGTCTTGCTTTGGTCCAGTATTTCCTCACCATGACGTTTTTAAATGGTAATGTATATCCTGTGATGTTGGAAGTCTGTGATAGGCTTTTGGATTTTGATTTTATAGGGGATGGTTAAGTGATTGGATGAATCTCAGAAGAGACTTTGAACTTTGGACTGTTAACCCTGTTGAGACTGCTATAGACTGTGGGGATCTTTAAATATGTACTAAATTTATGCTATATTTAGGTATGGCCCCCATAGACTCAAGTGTTTGAATAAGCCTATGGAGGTCAGGGAGTAGAATGTGTGTTTTGAATATGTTTGATCCAAGGAGTGGCACTGTTAGGAGGTGTGGCCTTGTTGGAGGAAGTGTGTCACTATGAAAGTGGTTTTTGAGACCCTCTTCCTAGCTGCCTGGCTCCTCCAGCATCATGCCTGCCTGCGTGCTGTCATGCTTCCTGCCATGATGATAATGGACTAAACTTCTGAACCTATAAGCCAGTCAAAATTAGATGTTGTCCTTTGTAAGAGCTGCCTTGGTCATGGTGTCCCTTCACAGCAATGAAACCCTAAGACCTGGTAAGATATTTAATCTACTCTTGTTTAGTTCATGACTGATTAAAATGAATGGATATATAATATCTTATAATTAGGTATCATAAGTTTGGCATTTTTATCTTATGTTTCAAAGAATATATAATAGACATAAGTAAACATTTAGCCCTCTACTAAGTAAGTGTGGTTATATTAATTTTTTATTTTACATTTCTAACAGGATATTTATTACTAGGATTTTTCTAAATTTTACAACTTCTTTAAAAATTACCAGACTCATTTTTGGGAAAAAGGCACAGCAAATATCAAATTTTCTCGAATAATACTGAAGAAGAGACTACACTATTTATTTTTTAAATTAAGCCTTCAGTAATAAAGTGAGTATTCAAATTTGATCTGCCTGCACTATTATCAGGGGGTGTTTCTCTCACATTGTAGAAAGATCTTGCGTCTTATTTGGGTTTAAATTTGTTATTAGAGTTCCCTTAGTGCTTATTACTTAAGTGTTCTAAGACTTTTGTATGAAGTAAGTTCCCAAATCCCATTGGGTGTGATGCTTAGCATAAGACTTTTACATTTGAGCCGGGCGTGGTGGCGCACGCCTTTAATCCCAGCACTTGGGAGGCAGAGGCAGGCGGATTTCTGAGTTCGAGGCC
>NC_034609.1:7857676-7884744 GCF_900095145.1 Mus pahari
TAGCCCTGGCTGTCCTGGAACTCACTCTGTAGACCAGGCTGGCCTCAAACTCAGAAATCCGCCTGCCTCTGCCTCCCAAGTGCTGGGATTAAAGGCACGCACCACCACTGCCCGGCTCTACCAGCTATTCTTATCATTCTCTTATGTTTGCCTATTGTATTGTACACCTGGAATTGGAATGATTACAGGAATTATTTTTGCCTGAAGACTCAGATCCAAATTCTGTTTAAATATGCCTACAATAAGGTTGCCTGGCATCAAACCCCTCCCAAAGTCTGAGCCAGGTTGACAAAGTCTGCACTGAGTTTTCCTTCTCATCTCTTCCTGTGGCCTGCTTCTCTGACAACGGCAGGGAGCAACTCACACACCGGCAACATACGGATCTTCACAAGAACATTCCAGATTTGAGCTTCAGCAGAGTCTATGAAGTACCTAGCAATGTGCAATATTTACATATCAATATTAATAGTGATAATTAGTGTCTCTTCATTCTTGTCTAGAGGGGACAGACACCCTCTACTAAACTTAAACACCTCTACTGTGGCTGAATTAAGACAAGAATAAAGATAGACTGGCACTAAGATCTGGGCAGCTATTTCTCCTGAAATATTTTAAAAGTCCCACTGACATTCATTTTTTGTGTTTTGTTGATAGTGGACACTTGTGCCACTGATGATGAAGTCATTTATATGAGATGAGTTTCATTTGGCTGATGTTAGACTTCTCTCAAGTCCAGATAAAATGGTGTGTGTGTGTGTGTAAAGATAGTTCATCAAAATTAATGCCAAACACAAACACATAGCTCAAGCCAGACAATTTTCATAAAACAAAAAACCAAAACAACAAAAACAAGCAAGTTGATGGGAAGTAAAGAGCACAGAGCACCCACCAACCCCTGGGGTCACCTGGGGATCACCTCAGCATATATTTCTTGGCACTGAACTGAACCCAGGGATTTCTGCAAGGAAGGCAAAGCTTCAAAAACCCCAACAGTTATACTCCACTGTTTCTAAATTGTTTCGGATCATAGCACATTTCCAAACTCTTTTATGTGGTAAGAATAACAATAATCTGGATAACGATCACCCCCACACTCCCCCCCCCACACACACAGAGTAGAACAACAAATGCTAACTGATCCAAAAGTCCTCAGTGCAATATTAACTATCCAAGCTTCAACAAGACCACAGCAAATCATGTCTTGGTGTTTATTTCCAGGGTGTATGAACCCTAGAGACCTCTTAGGAAACTTAGTACATTGAATAAACTGGTTTCAGAAAGCATTTTGTTATTTTCATAGAAGCTGGAAAGATATTTGAAAAAATTCAACATGTCTTCCATGCAAACATGAAAGAGGATGCAGATGGATCTCAGGGGTAGAGCCTCATAGAAATCCATGATCCTGCAGGAAAAAAAGATGATAACGCAGTGCATGGGTAACTTCCTCTCCTACAATGCTTGTGAAAATATAAAACGTAGACATTTTAAATCCCAATCCAGAGTTTCTACCCAGGCTTTGATCATTTTTGTTCCAGGATAAAAAAGTTCCACACAACTTTTATTATTTACAATAAATCTTAATCAGCACCAGGACTACTGTTAAAAATCTATTTCCTATCAAGAATGATAACCCCAAGTTATTACTATGTTTCTTCTAGGCTGTTCTTGACTCCCTCAGAGTCATGCTTCCTCAATTCACCTCTCATGGTTTGGGAATCCTAAACCCCACCTCTGTCTGTTCTGCCCTATGTTATATGCTGTCAGCATCTTTAGTTACAATCAGAACTAATTTGGGGATAGGGTCCTATAGCTTTACCTGAATCTACATGCAGCAGACTCTCTCATCTCTGGGGCAACCAGGTCTTGGAGACCACACTTAATATTACAAAACACAGCAAGACCAAACCTCAACAATAAGACAATTCAACTGACAAAATACACTTAGTATTGCATGAGACCGTGACATAGTGCTTAAACAGCTGAGATACTGTTGACCAGCCACCCAAAACGTTTAGATTAAAGATTAACCATGCTAACAATGGTGGAGCAACAAGAACTCTTGCATATTGCTGGTGGGATCTTAAAATCACACAGCCACACTGTAACACATAGCTTAGCATCTTCCTTCGCAGATACCCCAGGCATCTCATCCATTCTGCTTCTAGCTACTGAAGAGGAAGGAGAACCCCTGTCCTAGACATACCACAGGCTCGTCTAGAAATGCTTGCAGCATCCTTATTTGCAATAGTCCTGAACTGGAAACTGTACAAATGTCCATTTGAAAAGTGGAATTGTAAACAGCTGTACATCAGCACAGTGGGAAGCCACAAAGCAATAAGCAAATGCAAGCTTCGGATTCAGTCAGGCACGTGGATGAACCTCAGGCCGAAAGGAGTAGGGGAGTATTTAAGCTCCTAAAAATCACATTCCACAAGTCTATGGTTGCTGGGGATGAGGTGAAGAAAGCTTTTGGCAGTATGTATTTTTGTTGTGTTCCTTGGATATTTGCATATCCCCAACATGAGAAAATTTCATATGAAACATATTTTAAAGGATCAATTAAGAGACAGTAGGATCATGTCCAAAGACCGCCAGAAGTAACTTGAAGACACCTCTGTCACTAACTTTTCAATGTTTATTTTTAATGATGGTTCTTAAACCCTTTAACCTCCCTTGTAGCTCACCACCCACTAGAGGTAATAGGTAAAAAAAGATATGGAGAAATAAACCTATTTAGGAAGGTTCTTTGGAGCAACTTCTGTGTTGTCTAGAAATGGACAGTTCAATTCACAGGTCAGTAGCGGCAGCTCGATCCACTCGAAAACACTTCACAGATACACCAACAGTCCAGGTTGGTAGAGTTAGATTAGCAACAGCAGTGGCATGACCTAGCAGACAGCCAGGCCTCAGCTTTGGCTTGAGTCAGCAGGAGGGACCAAGAGGAACACCAAGAAAAGTTCTGACTATGCCTCTCTCAACCAAGCAAAGACCAACAAAGACTTGAGACCAACAAATGTTGCACAGCTGGCTCTATCAGCAAGCCTAGCTCAGCCCCTGTCACCGTTAGTTGAGTCTAAACTCATGTGTCCTCCATAGGCCCTGCCTTAGCATGTGAGTCTGCCTCAGTTGACATCACTCTGCCAATCAATCAGTCCAAGTCTGCAAAAGCAACAAAAACTACAACACACTACCAACAATTCTCTAGTGTGTTTCTATGGAGGCCCGACAGACACAGCTCAACTACACAATGTAAGGCGCACCAATACATATGTCATTAGGGTAGAATCCTTTATCACATGCCCTTTCACATGCTTGCTTTAAGCAGAACATCCTCTCTCCTGTGTCTGCTTCCACGTAACGTTCCTTCTCGAGTCCGCTTTAGCCTTTCACACCTGTGTCCACTTTAACAAAATGCTCCTTCAAGTGTTTGTCCCAGCAAAACACCATCCAACTGACTTTCCAAAGAACCCTTCACACCTCCTTCAGTTAAACCTATGACAGTTTGGGTACCACAGTAACTGCACACAGTGATTGGATAAAACACAGACTCTATGCCTAAATGGGATGGACTCTTGGATGGAGGTGTGTAAGTTTTTAAAAATGTTGCTTGTGCCTAATAAGGAATGAAGACAGTTAAAATTACTGTACTGAAACCACAGTAAAGTTGAGTCAAGCAAAAAAAAAAAAAAATGACTGACAGATCCTAAATCAAGGGGCAGACTGCGAACAATTATGAACAGAAAACAGAACGTTAACAGGGGCTCAAAGTTTGATCACACAAATTAATACTTGATACAAACAATATACAGAATTGTAAACACACAGAGAAAAAGAATGCAGGTAACACCTTCAAGGAGCGTTCAAGATTAATAAAAACCAATTATGTATCTGTGGCAAAATTATTAACATTAATACTGACAAAATGAAAATGTACAGTTTCATTTATAATGTACTAGCAAGCCAAGAGTATATGTGAAATAGGAAGCTTCCTGATTGATAACCATGAACAATCAGCTGCTAAAATACAGAAATATAGAGGGAAAGTTTAGAGTATGAATTTGGCACGCCTATCCTGGCACTCTTTTAAAAACGTTGAGATAAAATTGAGGGAACAAAAGATGTGGATCAACTGATACAGAGCTTGCATAACCCCATCAAGTGGGCTTCAATCACTACTGCATAAGAGTGTGGCGGTGCAAATCCAAAAGTCAGAAAGAAGGGAAGGAGGATCAAGAAGTTTAAGGTCTTCAGAACAAAACAAGAGAAAGAAAAACAAAAACAAAAAACAAAAACCATCCATCCATTTCTTCATCATCCACCCGGGAGTCAATTAAGGCGCGATACGAAGAACTGAGCAGTCTGCAGAGCCAGCAGCCTGAGCTCCAGAGAGGGACTGACGCTGGAAGGACCGCATCCCCCCCAGGCGCGTGGCCGCTGGGTCCCGAGCGGCGGTTGAGCCGGTGGCTCGCGCACTGGGGCTGCCACTGCATCCTGCATCAACCGGCGCGGCCGCTCGCGCACGCGCGGTTAACAGTCGCTGCTGGGCGGCTGCCGGCGGGATCGCTCTGGGGAGACTCGGGGCTCCGAGTAGCGGCCAGTAGGACACCTGAGCTGCCGCTGCTGGACAAAAGCCCGCAGGACAGGTGTGTAGACCGCGGGCCGCCTTCCTGCGGCTTGTTCTCTGAGGACCGGGTGAGAAATCGGATCCAGGTGCCCAGCAGCATCCTCTTCTGAGACTGGAAGGCTCAGCTTGGTGCAGCCAGGTGAGGCTGGAGGATGAGTTCGGGGATGAATGTGCGAGTTAGACTCTTGGGTGGGCTCTGTCAACCTCGGGGACAGAGATCAGCCCTGGGTGGAGGGAGACGCCACCGTGAGTCCCCTGGGTCCTCCCTCTGCTTCTCTGACACTGGGGAAGGCCAGGTTGCCCTGCCCAGCCTGGCGCTCCTCGAGTCCGTTATCCCAGTGGTTGCCACAGCTGCTGTTGCCACTGTGGCCCGGTTCCACGGAGCTCTAACACAACCCCTGGAGAGTTCTTCGCATCTTTCAAGAAAAGGCAACAAAACCAACCTGGGCTCATTTGCAGCCCACTCCTCTGCGAAGCCAAAAGAACCCTACCTCCCCCACCCCCACGCTCAAACCCGGTGAAGGTGGCCAGAGAATCCTGGCCACTCCCTAGACACTTGGGTGGAGCCTAACAGGAACCACTGGGGAGTAACTGGGCGTGTGTTGAATCCAGAAAACATTAACAGCTAGAGATTCATTATCTAAAGCCTGTTTACTATCAATCTGGTACTTTAGCTGCATTTAAGTGGCATCTGCCCCCACCCAGGAGGAAGAAGCTATGCAGGTGTTTGTTTGGGGTTAAAGAGCAAAAGGCTAGGAAGTTGGGAGCTGGAGATAGAAGGTATAATCAGAAATAAACAAATTAGGCAAAACAAAAATTTAAAAATTAGGTGGTCAATGGTTCAACATTTCTGAAGAAGATTAATTTATGTTGAAACATAGAATAGTAAATCATGGGGGCTGGTGAGATGGCTCTGCAGGTAAGAGCACCCGACTGCTCTTCCAAAGGTCCTGAGTTCAAGTCCCAGCAACCACATGGTGGCTCACAACCATCCGTAACGAGATCTGGCGCCCTCTTCTGGAGTGTCTGAAGACAGCTACAGTGTACTTACATATAATAAATAAATAAATCTTTAAAAAAAAAAAAAAAAAAGAATAGTAAATCATGGTTGTTTTCTTGCCCTGAAAATTTGACATCTCTCTAGGTGGCCCTCTTTTTTTGGTAATTGTAATTTTGACCATTTTCTAGCCTACAGTCTGTTCCAGACACATTGATCCTGTCCCTTAAACTCAAGGTAGTCTTTTTTGTCTGGTTTTTATTGGTCTTGTTGGTTTGTTGTCTAATGGCGGAGTGTGCTGATGGATATGCAGCTAGCAGGTGGGGGCTCAGGGCTCAGGGCTTGTTTGGTGTCAACTGAACTTTCCTTCTTTATTATGTCATTAGAAAACAGGAACCGTCAGCCTTGATAGGACTTTCTCTGGACTCATGGGTGACAAGAGACCCAGAGAAGGGGACCAGTTCAGTTGTCCTTTGAACAACAGTGTTAGTCACTTAGTGACAAGGGTGGGGAGCTTTTGAATGATGTCGCTTGTAGCTGAGCTTCTGATGCCACAGGAAAGAATCACAGAGGTTTTCAAACCTCGCTCCAGCGGAGCGCAGGTGATGTCAGATAACTCCGTCAGCCTTACGCCTGAAGACAGGCAAAAATCCTGTTATAAGAGCATCGATTTACAATAGCATGAGTATGTTAAATGGGGAAGTAATGGGGCTGGAGAGAGAGCCCAGTGGTGGAGACTATGCACTGCTTTTGCAGAGAACCCGAATTCCATCCCCAGCACCTGTAACTGAAGAGTTAGAGGGCATCTGATGCCCTTTTCTGGCCTCCTCTGGCACCCACACATATGTGTACATAACCACACAAGAGAAACACATGCATGTAATTAAAGTATATGTGTATGTGTGTGTGTATAGATAGATATAAATATCAATATAGATGGGTAGATATATGGCAAATACTCAGAATGAAAGAATGAGTCATGGAAGAGAAGTATATGATCAGAATTACTAAACATTAATTTTAAAGTAGAGTCTAATTTAAGAATTGGTTTTATTTTTTAGCAAACACCAGGCTTACAAGATGCAGGGGTTGGTTATAAAGGTTTGCAGGAGTGGACATGACACTGACCAACAACTTACTAGTAGTATCTGTCAGGAAGGTTAGGTCCCTAATGAAGGCTGAGGGATCAAAATATGTTCATTCCACAAATGCCCTCCTATTGACTTTAGTTAGCAGACACTCCGGGGGACCAGTGAGACTGTATTCTGTCTATTTTTAGTTAGCAGACACTCCGGGGGACCAGTGAGACTGTATTCTGTCTATTTTTAGTTAGCAGACACTCCAGGGGACCAGTGAGACTGTATTCTGTCTGTCTTTGCTTCGTTTTTGTGGGCCCAGGGCCTTGGGGATACAGGCGAGCGTTACGGCTGTGTTCTTGTTCCCAGCCCAAGTCCATACATTTAAAACCATTTGGTTGACTAGAGGTGGTGTCAATAGAAAAGGGAATTAAAGACACAGCCAGGAATGTTTACAATTTTTAAAATTACATTTATTAAACCAGGTGTGATTTAAGGCCAGCCTGATCTACACAGTGAGTTCCAGCACAGCCAGATATACACAGAGAGATCCTGTCTCAAAATAAAAATTGTATGTATGTATATATGTATGTATGTATGTATGTATGTATTTATGGGTGGGGTGGTCGAGTACTGTGACACACATGTGGAGGTCAGAGGACAGCTTTAGGAATCAGTTCTTTCCCTTCACCATGTGGGTCCTGGGGATTAAACTTGGGTCCTCAGGCTTAGCAGCAAGCTCTGTCTGAGCCGTCTCGATGGCCACAATAACAAGCATATCTCAATTCAGGGGAAAGAGCAAGTTCAAATTAAGGAAGGTGGTGGGTCACCTTTGAGGGCGAATAAGTCCCCAAAGCTAAAGAGTGACCTCTGAACTGTGAGTAAGGTTCAGGAATCCTCAGATAGCTTTCATAGAGAAAAGCAAAAAGTATGTACAGTGAACGAAGAAAATAAATAAGGAGAAAAGGAAAGGACATGACTGTTCTAGGTGTGCTGCAGGAGATAGATTACCATAGACAAGAGGGAGATTAGCCAGAGGCAGAGACATCTGAGAGAGTCCAGAGTCCTCGGGACCCTGAGCCAAGTGGGGGGGGGGGGGGAGGTCCAGCAGCCAGGAGGCCCACGGGACAAATGGAGGGTACCCATTTTGTCTAGATTTAATTGAGAAGAGTCTCTGGGGGAAGGGCAGCTCAGCCTCTGGGCTGGAAAGTTCAGGGTAGGGTGGGGTAGGGACTGAGGGATGCTGGGAAAACCTGGAGGCCAGGTCTGCTTTGATATGTTAAATAGGCACCTCAGACTTTAGTCCCGGGTTTAAAACTACAAGAAGAGCTGGGTGTGGTAGGGTGGCACACACCTTTAATCCCAGCACTTGGGAGGCAGAGGGAGGTGGATTTTGAGTTCGAGGCCAGAAGAAAAAGGAGGAAGAGGAGGAGGAGGAGGAGGAGGAAGAGCAGAGCAGCCTGGGTCACATAGTGAGTTCCAAGAAAACCATGGCTATTGACTCAAACAAAGCAAAACAGACTCAGAAGCTGTTTGGGGCAGAACCAGATTGTGAAAACTGGAACCTAGTAAATTTTAGGGGAGGCAGACAGCCCCTGGACCCCTGGTACAGCCAGTGCAGAAAGTATGGGAAGGTCCTCAGAAACTGAAAGCAGAATCGGCACATGGCGAAGTGGACAGGAAAGTTGTTCATTCTCTTGCTGCCGAGACAGAAATACTGGGTATAGGAACTTAAGGAGGGAAGGGTTTGTTTATTCTGGCTTACAGTCTGAAGGGACATAGTCGATTGATCATGACTGGGAAGGCCTGGCAGTTGCTCACAGGGTGTTTGCAGTCAGGGAGTAGAAAGCTGTCCACTCTCTCCTCTTCCTCAGTACAGGGTCTCAGCCCACAGAGTGCTGTCGTCCTCATTAAGATAAGTCTTCATACTTCAATTAACACAATCTAGGCACCCCATGAACAGGCCTGCCCAGAAGTTTTTCTCTAGGTGATTCTAGATTCTGTCAAGTTGACAGTGTGAACTCTCCAAGAACTTAAACTGAAAATTTGTTTTGAAAGAGAAAACATGGTTTCAAAGTGATATTGATGTTTTTTTTCTACATTTATTTATGGTGTGTGTGTGTGTGTGTGTGTGTGTGTGTGTGTGTGTGTGTCTGTTCTTCCATCACATGGGTGAACTTAGGTCTTCAGTGTTGGCACCAAGTATCTTTCCTGCTGAGACATCCCACTGCCCTGTGTGTTCTTTGTCACTGTTGTTATTTCATCTACTTGCTGGGAGGGCTATTTTTGATGGTTTGTTGAGAAGTGTCTTGTTATGCATAGCTGGCCTGGATTCCTGGCAATCCTGCCTCTCAGGCTTATGGATGATGGAATTACAGGTATGTGCCATGTGCCTAGTTTTTAAAAATATTTTTACTGGTTTTTTGTTTTGTTTCGTTTTTGGGGGGTTTTTTGTTTTTTTTGTTTTTTTGGTTTTTTGTTTTTTTGGGTTTTTTTTGTACTAGAGATTACTCTTGGAACCTTGTGCAAGCTAGTGCGTGAGCTCTCGCCCTCACTGAAGGGTCAGTAGTAATAGCATCAAGTAAAATACTGTAACGTGTGTTTATATAAATCATGATATGCAGGCTTTTAAGGCAGTGAAGTGTTTAGGGGTAAGCTTTGCCATTTACAAATGTTAGTTTCTGCACCAAGAAAGTGGATAATGAAGAAAACAGGCTGAATTTCTTGTTACCAAGTACAAGTGATCTCCTCATAGTCATGTCCTCTCCCAGAAATCAAACTTTCCTCTCTGTCTGTCTGTCTGTCTCTCTCTCTGTCTCTGTCTCTCTGTCTCTGTCTCTCTCTCTGTCTGTCTCTGTCTCTCTCTCTGTCTGTCTCTGTCTCTGTCTCTGTCTCTGTCTCTGTCTCTCTCTCTCTCTCTCTCTCTCTCTGTGTGTGTGTGTGTGTGTGTGTGTGTTGTCCCTGTCCATAAAAATGGCTGTACATGAGTATAGAAAGCTCCTATTAAGGTAGGTTTCTGTTTAATGGTTTTCAAAATGTGTATTTTCAAAGGAAACATTAGGGTGGTAGCCACCAACCTTTAGAAGAAATCAGGGTCATCTGGCTCGAACATTCATCTGAAGTTTTGATCTCAGGAAAAAAAGTTGTATCCATTGAAGTAATTAAGTAGAATAATGCTTTTTGTGATCTGTATCATAAACTGCTCTAATGATATATAATGTGTATATTATCAAGTTCAGGTGCTTAATGCATGTAATTATATTTATAGACTTGGGTAGCCACTACCAGATTCCAATATTGGACATTTCATCGCCCTCAAAGGATAAGCCTCTAGCTCTCTCCCTGAGCCCTGACTAGCTGGCCTCTCATCTGTTCTCCAGCTCTGTAGGTTTTCTGGCTTCTTTAAAGTGGAATAGTACAACATTTATGATTTTTTTTCATAACTGGCTTTTTCCTAGGAATAATAGTTTTGTGTTCCTGCATTCCTGTCCTTCTGTTGCTGGATATTTTCCCAGGGTTTGAGGGCTTATACAACTTATGTCTGTATGCTCATGAGTTGATGGGTATTTGAGTTGGCCCACATTTTCATCGATACTGGAAATGTATCTTATGACTTGTGCCTATGTATTTGTGAGGATTTCGGCTTTGTTTATTTTGACTTTTCTTGAGTGCGATCACTGGACATGTTGAAACCTGCCACATTATTTCCTACTGCTGTGGGTGTGGTGCATTGCTGTACCTCAGCAGTGCGTGAGGGTTTCAGCTCCTCCAGTCTGTGTGGCTTTCAGTCGTCATTGTTGGTAACAGCAATTTTGGGGCTTGTAGCGCCATCTCTGCCAGGCCCACCCATCTTAAGTAGACCCATATATGTCTATAGCTATCGATTTTCTAGAAACATCTTAGAGTTCTAAGAATCTACTTTAAAATTTTCCCCATGTTGATGTTATCATTATAGAAAAAAACAGCATACATGAGGAGGAGGAGGAGGAAGAGGAGGAGGAGGAGGAAGGAGAGGAGAAAGATGTGTTATTGTATGATCCTTTTGAATCAATGACATGGAACTATCTCAGTGCCCAACAGTCCTCGTTTGGAAGTCTCTTGGCACCAAGAGAGAAATTTTGAATTAGTATATGCTGCTGAGAGTCCATGAGAACATAATTTAACAAGCCAAGCGCTCCTGCTAAGAGGACAACGTGCTGCATTCGGCCTTGGCTGCTCTCTTAGCACTGCAGTTCTGTGCTGTATGAAGAGACACCCGGTCAGATAACTGGGTGACGGCTGTGGAAGTTTAGGAGGGTGAGTTGGATAGAACTCGGTCCTCAGCAGACAGCCTGCCACAGCGTGGGACTTGGCCTGGCAAAGTATTATTTCATTAAATGTATGATTAAAAATCCCTCAGTTTTTGGTGTTTAGATGTAAGTCAATTTTGGCTGTACCATTTTCAAATGTCCAATTTTGTATATACTTAAGCTACATTATGTGAAATAATAAAAGTGGACATTTAGGGATCGTGATATCTTTACAGTATTTACATCTCATGGACACTTGCTGACATCTTTATATCTTTACACATTAGCTCTTTGATTTTGGGAGAAGACTTAGAAATGAAAGTTAGAAGTTGGTGTTTTACTTGTTCAAGGCTTTCTTTAAATAGTGTTGTTAGTGAGTAAAGCATCCTAGAATAAAGAAGCCATTTCTTCCTTCGGGTCTTACCACAAGGCATCCCCACCTGGTTTTTCACTGGCTGCTCTTACTTTCACAGAGAGGCGATATGCGTTTCCAGGGTGTTGGACTATGCTTGGGTCTCCTGCTCATCATGGTCAATGCGGACTTTATGGATGATGGTGTTGAGGTGAAAGACTTCAGTGAAAATCCAGAAGAGAGTAATAATAAAGATGAACCTTCCTCGGGGGTAAGGCGGTTGAGACGTGAGTTACAAGCTACTCTTTCCGTGGTCATAGGTGTGACAGATTGCTCATGATACATGTCCTTTCCTCCTGACACCCTTTGTCTTTTCAGTGGATAGTAAAACCTCACTTTTTTCCAGCTGTGTTCCTGTGAGTGCCCACACACAGCAAAACTGTGTGATTGACACCTAAGCCACTTGGGCTCAGTAAGCACAGGGGAGGCGTTTGCTGCCGTGACAGGAGTTCTCTGGTTAAAGAGGGCCAAGGCCTTTAGCAAAGACAAGGGCCTTAAGTTTTAGTTCTGATAATCCCAGCCTTCTCCAGGCAAAATGGAAGGTACCGTAGTTTGTGGTTCTCAGTGCTGATTTGTCTGTGGGCAGATTTGAACAGAGAAGGGTGGCAACATGGGCTTGAGCTGAGCTGAGGCAGGGTTCTGCCTCTGTGCTATGAAGGTTTATGTTCAGAGATGACGACTTACGGGAGACTGAGGAACGTGACAGAGACTTTGGTGTGTCTACCTTGACCATTCCCTAGAGCTGTGCCCTGCCTTCCTAATGCTGCAGCCCTTTAATGCGGTTCCTCATGTTGTGGTGACCCTAACCATACAGTTATTGTTGTTGCTACTTCATTACTGTGATGTCGCTACTGTTATGAATTGTAACAGAAGTATCTGTATTTTCCCATGGTCTTAGGTGACCTCTGTGAAAGGGTCATTCCACCCCAGGCCCCACCCCAAGGAGTCGAGACCCACAGGTCACGTGGCTCTCTAGAACCATGTCTCTGGTGCCTTCACATTGAGTATATTCACATCTAATGCTGTGAAGACTAGAAATTACCCATCCTGTTGTGCTGGCCTCTGTTTAAAGGGCCCAGAGAATTCATAGGAAGTTCTCACAGATCCCTTTGCTTCATCTCATATTTACTGGATGTTTAATATGCAGATAGAAATGTTATTGTCTGTTTGCAGTGAACGTTGTGCTTCCCCTGTTAGATTTCAACCTCTGCAAAGGTGTTCTTCTGAAACCGGTTCTGAGATTTGCAAAGCAATGCTTAAAGTACCAACAGCCGGGGCAGATGCCCTACTACAGGGATCCTTGGAAGTCCCTACTTTAAAAACATTGACAAGACTGTTGTAATGTTTGGTGAGGTGGCAAGTGGGGCAAACTGTATGCATTCATTCCTGCACATCCGTTGTACAGAACAGCAGGCTTCACTGTGCTATGACTAAGACATGAACTTTTCACCCAGAGTCCATGCCTCTCCATGCCTCTGTTGTCCTTGTGCGCTGTGTACTAGGTTCTGAACCAGCAGAATGACGTCAGATGTTGGCAAAAATGAATAACGTTAGCTTTTAAAAATTCTCTTTTCTAGACTTTTAAGTATAAAACACCTCAGCCTATAGGAGAAGTATATTTTACAGAAACATTTGACAGTGGAAATCTGGCTGGGTGAGTGTTCCCACACTTTCTTCAGTTCGATGAATTTTCTGAAGCTATTGGTCTATGAGAATCAGCGCCCCTGTGGCCCTGTGGGATAATTTAAAGCTATGTATTTATGCAAAGAGACACAGATTTGGAATGCACACAGCGTTTGCTGATTCTCTGAGGCAGAGGTTAACGGTGGTGATGGGTGAGACAGCTTTGAGCTTCTGTTGCAGCCGCCACAGAGATGGCAGAGTGCGGCACCTCGGTGAGGGACAATACCTACTGGTTGCTGTGCCCCAAACCCCTGCTGGCAGCCAGATGTGTGCTCCATCCCATTTCCCACCAAGAGAGACCCCAGCCATGGTGTGCACGCTTACTCCCGCGGACACCAGCAAAGCCGAGCAGACTGAGCTCCTGCCCTCTGGGATGGGATTGTCAAAGGCTGGATTAACTGATCAGCTAGCTTCTTAGTACTAGCTCCTTTTGAATGAAAAAAAAATGATTGTGTTGGGTAACAACCGCTTATGTTTTTACATGCATTTTTATCTATAGATTGCAAATCTTATTTTAATGGCAAATATCTTTGTTCACTTTTATTTATAGGTGGGTCTTATCAAAAGCAAAGAAGGATGATATGGATTCAGAAATTTCTATATATGATGGTAAAATACTTATTCAGATATTTGATAACCACAACCAATGTTCACAGCCTTTGAGATTATAGTTTTGTTATGTTATGTTGACCGGAAGTTCCACTCTGCCTTTCACTTGCCCCTCTACAGTGTTTCAGGGATGGTCTGCCCTAACCAGTTGTCTAACTCTTAGACCATGGTTGGACTTTGGCCCCAGTAAACTCACTTGACCTGAGTTGTGCTGGACCTTTTGTCTCAAGCCTGGGCACTCCTAGGTCGAATGTAGAGGTGTATTAATGAGCACTGTAAGATTGTGGTCACCAGGAAGCCTAAAGCTTCAGGCCTTGCCCATTGTCCACAGGATCCCTGATGCTGCCACCTTCAGGCTGAGCTATGGAAGTGCCTTTCAGGGTCATATTTCCTTCCCTAGAAGGACCAGCTCAGAGAATGACAAGAGAGTCTCCCTTCTGGTCCACAAGCAGCCTTCCCAACCATCACGTCCAAAAGGAAGGTCTCCCTGTGCTCCTGCTGAGCAGGAGGGGAATGCCACTGTCTAGGAGGTTCTCACACCCTGAAACATGTGGCTGAGAGCTCTGACATTGCAAGGAGGTTACATCACAGCATGTGCTAGGCTTCCATGGCCAATTTCTTGCTCATAGCTTCCATAAGCATATAAGGCAAAGACCATGCCTGCCTGCCTGCCTGCCTGCCTGTACAAAAAGTTCTCCATCCCCATAAACTCCAAATGCCTCCACATGTGTGTACAGTTGAAATGAACCCAAATGCCTCCACATGTGTGTACAGTTGAAATGAACCCAAATGCCTCCACATGTGTGNTGTACAGTTGAAATGAACCCAAATGCCTCCACATGTGTGTACAGTTGAAATGAACCCAAATGCCTCCACATGTGTGTACAGTTGAAATGAACCCATTGACCAATCTAAAGCCATTTAGAGAATTCTTCCCCTCAGAGAAACAAGGAGTCCAAGAGACATGCTGCCCAAAAGAAATCTAAATGAATACAATCTTACTTCCTGTCAACCAGAATGCCTGTCTGTAAGCATCTGAGTGTGAGCTCGTCATGGTCTGAAGAGAAGCCAAGTCAAAGATTCATTCTGGGAAACGTAGTACAAGATTGGGGGGTGCTTTAGGGAACCTGCAAACATTTCTTTTTAAGATGGGCCTTGCTGTGTAGCCCAGGCTGCCTTTAAACATGCAATCCTCCTGCCTCAGCTATGAGTAACGGTATGATTTCAGGCATGGGCAGCAATGTGTTGCTTCCTCCTGAAAAATCTTTCTTAAGACTACTTTTAAAATCCCAATAATTATACAAAACAACAAAAACTCGGACTGCTTTGATCTTCGGACTTGTGGTAGATGCACTGTTTTTTTAGGGGGAAAAAATCAGTCTAGAAGCATTAGTGATTTTAAACATGCCCATAAAAATAATTGTGAGTTGAAACATTATAGCAAAATAACCATCTTTTATTGAATTGAGTTTGGTTGGAACAGGCAGACATATATAATTTTTAAAACTGTAGCATTGTATATAAATTAAACTAAGTTTGTTTTTTTCTTCCTTTTTTCCTATTCTAAAACAAGTAAAGGACGATGTCCAGCATAGACCTCTGGGGCTACGGTTAGCCCCCCTGGCTTACAGCCTGTGTAGCCCCGTGGTCTGATGGCAGAGACAGTCAGATCTAAACACTGAGAGCCCAGCCCAGAGCCCAGCCCAGCTTTGGACCTTTGAATAATGTACTTTGTTTCACTGCATACTTTTAAATTTATTCTATTCATTTAGTATCTGGACAAGGTAAACTTTGCTCTTCATCAAGAGGGTGCACTCAGCAGGGTGACACACAGACAGGAAGTGCAGAGGCAGCACTCATAGACCTCATGAGAGGAACCACACTGTTATCACCATTGTTTTATTGAAAGTAGGTCAAGAAAACTTAATTGTGTCCATCCATCTTAGAAGTGTACATGACATGTTATTTATTAGTCTTCTGAGGTTTTTTTAAAAAATACTTATTTATTTTACATATATGAGTACTGTCACTGTCTTCAGACACACCAGAAGAGAGCATCAGATCCCATTACAGATGGTTGTGAGCCACCATGTGGTTGCTGGGAACTGAACTCATGACCTCTGGGAGAACAGTCAGTGCTCTTGACCACTGAGCCATCTCGCCAGCCCCCATCTTCTGAGTTTTAACTAAGGAAATGAAGCCAATTTCTGATAAATGATAAGAAAGAGAAAAGAGAGGGACGGAGAAGAGAGGAGAGGAAAGAAAGAAGAGAAAGGACAGGGAGGAATGGAGAGGGCAAAATAACAAATTTCAGGAATTATTTTCTGGTGCATTATATGGTTTTGCTTTTGCCACAATCAATATTCATGGGAAAGGATCAGAGGTGACGACAGCTGAGAGGTGAAGTGTGTGTCTTCTGTGACAGTCCATTCCCTTTGCTTTCTCCTTCAGGAAGATGGGAGATCGAAGAACTGAAGGAAAACCAGGTGCCTGGGGACAGAGGACTGGTTCTGAAGTCGAAAGCCAAGCACCATGCAATAGCCGCTCTCCTCAAAAAACCCTTTATTTTTGCCGATAAACCTTTGATAGTTCAGTAAGTTTTAAGATTTTCTCATTTGTATTAGTCTGCTGTAATTTGATATCTGAGTGTATGTTAGGTATGGTGCTGCACACACACACACACACACACACACACACATCCCTTTCCCTTTCCCTTTCCCTTTCCAGGTTCATAGACAAACGCATGCATGCATAACCACACCCTGGACTTTGGAGGGCAAACAGGTTAGTGATAAACTTCCACATCGGGTATCCAGTGGGCACAATTCTGGATCCATAAAGGATGACACATTAAGTCGGCACTCAGGGGTGTCTTAGCTTTTCTTGTTCCGTGCTATTAAGATAGAAACCTCAGGACATTCAGAACAGAGCTCAGAGGCAGCAAATAGGTTCCAGCAGGGGAATGTGTCTGCGGGCCAATGTCCTTCAAGCATGGGGATCTTTTCAAAGCCCCAATGCTGTCTGAAATCTCTTCCCCTTGCCCTGGGGTCTGCATGTGCACTGCCCCAAAGTCAGGTAGAAATTCCCAGCCTGCTCTCACCTGCAGAGCTTGAAACCAAAGTGAGGCTCTGAAACCCTTCCCTGTTCTATGGCAGAGGAAAGGAAGTGAGCCAGTGTTAATCACAGGTTGTCTTGTATTGGAAACTGTCCCAGATCAGCATGTCCTCCAGAGTAGCGGTAGCCCCTACAGGCCTGCAGACTCTGCGGTTCTCTGCTGGTGCCGTGAGCGGTGCCCCTTCCTGGATTAAGTTGCCTCATTTCAGTTTAGTCTGCATAAGTCCATTTCGGAAGCTATCCAATACCACGTAAAGACTGGGAAGGCTTGCCGTTGAATGAACTCATTGAATTAACATTAGCTACATTGGTATTATTTATTACTAAGATTTGGTCTGATTTTTGTTTTCCTTGATAATTTTTTTCTGTTTCCTCCCCTCCCGTGGTGTGTGTGTACAATTGTATGTTTGTGTGTACAGTTATGTGTTTATGTATGTAGATGTGTGTCTGTGTATGTGGAGGTCTGAGGTTGATTGATGCTGGGAATTATCCTTGATCTGCCTCATTCACAGACACAGTCTGTCTGTCTGCAGCATAGCTGGTCTCTGTAGCCAGCTTGCTTCTGAGTCCCCTGCCTCTGCCTGCTGAGGCTGGAATTACAGGATGGCCACCATGTTTGACCAGCCACCTTGATGTTTTACATAGGCTCTGGGGATCTGAACTCTGGTCCTGATGCATGGGTGTCCAGCACTTTCACTACTGAGCCATCCCACAGCCCTTCCTTGAGAACTGGAAAGTAGCCTTCCTAGACTTCACTCTGTGAATGGTGAAAGGGGCTGTAAAGGAAACCAAGACAAAATTCAGGTTCTCGGGGCTAAGATAAGTGTAATGTTTTCAATGTGAGTCACATACACACACACAAATGATACCTTGCCAGATAAGAAGCAAACAAGAAAATACATCTAAAAATTTCTCAAACAACTGTGAAATTATTATTTTGAAAAAATAAAGAGGTTCAAGAACTGAAAGCTGTCAAATGGGCTAAAGTGTTGTTGTTAATGCTTTTAGTGGCACGGGGCTTTTAGTGGCATGGGGCTTTTAGTGGCATGGGGCTTTTGCCGTCATTTTTGGTGCCCTTTCCTTTCTGTGTCCATGTCAACACAGGTTTGAGCATGCTGTGTCCATGTCAACACATGTTTGAGCATGCCTGACGTGAAGTCTGAAATTTGGAACATTTTTTCTAATCTCTGTGATCGCTTCTTCAAATAACAACAGTTTTGTGCTGCTTTTTTTCTGTACAACATTTGTTTTAAACCTTAATTTTACATATGCACAACTGTGTGGTGTTTGATCATTTAATATATGTGCTACAGGCAGTGTGGGATACAGCCTGACATTTCTGTCTCTTTAAACATTTGTCACGTCTTTGTGTTGAGACCCTGTCTTCTGGTCCTTTCTAGGACAATAGGTTATTGTCACTTCGGGCAGGGGCCAGAGAACTCCCTCCTTGCTGAGTGTATTCTGGTCTTTCTTGTCCCTCTTTCCTTCCTCTCCCTTGTGATGCCAAACCACCAGTAACTCCGTCTTGCTTCTATTAAATCAATATTTTTTTTTGTTTGTTTTTTGTTTTTCGAGACAGGGTTTCTCTGTATAGCTCTGGCTGTCCTGGAACTCACTTGGTAGACCAGGCTGGCCTCGAACTCAGAAATCCGCCTGCCTCTGCCTCCCGAGTGCTGGGATTAAAGGCCTGCGCCACCAGGCCCGGCTTAAATCAATATTTCCTTCTGAAAAGGAGTGAGAGCGGGTGGTAAATGCCTTAGGTGGTTTTGCTGGGATTATTTTACTTCATGCGGTGCTCCTGGTACCAGCCCTGCTGCTGTGAAGAAAAGTTTACTGAACGCTCTCAAGTGGCGGAGCAGTTTTCCTTTGGCCATCCATATGGACGCCTCTTCCTTAGCCCCATGTCAGTGCCACCTCCATGAACTGTGCATGAGGCCATTGAGAAGGGGCTGAGTGAACGTTGGAAGGGCGAGCATCATGGGCTGAAGTGCCCGCTCCTCATGGCCACGTTCCCGGTCCTGGGAGAGCTGACAGGGGCTCACAGCATAGTTCTGGGCCACTTCTCATAGTGGCTGCATTAATCTGTAGTTCCACCATCAATATATAAGAATTGCCCTTTTGACATCATCATAAGCAGATTTTTGTTGGTTTATTTTTGGGTGTTTTAGGTTTTTGGGGTTTGTTTTCTGTTTTTCATGAAAGCTGTTCCACCTAGGTCAGGTTTTTGTTTGTGTTTTCCTGATTCGTGGTAGAACATGGTTTTTTATAATATACTTTACTCATGTGTATCTTCTTTTGAGAACTGTCTGTGTAGGTCTATTGCATTTTTTTGAGGGTGGTGGGGCAGAGTTTCTCTGTATAGCTCTGGCTGTCCTGGAACTCACTCCGTAGACCATGCTGGCCTCGAACTCAGAGATCAGCCTGAAGCATGCATTTTTTTTTTATTAATTTAAGTTATTTATTTACTATACATCCTGATCATTGCTTCAGTTCCCTCTCTCCTCCCAATCCCTCCTGCTCATTTTTCTTCCCCCAATACCCTCCTCCCTTTCTCCTCAGAAAAGGAAAGGGAGGCCTCCCATGGATATCAACCAGCCTTGGCATAGCAAATTGCAGTAAGAGACCAGATGCATCTTCTCCTACTGAGGCTTAGACGAGGCAGCCCAGTTAGGGGAAAGGGATCTAACGGCAGGCCACAGAGTCAGGAGAGTCAGGAGCCCCTGCTCCTGTTGTCAGGGGATCCATATGAAGTCCCAGCTGCACAACTGTGACATATGTGCAGAAGGCCTAGGTCTGTCCCTGTGGTGTGCACATACTTTTTTTTTTAAGATTTATTTATTATTATACATAAGTACACTGTAGCTGTCTTCAGACACACTAGAAGAGGGTGCCAGATCTCATTACGAGTGGTTTTGAGCCACCATGTGGTTGCTGGGGTTTGAACTCAGGACCTTTGGAAGAGCAGTCAGTGCTCTTACCCTCTGAGCCATCTCACCAGCCCCCCTTCACATATTTTTAATAGGATTTTTGAAAGATTTTTTTTCTTTTTGCTCTTGAGTGTTCCACATAGTCTGAATATTGGCCAATCATTTCTAATCTGTGAAGCTTACTGTATAGACTAGACTAGCGTGCAGTCTTGTGGAGAAAGCCTGGGTGCTGATGGGTAGAATGTGTATCTGCAGCTTCGAGAGGACACGTCTGTAACCACCTGTTGGTCTGGAATAGTTTAAGTCCAGGGATCCTTTGCTTGGGTCTGTTCACTGCCTGGGAGGCCATTCGAGGAGAGTCATACTCTTTCATTTGAATGACAACCCCCCTGCTTCCTGCCCCATCTCTGTGAACCTTAGCAGTGCAGCGTGCTTCCTGCGTACTGCTGGACAACCTAGCGTCTACACTGCATCTGACCACACTGACTCTTGTCTATCAAGATCAGTAGCCTCTACCAGTTTTGTAAGAATCCTAGGGTGCTGGCTGGGTAGGCTACGCTGGTTTTAGTTCTACGTGGACAAAATGGTGTGGTGTCATGTAGCATCTTCAGCTGTAAAACTGATGATTGCAGATGTCCCAGCGACGTGGGTTTGCAGCGGTGGTGGGGCTGCTCTGTCAGCTGGGAACAAAGCTCTTCAGATGGAGCTTGCTTGTTGGCAATTTCCACAGGTTTACTTTGATGTTCTTTTTGGGGGTGGGGTAGGGGGGTGCTCTAGTGGGTTCAGGCTGGCATAGTGTAGCATTCCCACCAATAGGGGCAGGGTCATGTTTGGGTAGCTGAAGGTCATACAGAGTCTCCAGATTCTCAACCTTCCTAATGCTGCAGAACCTCCATTTGCATCTCTGTTGTAGCTGCTTTAGAGGCTGTGGTGGACCGTTCTTGGCTCTGGGGTAGGATGCTCGCCAGTCACAGGTCCTGTTAGACCGAGGTGGGGGCTCAAGCGGGACGCTCAGATGCTTCCAGATGTTTTCAGGAACTGAGGGTTGGTTTGCCTTGGCTCCTTGTTTGGAGCCTTGGTGTGCCAGTCTGTGCAGGGCGGGCTTCCTGGTGCTTTCCAGGATGAGGGCAGATGGGTAGGATGGCTCACCTGCTTTGTGGGACCACAGCTGGGCAGGTTCTCAAATGGAGCTGTTCATCAGGAACCTGGGTGGTGTCGCACGCTGTTTGAGCTGGGCAGGCTTTAGGGTAATTCGGTGGCGTGGGTTCCCTAAGCTGAGCTATGTTTGTGTGGAATTCTTCTGGAGCAAGCAGGCCATCACCCATAGCATCAGTTGGCGTTGTCAGAGTCTCCTACAGGCCCAGTATCCACTTTGTGAAGCCTCTTTGGAGTCAAAGCTGGTCTTGGCTGAAGAGAGGGAATGCTAGATGCTGTGTGACCCTTCTTCACGAGGCGGTCCCAGGTCTCCATTGTGCATCTTTGTTGTATCCTTAGTGTGTATGCTTCATGCTCTCCCTCAAAACTCCATAGCGATTGTGGGTTTGGGCTTTGGTTTTGGGTTTTTTGCTGTCTATTTGGGGGCATAGGCATGTTGTTGTTGGGTCCGAAAGAGAAAAACTGAGTTTTTCAAAGCACCTGAATTAGCTATTGCTCTGAAATTTGAAGTCGTTTGAGTGTCCTCGTGATTCTCAGAGCATTTTGGATTTTGGAGTGTTTCAGATTTCAGATTGGGGTGCACAGCAGGTATCCCCAAAACATGGATTCCCCAACAGAGCGTCCTGCCTGCGTTTGCCATGTAATCAGACAGGATCTGAACATTAGAGATGGTTTAGCTTAAGAAGAAAGCTTATGAGCCCATGCAAGGTTTGAGGAAGATCTGGACCTAAAAACCATTTGTAGCTTTATTTCCCCCAAGCATGCTTCACCGTGTAAGTTGGTTTTCTTCTGTCAACTGCTTCATAGAAAAGTTTGGTAAAGGACACTCCAGAGAAATCAGGATTAATGCATGCTGTGTGTGCCCTCGGTTTCCAGAGGTGCCGTGGTTAGCAGCAGCCTCCTTGTGTGATGAGAGACGTTATGCTGGCCTCCCAGTCCCAGTGATTCACACACAAGCTAATGCCTGTGAGTTTGTGGTTTGTTTCCAATGGCACTGGCGATTGAAACCAGAGCTTGCTGTGTGCTGAGCAAATCCTCTGCCTCTGGTCCCCAGCTATTTGCACTTTTTATTTTGAGACGAGGTCTCATCAAGGTGCCAGGCTCTATGTGACTTCAGGACCCTCTAGTCTCAGGCTCTGAAGTATCTGGGGTCACAGCCTTTGCAGACAGGCCCTGCAGGGTCAATGTTCAGAAACAGAAAATTTGCAGGATAAGAAATGAGCAAAGTAGCCGGGCAGTGGTGGTGCACGCTTTAATCCCAGTACTTAGGAGGCAGAGGCAGGCAGATTTCTGAGTTTGAGGCCAGCCTGGTCTACAGAGAGAGTTCCAGGACAGCCAGAGCTACACAGAGAAACCTTGTCTCAAAAACCAACAATAAAAAGAAAAGGAAAAAGAGAGGAAGGAAGGAAGAGAGGGAGGGAGGGAGGGAGGGAGGGAGGGAGGGAGGGAGGGAAGGAAGGAAGGAAGAAAGAAAGAAAGAAAGAAAGAAAGAAAGAAAGAAAGAAAGAAAGAAAGAAAGAAAGAAAGAGACGTCCTGGCAGGACAGCTGAGCCACTCTCTTTCTATAGAACTGTTGGTGACATTCTTCCTCCCAGCACCATAGCTTCCTGGAGGATCCTTGGTCCATAATCTCCTTTCATATTTAAATTCCTGAAATGACAACCTTTAAACCACACCAGGCATCATTTCCTGTGTTTTGTTTTTCAATGCTATGAGCCTCACAAAGAAACTGTCAAGTTGTGTTTTAAGTAAAACTTAACGCTTTAGGGGAAACAAATGTTTTGTTTTTTTTAAATTATTTTTGCTAAGCTCCATAACAGAAGGTGACATTTTTTTCAACCTTTATTTCTATATCACTCAAACCTTAAGTTCTTTAAGTGAGGGCCCAGCCCCACACCATAGGTGGACAAATAGGAGGCTCACTCAGAATGTCCTTGATGTGCCTAGAGCCCCCTCGTGTGGACAGCTTGGGAAATACAGCATAGCACGGGTGGGATCTCCCACAAGCTTGAAAGTTATATACTTAACCCCCCACTTCCTCTCCCCTCGCCCCCCTCCCCTGATCTGATACAAGTGTGTATACCAATTGGGATCAAGCTGGCGGGTTGTATATGCTACTATTTTTTATCTCGTCCCTGAAGTTGCTTGGGAAATGTAAATAAGCAGCATAGTGTCTGGTTTCTTTATATTTTTGTTATTTTTGTTACTTAACAAAACCGTCTTTCTTTTACTGTTTTTCAAGTTAACAACTACTTTATGGATTTTCCCCATGGGACTCATTTATTCATCAGACGGCTAAGCTTCTTTCTGCTTTGTTCTCTTAGCAATGTTAGGGTTCTGGTTTTGTGTTTGTTTTTTTTAAAGAAACAACCTAAAACAGAACAAAGCTGCTGGAGCCTTGTCATATGTTGTAAATCTATGAGAGGCTCATAGCTGGTACACTAGACAGTGGAGGCATCCCTTTCTCGTGGTCATTTTGGTGTGAAAAACCTAATTATTGAGTGAAAATCTGAAACCTCTTTGCTAGAGAAATTCAATAAACTAAAAGTATTGAGCACAGTTAAGGTGGAGTTGAGTTAAAATAAAACTTAGTGTTGGGTTCTGAATCTTCAGAGTTATCATTAGGCCCTGAGAATCCTGATGTGGCTACGTTTGTTTATACAGAGCACGGAGGCCAGGGATTGGCTCAGTAGTGGAGTGTTTGCCCAACTTGTATGTGGCCCTGGGTTTGACACCCTGCTAAAGAGGCTGAAGGGAGAACTTACCGCATCATATTTTGAGATTTTCCTCTTGCAGTTTTAGTTAAAAATCTCTTTATCTCCATGTTAATACTTTTGCTGAGAAATTATGTAAATGAGATGGTTGGTTTTTCTCCAGTTGGTTGTAGTTATTTCTAAATACTCTTCATGTGAGCGAGCTTGGTGGTAATGTAAAGTAATTCTGCTTAAGGATGGTGAGAGAAATTCATTATACTTTAACAAGCAATGCGTAATGTTACTTATCAGCAGTGTGGTTCTTTTTCGCTCCATTTAGATATGAAGTAAATTTTCAAGATGGTATTGATTGTGGAGGTGCATACATTAAGCTGCTAGCAGACGCTGGTGATTTGATTCTGGTATGACATTTTAATATCTAAGAACACCTTGTTAAAGTCAGTAAGTATTTTAAGGACTGGTTGACAACAACTGAAAATTCATTTTCAATGTCTTTTTTTTTCAACATGAGTTTACATGGCCTTTACAGTTCACTGTCAAGATTCATATGCAGTTGCACTGTGTGATGAAGACATCAATTCTGTGCTCTTTAGTGACATAAATGTGCTCTACCTGTGGGTAGAAGTATCAGGTGCTTAGAAATGCTCATGATGTAGCAACCTGGTGTTCCTCACGAGTTTGTTTGGAGAAGTCAAATGACAGCACAGAGCCCACATTAAAAGCTGCTTCTTCTGGTTGCCGACACCCAGAAAAGACCAAAGTAGCTTTGGAGCTCTGATAGTTTGGGGACATTCACAGTGGGAGCTCTGCCAGGGGTCTGACTAGAACAGAAGTAAGGGTCCGGGTTCTGGTTGAGATGGCTTTGTTTTAGGCCAGCTCCACGGTGCACAGCAGAACCTACTTCTGCACTGCTGGCTTTATGATCAGGTAAGAGAGACCATTTGTAGGATGGAGGGAAGCTCTTGTTTGAGATCTTGTAGGTCTTAGTGGCAGAGAGGCAAGAACACAGTAGACTTGAGTTCCTTTAAAAACTTAATTGGACCCAACAAATTCTCAGAGCCCCTCTAAGGTAGGAACTGTCGTCTCCACATTGGAGGCATCGTGGGGTCCTGGGGGTCCAGACACTCACCAGCTTCACGTGCATGGTGGATTGTCAGAGCTGCGGGAGCTGAGCGCAGCAGACCCAGAGAGGAATGTTGTGCTGGAGGCACAGACCCCACAGGGAATGAAATCTGGAGGGCCTCTCTCTGAGCACTTTTTTTTGGGGGGGGGGGAGCGGGACTAAGGGTCATTTCCTTGTAACTCCCTAATAGATAACAAATAATCATTTTAGTCTAAGGTCATACATGTGCCTAGGTCCCCATGAACTGCTAATATCTACTTGTGTAAATCAACTGAAGTTTTTCTGAGCTCTTCCAAGCATCCTCAGGAAGGAAATAGCGTGTGCTTTTCTAAAGTAACACATTACTCTGAAGCCAAAGTTTTCACTTTTCCATATCCTTTATGGTCTTTGTGTTATTTGATAAGTTGGCACTTAATATAGTCTGTAAATTCTGCCCATTGGACAGAATAGAGAAAGCCAAAGAGTGCGCCATGACCTCTGGACTAATTGGGACCATCCTCTCTCTTTGAAGGAAAACTTTTATGATAAAACATCCTATACCATCATGTTTGGACCAGATAAATGTGGAGAAGATTATAAACTTCATTTAATCTTCAGACACAAACATCCCAAAACTGGAGTTTTTGAAGAAAAGCATGCCAAGCCTCCAGATGTCGACCTGAAAGAGTTCTTTACAGACAGGAGGACACACCTCTATACCCTTGGTACACCTTCAGTCATTCATCCAAAAGTTCTCGTTTCCATGGAGATGCAGACAGCCTGTGCTTTCAGGAGAAAATACACGTATCTTCCTTTAAGAAGTTATCTTTGAGGAAAGATAAGTTGTGTCAAATAAATGGGGTGTTGGGGTGGGGTGTTGGGGTGGGGTGTTGGGGTGGGGTGTCAGAAGAAGAGATTCCAGAGTGGAAGTTATTTAACAACGCATCTTTCCTGATCGTGTTCCCTGGGTGGGGTTTACGTACAAAAAAATGTACGTTTGTAAGAAAATCCATTCTTAAGAGTGATGTATACTGACTGGGTGGGGAACTCTCAAGTGGTTCTGAAACAGTTTAAGTTCTTTGTGATACACTTGCAACTTCTTAAGTGGGAGGGGTTTGTCTTACTATGAAGAAGACTGGGCTGTAACTGTACAGAGGGGTGCTCTGTGGCCAGGAATCCCCACCCTGTCAGCTAGCTGCTGGGTAATTTTACCTGTGGAGATAATGGAATTTTTCATTGATGAAAAAATGAGTTTAAAATAAACTTTATCTTTATTTTAGAAAATATTGTAGCTAGTGATTTCAGCAAATTTTGATTCAGAACATAAGTTTTTTCTGATTTTATCCATAAACTTTTGTCATTTTATTGTTTAGAAGATTATCTTTCCATCTGTCAAATGTTAAAATTGTTGTTCTGTAGTGATGAATCCGGATGATACGTTTAAAATATTAATCGATCAGAAAGTTGTGAACCAAGGCACCTTGCTAGATGATGTGGTCCCGCCTATCAATCCACCCAGAGAAATTGACGACCCCAATGATAAAAAGCCAGAGGAGTGGGATGACAGAGCCAAGATCCCCGACCCCACGGCCGTCAAGCCAGAGGACTGGTAAGCCAAGGACTCGGCTGCAGCCTGGTCTGGCCTGTGCCTGGCCGCAGAGGCTAAGTGACTGTTGCAGCTAATGAGACTACTGCGGACTTCAATGATTTCCTATGAAATAATTTTCAGAAATTGATGTTGCAATGCACTATCTTTTAATTTCACTTTTTCTTTAATATGTTTACTTTGTTGCTTTTTTTGTTATGGCATTTCTTTCTTTCTTTCTTTCTTTCTTTCTTTCTTTCTTTCTTTCTTTCTTTCTTTCTTTCTTTCATGATATCAGTTCTGTGGGAAGATCTATGAGTTTGAAACACCAAGCCTTTCATTTTAATTCCTGGCTTGTTGTTCTTTGCATATGGTATACTCTATAGGTGTAGATTGGTTTGGGTTTTTGATTGTGGGGTTTTTTCTTTTTTAGGTTGATAGGTTGGGTTTTTTCAGTTTTTTTGTTTAATAATGACTTGGCTTTTTGTTTTGTTTTTTTAATATGTCACATGGCTTTTTAATCCTCTTTTCTGGTTTCACTTCCGAAAAACACCCTCCCCCCTATCCCTTCCCCTCTGCCCTTGCTTACCAACCCACCCACTCCTGCTTCCTGGCCCTGGCATTCCCCGACACTGGGGCATACAGCCTTCATAGGACAAAGGGCCTCTCTTCCCATTGATAAATGCCTAGGCCATCCTCTGCTGCATATGCAGCTAGAGCCATGAGTTCCACCATGTGTGCTCTTTGATTGGTGGTTTAGTCCCTGGAAGCTCTGGAAAAC
>NC_034609.1:7885762-7913656 GCF_900095145.1 Mus pahari
TGGTTTAGGTATCAGAGTAATTGTGGCTTCGTAGAACAAATTGGGCAGTGTTTCTTCTGTTTCTATTTTGTTGGATAGTTTGAGGAGTATTGGTATTAAGTCTTCTTTGAAGGTCTGATAGAACTCTACACTAAACCCATCTGGTTCTCAGCTCTTTTTTGGTTGGGAGACTATTAATAACTGCTTCTATTTCTTAATGGGATACGGGGCTGTTTCAATCGTTAATCTGATCCTGATTTAACTTTGGTGCCTGGTGTCTGTCTAGGAAGTTGTCCATTTTATCTAGGTTTTCCAGTTTTGTTGAGTATAGGCTTTCATGGTAGGATCTGATGATGTTATGGATTTCCTGTTTCTGTTGTAATGCTTCCCTTTTCATTTCTGATTTTGTTGATCAGGATGCTGTCTCTGTGCCCTCTAGTGAGTCTGGCTAAGGGTTTATCTATTTTGTTGATTTTTCTCAAAGAACCAGCTCCTGGTTTGGTATTTGTATAGTTCTTTTTGTTTCCACTTGGTTGATTTCAGCCCTAAGTTTGATTATTTCCTGCCTTCTAATCCTCTTGGGTGAATTTGCTTCTGTTTGTTCTAGAGCTTTCAGGTGTGCTATCAAGCTACTTGTGTATGATTTCTCCCATTTCTTTTTGAAGGCATTCAGAGATATGAGTTTTCCTTTTAGGACTGCTTTCATTGTGTCCCATAAGTTTGGGTATGTTGTAGCTTCATTTTCATTGAACTCTAAAAAGTCTTTAATTTCTTTCTTTATTTCTTCCTTGATCGAGTTATCATTGAGTAGAGTGTTGTTCAGCTTCTACATGTATGTGGACTTTCTATTATTTATGTTGTTACTGAAGATCAGCCTTAGTCCCTGGGATCTGATAGGATGCATGGGATTATTTCAGACTTCTTGTATCTGTTGAGACCTGTTTTGTGACCTATTATATGGTCAATTTTGGATAAGGTACCATGAGGTGATGAGAAGAAGGTATATCCTTTTGTTTTAGGATAAAATGTTCTATAGATATCTGTTAGATCCATTTGGTTCATAACTCTGTTTAGTTTCTGTTTCCAGGATCTGTCCATTGCTGAGAGTGGGGTATTGAAGTCTCCCACTATTATTGTGTGCAGTGCTATGTGTGCTTTGAGCTTTAGTAAAGTTTCTTTAATGAATGTGGATGCCCTTGCATTTGGAGCATAGATGTTAAGAACTGAGAGTTCATCTTGGTAAATTTTACCTTTGATGAGTATGAAGTGCCCCTCCTTGTCTTTTTTGATAACTTTAGGTTAAAAGTCAATTTTTTTCCATATTAGAATGGCTACTCCAGCTTGTTTCTTGGAACCATTTGCTTGGAGAATTGTTTCCCAGCCTTTTACTCTGAGGCAGTGTCTGTCTTTGTCACTGAGGTGGGTTTACTGTATGCAGCAAAATGTTGGGTCCTGTTTACATAACCAGTCTGTTAGTCTATGTCTTTTTATTGGGGAATTGAGTCCATTGATATTAAGAGATATTAAGGAAAAGTCGTTGTTGCTTCCTGTTATTTTTGTTGCTGGAGTTGGAATTCAGTTCTTGTGGCTGTCTTCTTTAGGTTTGTTGAAAGATTACTTTCTTGCTTTTTCTAAAGCGTAGTTTCCTTCCTTGTGTTGGAGTTTTCCCTTTATTATCCTTTGAAGGGCTAGATTTGTGGAAAGATATTGTGTAAATTTGGTTTTGACATGGAATACCTTGCTTTCTCCATCTATGGTAATTGAGAGTTTTGCTGGATATAGTAGCCTGGGCTGGCATTTGTGTTCTCTTGGGGTCTGTATGACATCTATCCAGGATCTTCTGGCTTTCATTGTCTCTGGTGAGAAATCTGGTGTAATTCTGGTAGGTCTGCCTTTATATGGTACTTGACCTTTTTCCCTTACTGCTTTTAATACTTTTTCTTTGTTTTGTGCATTTTGATTATTATGTGCAGGGAGGAATTTCTTTTCTGGTCCAGTCTATTTGGAGTTCTGTAGGCTTCTTATACGTTCATGGGCATCTCTTTCTTTATGTTGGAGGAAGTTTTCTTCTATAATTTGGTTGAAGATATTTCCTAGCCCTTTAAGTTGGAAATCTTCCTTCTCTTCTATCCCTATTCTCCTTAGGTTTGGTCTTCTCACTGTGTCCTGGGTTTCCTGGATGTCTAGGGTTAGGATCTTTTTGCATTTGGCATTTTCTTTGGTTGTTGTTTCCATGTTCTCTATGGTATCTTCTGCACCTGAGATTCTCTCTTCTATCTCTTGTATTCTGTTGGTGATGCTTGCATCTANGGCTCCTGACTTCTTTCCTAGGTTTTCTGTCTCCAGAGTTGTCTCCCTTTGTGATTTCTTTATTGTTTCTATTTCCATTTTTAGATCCTGGATAGTTTTGTTCAATTCTTTCACAAGTTTGGATGTGTTTTCCTGCAATTCTTTAAGGGATTTTTGTGTTTCCTCTTTAAGGGCTTCCACCTGTTTACCTGTGTTCTTCTGTAATTCTTGAAGGGAGTTATTTCCTTCTTGTAGTTCTCCATCATCATCATGAGAAGTGACTTTAGATCCATATCTTGCTTTTCTGGTGTGATAGTGTATTCAGGACTTGCTAGGGTGGGAAGTTGGGTTCTGATGATGCCAAGTATCCTTGGTTTCTGTTGCTTCTGTTCTTATGCTTGCCTCCCTCCATCTGATTATCTCAAGTGCTCCTTGCCCTAGATATATCTGATTGGAGCTTGTCCTCCCTGTAATCCCAGTTGAGTCAGAACTCCTCAGAGTCCAGTTTTCTTTGGGATCCTGTGATTCTGGAATCCTGTGATGCTGAGATTCTGGGTGTGTCAGAGTTCTTGGCAGTCAAGCTTCCTCTGAGACCCTGGGATCCTGATGTGACCAAGCTCCTGGGATCCTGGGATCCTGGGATCCTAAGATTCTGGATGTGTTAGTGCACCTGGAAGAGGTACCTCCTCTGGGACTGTCCACCAAGTTCACACCCAAGGTGGCCAGGTACTGGCACCGACCAGAAGGAACCCCATGATTTGGCTTTAGGTTGCCACATTGTCAATGTCTTCTATAAAACCTCCATGGGATTCACTGGTGCCAACATGCAGAAGCACTCCGTGCCTTCACTAGCCGTTGGTGGTGTTTCCATCCTAGGGAAAGGTTTCCTTATCCGAGTGCATTGGGTTAATGAGCACCCACATCCTGAGGTTGGATGTGAAGGACGCCAGAGAATCGCATTTTGTCCTTTACTTATGTTTTTTGATTTCTGCATAGAGAACATGTACTTTTATTCCTAAGAGCCACAGTTTTTCCCCTGTCTATTGCATAACCCTTAATTAAGGTGCTAAATAGATTGTATATCTTTTTGTATTTAACCACCGTGTTAGGTTGTGCTGTATAACAAATATCCCCAAACTGACCCAGCCGGGACAACTCATGCTGACGATTACCTCAGTGGGTTGCGTGGGGATGAGAGGAGACCTGGCTGAGAGGCAGCTGACTCTGGTTTTGCCGCTTAAGTGGCTAATCCCGGGTTTCAGTCCTTCCCCACCTGGCCCCAGCTGTAGGTATGTCATGGCATCTTAGATCACACATCAGAATAGTGACCTAAGAAGGAGAGACGGCACCCCTGAGATGGCCGCCACATCTTATAACTGAGTCTAGGATTAGCACTCTGTCACCTGTTTGTCCCCTCGCTGGACCGACACTTCACAAAGGTGTGAATACAAATCCCAAGAGTTAACAAAAAAAGCTTCCTGTGAGACCATAACATGGTTTTTACATGCTTGTTGAAATGCCTGTCTTGTCTACTTTCTCAGTTACAATGAGGGGCTGGTACTGACACACACCCACCTGCTCAGCACTGTTATCTTTTTTGTATCTTTTGTTGGCTACTACTTACAATTTAAGTATAAATCGTATGCTGTTAAATGGCCTTAGTGATGCACAGCTCTGTGGGTTCTGATGGGCATGTCTGTGGCATTCTTGTCTTCCCAGGACCCAGCAGCATTCTGCACCCCTGATGGGGTTCCCATCCCTGTAGCTTGGCAGAAATGGACTCTTACAGGGTCTGGCTTCTCGGTCTGGGTCCCATGCCTGCCTGGTGTTGGTGCCTCTGTCTGCAGCAATCATGCAGCACTGGGCATAGGTCATGACTGCTCCATCCATTCACAAGTTAATGGAAATCCCCACGATTTTCCAGTTTTTTTTTAAAGATTTATTTATTTATTCTATGTATGTGAGTACACTGTTGCTGTCTATAGACACACGTGAAGAGAACATCAGATCCCATTACAGATGGTTGTAAGCCACCATGCGGTTGCTGGGAATTGAACTCAGGACCTTTGGAAGAGCAGTCAGTGCTCTTAAATATGGAGCCATCTCTCTAGTCCCCTGATTTCCCAGTATTGAGGAATTACAAGTAAATGTGTAATAGAAATCTGCAGACAGAACTTTGGAGGGTAAACGCCAAGGCATGGAATTGCTGGACTGTTCTGAGAACGCATGTGTGAAGCAATGAGAAATTGCCAGCCTGTCTCAGGCCATGCTCCTGTGCATTCCCTCCAGCCCCATGGGATGGTTTCAGCTGCTTTACATTTAGATCTCTGTGTTTGCACTTTTTTGTTTTAGTTTGGTTTGGTTTGGGCAAGTGTAAAAGCTTTGCAGTGTCACACCACTGTCTTACCTCACGGTTTGCTCTTCTCAGCATCTGGTACTTCTCAATACTGTGTTTATCAATTCTTTGCTGAAGTAGCATTTTTAGTTTGTCAAATACTTTTATTACTGTGTGTGTGTGTGCCTTCCCCACAATGCCCTTGTGACAGTCAGAGGACAACCTGAGTTAGTCAGTTCTCTCCTTCCATTAAGCAGGTCCTGGGGATTAAATTCAGGTTGGCAGCAGGCATCTTTACCCATTGAGCCATCTTGCTGGCCCTAAAGTGGGTTTCTTGCAGGCAACACACATTCAATTCTTTCTTCCTTGCTTCCCATGAGTTCTCCCTGCTGTGACATGTCTGAAAATGTGTTTCTATCAGTGTAGTTTTTTAAGGATAGTTTTCACTGACTACTGAGCAGGGCTGAGCAGTGGCCTTTGACGAGGCACCCCTTTCCTGGAAGCTCACAGTTTGTAACGGTGGGTGGATGGTCTCTGCTCAGCATGCCATTTATTTACAATTCTAAGGCATTCTCCCACTTTGCCAGTTTTCAGATGTTTGCTTTTGCTGTGTTCTGATGTGAATTTCTTTTTCCTCATGGTGTCTCCCTGTTCTTTGAGCTTCTTAGAACATAGGCATGCAGCTTGTGTGGTGTGTAGATTTGGTTGCTACTCCACTGGGCATCCCGGCAGCTCCATGCGTGTGTGTTCCACTGTTTGCCATTGTCTGATTTTGTTTTCTTTGTCTGTATGTGAAAAGTCATTTCCTCCAGTCATGTGTTTGCAAACATTGATGCAACCACCTGTACAGAACACGGGTCTGGTTCTTAGGAAAACCAAACGTGTCAAGTACTGCAGATCCACAGAGAGATGCCGCCTGTGGTGGGGATGCCTTTCCCTTCAGGAGCAAGCCACTTCCCAGCGTCACTTGATGGGTCCTGAGTACAGTGGTGCGCCCTCTGTGAGCCCACATTGCTTCAGGCTTGTAGACCCAGAAAGAGGAAGAAGCTGTAGGTAACAGCTTCATGCTTGGTGAATGCCTGAGATTTGTGTTAGGAGGGTCCAAAAGAAAGGCTTTGTCAAAAGCCAGCGTCTGGTTGCTGTGTATGTTCAAAGACTGACCGTGATGTCGGTTGGCTGAGTCTATGCACTAACAGAATTGGGTATAGTCTCTGTTGCAGCCTTGAGTGAGCTAATGGGGTCACAGTGCCCATGTCTCCGCAGCAGTGATGTCACAGTGATGTCATGGTCATTCTCCTAACACACGCCATGTTCATGTTCCTCAGAGTTTTCTTCCTAAGTCAGTGTTGCTTCTTAAATTAAAATGCTAGAGGTATCAGAGCGTATGAAGAATCTTTTTAAATATGACACGAATTAGAAAAATCATAAAGTGCTAATAAATTTAGCTGCTTGAAAACATACAGATTGTGTATGGCAAAAGGAACAATAGAGTCATGGCCAGGCACTAAGCTAGGAATCTGAAAATAGATTAATGTGTGAATCAAAACCCTCATGATCAGCACCCCTCCTCTAAGCTCGCCTCGCCGGGAACCAGGCCTCCATCACACAACGCAAACCGTGTCACAAAGCAGCCAGGGCATAGCTTTTGACTGAGTTTGAGTGGCAAAGGCAAAATTGAGCTTGTTGAGTATGCAGTGTTATCCTTTATGTAAAAAAAGCGTGTGCGATGTGTGCATGGAACAGGAGACCACATACAACAAGGGAATTGTGTGTGTGTGTGTGTGTGTGTGTGTGTGTGTGTGTGTGTGTGTGTGTGTTGGCCTGTAAGGTGCCCTTAGTAGGCTCACAGACCAAATGTTAGGACATACTGCCATGGTACCTTCTGGACATTTTGACATGTGTATTTAAGAACTTCTTAGAAGAGTAAATACATTATTGTAACGATATATTTACAGGGATGAGAATGAACCTGCCCAAATAGAAGACTCAAATGCTGTTAAACCTGATGGCTGGCTTGATGATGAACCAAAATTTATTCCTAATCCTAAAGCTGAGAAACCCGAGGATTGGTGAGCGTTCCTTAGTTTCACGAGGTGCCAAGTGTATCTTGGTTAGTTTCTACTTCTCATTGCTCCCTAAAAGGCTGGGAGCTAATGTCTCTGATCATTGCAGGAGTGATGATATGGATGGAGAATGGGAGGCCCCACATATTCCTAATCCAGCCTGTCAGATCGGATGTGGAGAATGGAAACCTCCCATGATCGATAACCCAAAATACAAAGGAATCTGGAGACCACCAATGATCAATAATCCTAACTACCAGGTGACAGCACTGACCCGTTCTATAGTGAGGTCGGACTCTTTTCTCTAATCCACACCAGCGTCTGCGGCTCTTAGAAGTTTCATTTGTAATTTTATGAAGTAAAGAAAGCTGACTAATTTAGGAAAGAGGAGGGAGCTGGGGTGGGGACTACACGGATCTCCCTAGGAGGGGAAGATAGAATAGATGTTATGGGTGGACTGGGAGTGGGTGGGGACAGGAGTGAGGGGGATCAGATTGGGGAGTGATGAGGTAAAGACAGAGAGGGAAGGGAGAGATGGCTGGGATTGGGTGGCATAGGAACCTAGTGCCGTGGAAACCTCCTGCAATCTATGAAGGTGATCCTAGCGAGAACTCCTGGTAATGGGGAATAGAGTCTCAACTAGTCATCTCTGTAGCCAGACAAGGCTTCCAGTGGTGAGAGCAGGGCACCTTCAATTGAGTTGTTGGCTAAGGGGTACCATGGAAATCCCTAATCAAGCCAGGCTGTTGCATAGGGTTGCTGTTTGAAAGCTGATGGGGGTGGGGGCAAGAGAATTGTACCCAGACACTTCCTGTGAACATGGAGAGTTTGCGCTGGTGCCTACCTGGAGTCTCCACCCTATGTTCTAGTCTCCGTGGTGCAGGGAGGTACACTGTAAGCTACAGAAACAGAAACCTTTGACCCACAGTCTGTCCTGCCTGCCAAATATGCTAGGGCATTTGTGGCACAGAACTTGGTGGGAGTGACCTGAGTGTGATCTGACTTAAGGCCCTCTCCATGAGAAGGAACTCATACCCAACACTGCTTAGGCGACCTGGGACCAGAGACTAAGTAAACAGCACAGACCCCTAGGGTGAAACCAAACAGCAACCGTCTTTTAAAATAACGTATCAATAAAAAATGAGTGTAGCATCTTCTGTTGGACATGGTCGCACACACCTTTAATCCCAGTACTCGAGAGGTAGAGTAAGGAGGAGCTCTGTAAGTTTAAGGCCAGTCTGGGGTATAGAGCAGACACAGAGCAGAATATAGAGATAGAAGGATGGTTTACACACACGAATATGATTATATATTCTAATTCTTCACTGTAGTCTTTCTTCATAGCATTCATTTATCACAAGGAATGTGCGTGTGTATGTGTATGTGTCTGTGTGTGAGTGTGTGTGTGTGTGTGTGTGTGTGTGCGCTTCCATGTGTGTAAACAGACTGGCCGATCCCCTGTCTCCATCTCCTCAGGGCTGGGATTACAGCCATTGCCTGACAGCACCAACTTTTTAAACAGTGCTAGAGACTAAACTCAGCTCCTTGTACCTTCACGCAGGGGCACACATTACCACCTGAGCCATCTCTTATAAAAGACTTCCCCTCCTTCTCCTTCTTCTTTGTGTAATGACATCACTTTCTCTAAGAGTTTCTTCATTTGTTATTTCTTCCAGGGAATCTGGAGCCCTCAGAAGATTCCCAACCCAGATTACTTTGAGGATGACCACCCATTCCTCCTGACTTCTTTCAGTGCACTGGGCTTAGAGCTTTGGTCCATGACTCCTGACATCTACTTTGATAATTTTATCATCTGTTCAGAAAAGGCGGTGGCAGATCAGTGGGCTACAGATGGCTGGGAACTGAAGATAATGGTGGCAAATGCTAATGAGGTGCGACAGTGACCACAGACAAGTAATGTAACTGTGGGCGGGCCTCACTCCTGGCTGTGGGTGATACCAATGCAGTAACTACTAAATGCCAAGGAAAGGGACTTGAATACATTTTATAGACAGAATATCGAGTTTTCTGCATAGACTGCATGGTGAATTTAAATTAAAATAGCCCTAATGAGATTCAAAGTCTAGTTGTGTTTATAACATTAAAAAAGCTGTCTTTGTGCTTTCGGGTCAGCATGCCAAGACTGAGCTGTAACAGGAATCTGTATGCATGCCAACTATTTTTACTTAGAGAAATGCCAAGTTACCTAATGTCAGCATTACTGTGTTCGTTTCAACTGCTGTGCTGTATGTTCTGGGCAGGCTGGCCCGGGAGCCTGCTGACTCCACACCCCACCTCGCCCCGGAGTCACTGGGATCACAGATGCAGGACACTGAGTGATTTTATCAGGAAGTTCTTTAACAGAACTTATTATCAAAGGTGTCTTTTTTACTGTGTGTGTGTGTGTGAGTGTGTGTGTTCGTTCATTGGGTAAGAGTGTAAGATGTACATAATCTGTGGAAGTCTGTAACTCTGTGCTGATGTCTCCCGCAGCCTGGTGTACTCCAACAGTTGGCTACGGCTGCAGAGGAGCGCCCCTGGCTCTGGCTCGTGTGCCTGGTGATGGCCGGCGTGCCCATTGCATTAGTTACTTCATTTTGTTGGCCAAGGAAAGTGAAGGTAAAGGAAGCACCTTATTTTCAACTACGTTTTTTCAGATTTGCTTGTGTTCCAGAGCTGTATGGATCAAGCCGTATAATGAGTTCAACGCAAATGTAATGATTTCAGTTTCCTGTAAGATTTACTGAGTTTATTATGCACCTCAGCAGTTAGTGCAACAAACAAACGAACAAACAAACAAACAGGTAGATAAACGCTTTAATGGAGAGGACATGCATTGTCCATTTCAATAATTAGTGTCTGTGCACTAAAAAAGAAAGATAAAGTAAAACTAATGTTTAGCTTTTAATGAAACCAGCTTTTGTTAAACTACCACAGAAAAAATATGAAGACATGGAGCCTAAAAAAACTGACTTATGCAAACTGCAAAGCAAGGCCGCTCTGGAACAAGAGGCAGAGGAAGAGAAGGCCCCAGAGAAGCCAGAAGACATGCAAGAAAATAAGCCAAGTGAAATGGAAGTCGACACCGTGGGAAAGGGTAAGACTGTGACTTGTGGCCTGCCCTGGCCTGCCAGCACTGACAGAATTGTCTGCCCGGCTCCTTGTCTGATGTGCACAGGAACATCAAGAGTATGTGATTGGGCCGGGCGTGGTGGCGCACGCCTTTAATCCCAGCACTCGGGAAGCAGAGGCAGGCGGATTTCTGAGTTCGAGGCCAGCCTGGTCTACAGAGTGAGTTCCAGGACAGCCAGGACTACCTAGAGAAACCCTGTCTCAAAAAACAAAACAAAACAACAACAACAAAAAAGAGTATGTGACTTTGAGGGCGTGATTAGCAATCCCCTGCGGGGGACAACCCTCTGAGCAGTCACCATGTCTACCCTGCTTGTCCTTAAGGCACAGGCTCTTGTGCTTCTGAGAGCACGGATGAGCTGCAGTGTGTGCACAGTTGTGTGACCAGGCATACCCTCACCCCTCACCCGATGGGGCACCTACAGCAGTCAAACAGTTCCACCCAAGTCTATCTTGATGAACCAGTGAGTTCCTTACAGGTGCATGGGGGACTCAAAGGCAGCATGCATGTGTGCACACGTATATGTCATGGAACACCTGCCGAAGTCAGAGGACAAAGCGCAGTTCTTTGAGAAGAGCTGTGTGTGTGTGTGTGTGTGTGTGTGTGTGTGTGTGTGTGTGTGTGTGTAAGTAAATTTAGGTTGTAAGTTCTCAGAGTCTTTGTAACTTATTAGTGCATTATATTGATGTTTCTGTCTACTTTAGAGAGCATTCACAAATAACTAATTTGGGAATACTTAAATATTAAAGGGGCCTTGTTTTAGAAGGCAGTTTTGCACTTCTGCACTGTCCAGCACTGAGCACGTGCAAACGTGAGGCAAGCAGAAGTAGCAAGCGCATGCTGGCTTCTGCTTCCTCAAACCTAATTCTTGGCAAAGTAAGTTTTTAATTTTTATAATTCTCAGGACATGTTCTCTTTTATGTGATGGGATCTCCTCCTTCCTCCTCCCCTTCCTCTTCCTCCTCTTCCCCTCCTCCTTCCTCCTCCTCCCCTTCCTCTTCCTCCTCTTCCCCTCCCCTCCCTCCTCCTCACACTTGCCCCTCTCTGTCCTTCTCTCCCCCCTCTTTTCCTTTTCTTTCTCCTCCCCCTCCCTCCCCACCTCCTCCCTGTCTTTCCATAAAGACAGTGACAAAGCTGGAGATTCAGCTAAACAGAGTCTATAGGAGAATCAGTCACTGAAAAAGATAGAGGTATTGCCCATGGGCTCCAAGAGAAGTGGACAGCCAGCTGAAGAGCACAAAGGCCACTAAGTGAAGGGGTGTCGCTAAGACACGACCACCAGACAGCTGGATCATTTGGGTTTTCTGTATTCTCTCATCATAATTTTGGGAGCTCGCCCTTTGCTTCAAAAAGATGATTTATTTATAAATGTAAAATAATGAGTATTTACAGATAGTTCATTTTATTCTTTTCAGTTTTGAAGGATTGAAATAGCATTTTAATTTTAGAATTTAAATAAATCCCCATTCATTCCTAATACTTTTCAATAGCAAAATCCTAACTCATGGGGTCTCTGCCTTTAATGAAATCTGTATTCCAGAAGTAATTGGTGAACCAGAAGAGAAGAGTGAGGAAGATGGAGAAACTATAGAAGGTCAAGAGGAAGTGAGCAGGCTGAGTAAATCTGGATCCGAGGATGAGGTAAGCCCTCCTCACAGGAGCAAGCTTTCTCCGGACCCCCATCTCCAATGCGCCAGTAAGTGAAGGCAGAAAAATGCGGACATGTTGTTACCTGGACACCTGATGGAGGAGCGGGTCACCTGTGCCCCACACAATGTAAAGGTAGACTGCACTGGTAAAAATGATCATAGCTCTACTGTAGAGATGGACAGACATGGCTGAGTATGTAAAATGCAGTCGTCCTGTATAAAGCACAGAGCTGCAGGCAGACTTGCCCCCATCCACCCTCTAGCCATTTTGTTCTCTTGTATTTGTCCATAAGCTAAGCTATTTTTGAGTAGCATCATTGTGTGAAATTGGCCTGAATGTTGCATTGTGAATGACATTAGCTCCATAATGTCTTTATGCATGTCCTCTGCTCTTAAAGTTTGCCTTGAGGTACAAACACATCCTGAAAGAATAGAGGGGAAAACTGTCCGCCCATTCCTTTTTACCGCTCTTCTCATTTCTTTGGAAACTTTCATTCCAGAAGTTCTGAAATGGTCTCTGTAAAGCCAGCTCGGGATTCATTACTCACAGAAACCCTGTGACGAAGTCTCTATCAGTGGAAATCGCACAACTACTTCCTATGAGACTGAGACCATGTTCTGAGTCATAATGCTGTGGGGCGAATACTCGTGTTCTTTGTCACATGCTTACTTGATAAGCAGGGTTATTTGGGAAGAGACATCAGGCTAGTGTAAACAATTAAAACCCCAAGGCATCTTTGTGAAGTACAGGAGCCTGTGTCACACAGCACTGGACAGTTAGCACACACGTTTTCAAGAATACAGAATAAGCCTGCTGTTGTCGACTAGTTACAGATTATGTGAAAAGAAACATTCCCATCATTCATTGTCTTCCAGATGAAGGACGCTGATGAGAACACGGGATCTGGAGATGCCCCAGTGAAGTCATTACGGAAGAGGAAGGTACGGAAGGACTGAGCGTCAAGTATGGAAAATTCCTGAGAGAGAGATCTGGTATCTAGAGTCAGGGTGTCCAAAAGGACAGTGACTCTGCGCATCTGCACAAACTCTTAAGTATCTAGCAATATTACTCATTCAGAAACTTCTTTCTTTTGGGGGTGGGGGAAAGTAACTTTGAAGTTAACTGGTCTTTGAATTTAGAATAAAAGTGGCACATTACATGAGAGCGAAGGGGTTCGTCTCCTTAGAAGTTAGTTTAACAGTTGGAAGGAAGGTCGTTTTTGGTTTTATGGAGAAAAAATAATGTGCTTTTTGTTCACCTGGTATTGGAACACCTGCTACTGGGCTCTCCTCTGCAGTGCCTACACAGGAAGAGGTTAGTTTTAGAGCCGTGGGTTGCTCTGTTGTACAGGCTGAAGGTGACAGAGTCCGTGGATGATCATTCAATGCTGTCAGCACTATAAAGAGTGTGTGAGCAAGCCGCACTTCCCTGGCTTGTGTTATATTCTTCTGAAGTCAGTTCACTCACTTAGCTTAGAGATTCTCTGAAGAGGTGCTGTGTTGGCAGACATGTCACTCACTCCATCACCAGGTAATGCACAAGCATAGTTTACAAGATAATAGGCTTGTCAAAACCAAATAATGTACACTTGCTCTTGTAGCCACTTCATGCCCAAGTGGCTTACCTCATTCACCAAATTGTGTGTGTACTCACTGCTCTTGAAAATGGAATTTAAATATTTTTCCCATCTAAATTATACCCTGCGTATGGATCATTACTGGAGAGGCCTTCTTTTGTTGTTGTGGGATTCCAATGGTTATGTCCGATTCTGCAACTGTGTCTTTTAACCATGGTTTCCTGCTGACAAGGTCACCCTCTGAGCTGCATCTGAAGTGGGAGCCCAAACAAACTACCTTATCAGCAGTATTGCTGTATTTAAAATATTTTATTGAAGAACTTTCTACACTTAAGTACCAGGCGTCAACCTTTTGAAAGGCCATTCAAGTCCACCTGAAGACCAGAGGATGACTTTAGCACTGAGTCCCTGTGGAACTTCTTATGGGTGGGGTTTGTTTTGTAGAGATGCACAACCCACCTTCTGACTCCCTCACATAGGTACATTCAGAACTCACACACTGAAAACAAACCCTAGCTTCACCTCCTTAAAGGGGGCGACCTGAGCCACTGGCATTGTTTGCATCTTCCAGACTAGCATAAGGGGAGGGAGTGCTTGCCCTGTGGCCACCCACTAACATTGATAGACTACTGGAGTGCTTGCCCTGTGGCCACCCACTAACACTGATGGACTCCTGGAGTGCTTGCCCTGTGGCCACCCACTAACACTGATGGACTCCTGGAGTGCTTGCCCTGTGGCCATGCACTAACATTGATAGATTCCTGGTGAACTTCTAACACAGCTAACCATAACTAGAATTTACTTAGCAATAATAGGGCTTAACATAGCTTTCAAGGGCTCCTTTTTTTTTCCTTTGAATTAGTCACTTGAAATAATTATAAATAAAAATATATCTCAAAATAAACAACTATGCTTCAGGGATAAATCCTTTCTCACCTTGGTATATATCAGGCCTGATCTGTGACTTGTGGCTCTGCATGGACACTGGATTAAACTTCAGGAGCTTGCAGTGGTTATGTCTGAGCAACTGAGTTTTATTTTTATAGTTTATTTTGTCAATACAAGGTTTTACTCTGTAGCTCAAGCTGACTTGGAACCCCTGTATAGCCCAGGTTATACTCAGACTTGGTGCAGTCCTCCTCTCTCAACCCCTCAGGACTGGGGCAGCAGGCGAGGGGAGCCATGCAAAGGTCACTACGAACTCCCCGCTGTGTTCCCTTTGTGGATGTGCCCTGGCTGACAGGTCACTATAAAACCCTGTGAGGGACACATAACATCTATGCAACTGAAAAGAGTTTCAGTAGCCAAGTGGCTTCTTTATTCTAGTCTGATTTTATTTTTTATAATTACTTGAATTTATCATTTTCCCTAATAAAAGATAAATATATATGTATATATGTGTGTGTCTTGCTTTCTTGGTCTTTTTCAGCTTTTTAGTAAAGTAATTTTCTTTTTTGGTTTTTTGAACAAGGTTTCTCTGTATAGCCCTGGCTGTCCTGGAACTCACTCTGTAGACCAGGCTGGCCTCAAACTCAGAAATCCGCCTGCCTCTGCCTCCTGGGTGCTGGGATTCAAGGCGTGCGCCACCGATGCCCGGCAAAATTTTCTACAGATTTCTTTTACTTGTATGTCCATGTACCTGGATCTGTGTGTGTACACAGGTATGCAGGTAGGTGGAATGCAGGTAGGTACCCATGGAGACACAAAGGGAACACTGGTCAGGAGCTCCCATGTGGGTGCTGGGAACTGAACTTGGCTCCTCTGCAAGAGCAGCCTGTGCTCTTATTAGCTGAGCTGTCCCATCAGCCTCTGCTTTCTATCCCTGAAAATACTCTCACTTCCATTGACCATTCTCTAGAATATCAATGTTGGCTAGTCTCCATTTGGAGGAATACATGGTAGAAGTTGTAGTAAACAATTACTAAAAATCCCACTGCAGGGTTTCCATCTGCCTTTGACCATTTATGTTCTCAGATGAAAGACACACACACACAGCCCTATTTTAATATGCCTTAACCCGCACAATAGCGGGGCAGCTGCCTACCCTCCATGCTGTTAAAATCCACCTCCCACTGATAAAGGGAAACCACCACTCTTTACTATGTTCCATCTGGGCTGCTCTTGGCTCCAACTGGCCAGCCCACATGGCTGTGTTTCCTTTACTTCTACCCCATGCATGCTCTACCTCCCTCCTGGTCATTCTTCTTCCACTGGGGCACCTCTTCTCCCCTTTCCATCTTCTCTCAAACCCTTCAAGACTCAATCCCACCTATCTCTCTTCTGCCCAGCTATTGGCTGCTGACATCCTTATTCACCAATCAGGATTAACATGGGGGCAGACTCCAGATCCTGGGGCCACACTAAGCATTACAATAGACAGTAAAAGACAAAACCTTAACAGAAGTGCGTGTACAAGGCGAACCACTGTGATGGATTCAGTATACCACAAGTCTAGAATTCTTCAAATGGTTTCTTCGGGCCAGGGAGGCTCAGTGGGTAAAGAATAAGGAGAGATCTCAGTTCCAAAGTTCTCCTCTGAAGAGATGTGTGTGCATGCACATTTAAACTAATTTTGTATTTAATAGAAACTGTTTAGAATAGTCGACCCATAACTTAAACTCTGGACACCTACCTGTATGGTTCCCGCCTAGATTTTGGCTGTATGTTTTACATTTAGAAAGATGTAAAAATGAAATATAGGGTGACTCAGATAATTGCTTAAATCTTTTATATAAAATAATTTGCAGAAAACATATATTCAATAATCTTCAATCATTTATTATCAAATCATATAGGTACTATATTTACCTATTAGGTGGTTAGAAAATGACACTCTTAATTTTTTCTACTACTGTGATAAGACACTATGACCAAGGAACTTATAAAACAAAGTGTTTAATTATGTTTATGGTTTCAGCTGATTACACTCCACAATGGCAGAGCAAAGGTATGACAGTATAAGACTCTGAAAATCGCTGAAGGAAGACTACAGACTCAGATAGTATGCAAAAACAAAGAACATTTATTTTGCAGAAACATCTACCATGCGAGGGTCAACCATTCTATAAAATGGCGACCCCAGGCGAAGGCACACGGGCCTTCTTATAGGAAACCGGGGGAACTTTCTAGAAGGACTAGGTAATATGAAATTTCATTAGTGGATGCTAGGGGGTCACAAGTGGTCAGTGGTCTGCATTCCTGTCATGAACGTTTAACCATGTGATGAAACATGGTTGCCCAGTACAGATATTTCAGATATTACCATTCTGAGATAGTTCCCCATTTTTGTGGTTATCCCCAGGCTGTTCTTTGGGAGGGGCGTTTAGGATCTCGTTCTGGATTTTATGGTCTGTCCCTTGAGTTAGTATCTTATGGCCTACTTTCTGGGACTCAGGATCTGTTCCTGGAGCTGGTGCTTTATGGCCTTTTTTTGAAATCAGGCCTGATCCTTAAATGGAGACAAATGGGGTTCATGGTTTCCTTACAGCAGCAGGAACATCTGAGACCTTATATCTTGATCTGCAAGTAAGAGACAAAGAATACACTGGAATGGCACAAATCTTTTGAAACATCAAGGCCCACCTCAGTGACACATATCCTCCAACAAAGTGACACCTCCTAATCCTTTCCAAACAGCTCCACCATCCGGGAACTAAGGATTCAAATCTGTGATCCCATGGGGGCCATTTTCATGACAGGTTAGATGAGGCAGGCTGATGGAAGAGAACATTAATTTGGAAACAGTCAAAGGTTTTACTGGTTTTTTTGTTGTGGTGGTGGTTTTTGTTTGTTTTACTTTTTGGTTATGTGTATGTCTGCATGGGGTAGCATGTACCTGGGCACCCCTGAACTGTGGTTACAGGAAGGTGTGAGCTGCTCATTCAGGTACTGGGAACTTTGCAAGAATGGTATGAACTTAACCACTGAGCCTTCTCTGCTTTGCTTTTAGAAACATTTAGTGTCTCTTAAGACCCCAGTGCAGAGAACAGTAAGGACAGGGTTAGGCAGGCCCAGGACAGCCAGAAAACCATCTTTTCACAACCACCACTGTATCTTACACATTTTGGAGGGTGTTAAATGAATGCAATCTGCATTCTTTGTTATCTTATGGTTATCTTCAAGTTTTAGTAACAAACATATAAGTCTTCTGTAAACCTTAAAACAAGGTGAATACTTCATATAACTGATTACCTCACATGACTTCAGCTCTGTCAAAACAGATAAACTCTGAGCAGAGCATGGTGGTACATACTTTTAATCCCAGCACTTGGGAGGTAGAGGCACATGGGTCTCCGTGTTTAAAGCCAGCCTGGTCTACACAGTGAGTTCCAGGGCTACATAGAGACACGGTGATAGAGTAATATAAGTCTTTGTTACAGTGAACTTGTCATTTAGATTTCATTAATTTCTGGTTTTGGTGGAGTCGACTGTAGTTTTCTGGAAGAAGTAGCTAAAAGGCAATAGCATCATTCACAGTTGTCCATGTGACAGTCTCACTTAACAAGCAATCTTAAGAATGAAAGCAACCTCTGATGGCCATCTTGGTTATGACAGCACTGAAGAAGTTCCTCGCAACAATCAGGAATGAGGATTAGCTCAAGGCTGAAGGAGGCATTATCAAACAGTAAAGCCTTTGACCGTAAAATTAATCTTAAATTCTAAAATTCTACTCTCACTTTTACCATATGAAAAGGACCACATATTAGAGGGGAAAGGACTGGCCAGGAATAAGGGAGAGGCATTGCAACCTAGCTGGAAGTAGATGCTTAAGTGACTTTTACAACAAAAGAGTTTATTGCTTTGTATATTTCCAGAAAGGAAAATTTATCTCTGTTCAACTAACTTCGCAACCCTGACACTAAAACTCACTCAGCAGCCCAACCTGACCTCCAAGGTAGACTTTTATATGCATTGTATGCTTGCTTCATCCCATTTACCACTAATTTCTATGGATTCTCATGCAAAAACAAGTTGCCAATAAATCATAACAATTTATAAGATCTGGAAAATGCCAACTTCTGGAGCATCTGGCCCTTTGAATCCCAAATAAAGGATTGTGGTGTGCAGCAGAATTGTAGTCAGCAGCAGGAACATGAATGTCTGTGTTGAAAGATGCTCTTCTTTGGGACCCAGTAGGGAGGAGCCACCATCTACCTGACTGCTATCAAAATACTACAGTCTAGGTGATTTATAAACAATAAATTTGTTTCCACAGTTCTAGAGGCCAAGGTGAAGCTAAGTGTCTTGGTGTTCTATGAAGAGACACCATGACCTCGGCAACTCTTATAAAGGAAAACATTTACTGGGGCTGGCTTACAGTTTCATCAAGGCAAGAAGCATGGCAGCACGCAGGCGACATGGTGCTGGAGACGCAGCTGAGAGTTCTGCATCTTTTTTTCATATTTTTAACTTTTTGATTCTTTGTGAATCTCACATTTTGTACCCCAATCCTACTCATCTCCCCATCCCTTCAAACCTGCTCTCTACCCTTGCAACCTCTCCCCCACTACACCTCATAAAAAAGAAATTGTTACGGAAGCTATAGTATGTGAGACTGTGTCCCACAGTCTACCCTTTGTCCACACTTCTTTCCTTGCAAATGTTCATTGCAATGAGTCCTTGGTCTGGCTTGAGGCCTGGTACACTATCGATACTGGATCCTTACTAGGACTCCTCTCACATATCTGTCTGGTTTTTACCCTGTATCACAGAGATCCCACAGCTTTGGATCTGCAGGACCAGTCCCTTAAAGAGCACCAAAAGTCCACAGAAGACGTAGATGTTGGGGTGGTCCCATAATACTCTAGGCCAGGGACAGAGTGAGAACAGATAAACTGAGGGGCCTAAGGGAGATCTTGGATTTTGAGCTCGATCCTTAGCTGGATTGGGGCAGGGAAGTAGGGTGCTGGAATGCTTTCTCTGTGAGGGAACATAGTTCCAGATACTTTGTAGCAAGAGATCAAGCTGTGGCTAGGGCTGCTATGACAAGTCCTTCACTTCCTTCTACAAGGAAGAAATCACACTGCACTGCTCAGCCAATCCAAGGCTTTGGATGTAAAGAGGCCTGGATCATTTCAAGACAGAACTCTTCATACCTAGATTCTGTGCACTCACAAACTCTTTCCTGTACTTCATACCTAGATTCTGTGCACTCACAAACTCTTTCCTGTAAATGGAATAGTGTAACTGGTGATGCAGAAGCCATGACAGAACAATCTATGCAGCAGAGCCCTCTAGCCTGGGAACAAGTGAGGAGCCTAACCTAAACCCAGCCCCCTTCCCTAGAACTTCAATAGAAGGGTAAGGGTCTGTAACACTGTGCAACACTGCGCTGTAGCAGTCTTGGGTGCTTAACTAAGATACACTACTACAATGTATACTGCAAACCCTGGATACCCAACACACACATACTTATTTTATTAGCAAGTGTATCGAAACACACACACACACACACACACACACCCCACCTCGGAAATAGCTTTTTATTAAACAGCAAAGCAGAACTTGAACACAATTTTAAATATTTGTAACAAGGTCACAAAAGGGTTGCAAAATGTCTGCAATGTGAGGATTATACATCCATATAGCTAACGTCACTCATCAAGGCTTACATTAATACATTAGATAATTCCACAAATCAAAGCAGCCCAGCCTACGAGCCACCAGCTGCACTAGTGGATCTTTCCTACTATAAGACCTTACTGTTATTTCTGATTATCAGCTCCTTATCAAATGGAAGCTGCAAACTAAATTTTTAAAATTTGTTAAAAGAATAACTAAAATTCTGCAAACTAAGTAGTTGAGTTTACAGAAATTCTGGGAAAACAATTGAGATAAAATACTAACGTTAATAATTATCACATATACAAAACTCTCTTATATTCATGATTCTGATACCAATATACTCTCAATTAATTTTGCAAAAGTTCATCTCCTGGGTACAAATAAACTTCAAGACCAAACTCTTAACTGGTCTCTCTTAATTCACTTAAACTCAGTCCACTTTCATATATGTCCCCAAAGTGCAGCTGTGGGCCAGAGGTAACACACATCTAGAGGGAAAACATTGCGAGTTGGTTATTTCTGTTAATCCAGTTTTCCTTCCTATTCCTATCTTTTCTCAAGTTTTTTTTTTTTTTTTAATTTCTCACACACATATGACCAGCATTCCTATCTTTTCAACACCAAATGAACTATTTTACGCAATAGGGAGCTCTTAGCTTCTCAGTGTGGCAGTTTACATTTCAAAGAAAACCCTTCATCCTCTATAGCTTCAATCTACTGCCAATTGATCAAAGAGAGACCAGCAATCCTATCTTATTACTAAGTATCACAAACGGCAAGCCTTAGATAAGGAAGTATCTTATTTTGGTTAAGTGTCAACAATTATAGTTCAGGTTACTCTTGTAGGAGAAACTACTGAAGTTACCGTCAGGGAGGAAGATGGGAAGAAGAGGCAGATGGAGGAGAGGCACAAGACGGTGCACAAGGTACAGAAGCTGTGCATTCAGTACGTGGTTTTGGTCACTTTTCACAACATGGTTATTTTTTGTATATTTTACTAGTTAGGCTTATGATAAAAGACAGTGCTAAACCTATATATGTATAAGCAAATTGGCAAAACATTCATCTTCAAGTTTCATAAATATCTGTAATTCTAATATAAAGTCTCTACATGTGCACATTTTCATAGACTAACGTATACATATAGCGTTAACTCAGAGATGCTCCTGCTCAGCATTAGTGTTACCTAGATCTGACATTCTCTTTATAAATACTCAGGGAAAAACAAAGATACTCTAACTTTTGGATCATATCCAAGCCTTAAGGGGGAAGAAACAAAGCAGCAATCCATAGAAGAGAGGGGAGTGAGCCCTTTACTTCCTTTTGCTTTTTGTATCAGTTGTTTGAAAAACACTAGAAGCAGACATGAGGTTTTCTATATATTGTCCAAGAACTTGATTTTCCGACTTTAGCTTCAGATTTTCTTCCTTAACTGCATCTACTCTTGCAGAAAGATCTATATTAAAAATAAATAAATAAAAATACAATTACCAATAAAATCATGGCAATGACTGCATGTTACGAAATGCAGACCAGGCTGAGAGATGTGGCTCAGAGCCACAGCCCTGGCCTAGCATGTGCGATACCCTGAATCTGATACACGGCACTAACAATAAATAAATACCACAATTTGTAAGTTTTCTGTTTTTTAATTCAGATTATTAGGGGGAAGGGCTTAGGTAAATTTTTACTGAGTACAAATCAGAAGACGGTGATTGGTAACAGTGTTTGCCATGGGACTCTGGAGTCTGTAGAAAGCATTTGTGTTAACTCTTGAGAAAACATTGTATTTCTAAAGTATGTGTGTTCTCCCACACATAATGACCATGTCTTTACTGGAAATGTTTAAGATGCAGAGCTTAAAACAACTGGATTCCTAAGTTGGATAAAAGATCCAAGCAGCTGGTCTTTTTATAATTTTATATTAGTTAAAAATTCAAGAGATACAGATCCTAATGGACAAATAAAAAATTATGTCCAGCCACATATTTAACAAATGTATATTGACCAACAGAAGCAGATACGATTCTAGAAGCAACAGAGAAAAACATGGCTGTATGTGGGCACCCGAGACTCAGTAACATGGGGCCCAGGTATCAAGAGTCACAACTTTTCTAGAGAAAAAACTAAAATGGCTAAGGGTCATAAAAGCAGATTAGAAGCACTTTTTAGAGTTAACTCTTTTGCTAAAGGTAATCTGACCAGAGTTCAGAAGGAACTCAGGCAACGAGCCACACAGCAACATAACTAAAAGAGATTTAGAGCAGCATTTAAAGTGATTATGGAGGCTCAGAACAGCAACACCCTGTGTTCCCAGATAACCTGAGGTGGAATGCATGACTGCTACTGTCAAGTGAGAAGCTACTGCTCACTTTGTGCCCCAAACAAACAAGATATCCAATACTTAATGTCATTAAACATCAAAAAACAGGTAGGTGGTAGTATTAATTTTATGGAAGGAAGTTAAAAAATGAAGGAAAAAACCTCTAAGATCAATTTTAATCTCTAAAAGTAGTGTTTCTTTTCATTTCAATAGAGATTTCTTTATTTTATTCTATTTATTTATTTATTTATTTATTTATTTTGGTTTTTCGAGACNGGGTTTCTCTGTATAGCCCTGGCTATCCTGTAACTCACTTTGTAGACCAGGCTGGCCTCGATAGACATTTCTTGAAACAAGCTTAGTAACACATTGCCAGAATTTAAAAAGAGCTCTCATACTAAGTCAGCATATTTGAAGGCCTTAAAGAAGAGAGCACTGACAGGTCTGATTGGGGCCCATGTGTCCTGTAAACCACAGCCAAACTGCAGACAGCAGGAAGAGAGAAAAAGAATGACTGGAGCAGCAATGTGACTCCCTGGGTAAAGATACTGCCACCCAAACCTCATGACCTGAGTTCAAGTCCAAGATCCATGGAATAGAAGCAATGGAAGTTACCCTCTGACTTCCACAACAGTACTCTGGTATGCACACCCACTATACTGACAAACGGAAAAAAAAAAAAAAGGATTAACATGGACTCTGAAGTTAACTAGATGCCATTCATGAAAACTACTAAATTCAATCTAACCTTCAAGTGTGTGTTGGAGTTCCAACACCTGATTAATAAGTCGAGTCTTTTCTTCCAGTTCCACCTGATTTTCAGCATCAACTGCTGTAATAAAAAGTATTAAATTTACCATTAATAAACACTGTGTGAGGTGTGGCATGTAACACTTAAAATTCTGCAGAACATTGTATAACCATTATCTTAACTGTCTGAACGCAGTCCTTAATTGACTTATACAGAGCCTCTACTTCCCAGCATTAAGCAGAAACTAACAATGAACTTGCCACATAGTTACAGAATGGTAGCCACCTTGGATGCTTTCTAAAGTAAAGGGGAAGAAGTTAGTCAAGATCTAAGTTCTAAAGACTGTTTCTCTGCTCTTTCCATTGCTTAATGAAGCATAAACATCCAGAAAGCCACAGCATCCACAAAGCCAGAGGATGAAGACCTCACCGTCCATGTCAGCATTCATCATCTTGGGTAACAGACTTTCAGCTCTTGAACGCAAACCCTTTAATGAACGATCTGTAAGAAGAAAAAGGAACATTTAACAGAAAACACACGCTTGTTTTGCAGAAGACATCTTCTGAATGCCCGCTCTCCGTGCTTTACTGCTCTGAAGTATTAAGTGCGAATGCACACATCAGCAAAGGACAAATAGTTCCAGAGAGAAGCATAAGGAAAGATGATGCTGAGCTGCTCAGTAATCAAGTCCCTGAAGTTAAATGCTGCACTTAAAATTATATCATGTGACATGTGCTAGCAAAGGGAGATGGAAATGTAAATACTCAAAACAGGAAACATCTTAACTGCAATCTTGGGAATTAGGATAATATTTTTAAAGAAGTATTCAGAAACATTGTAAATCTTTTTAAGGACAATTACAAAAAGAAGCACAAATAAAAATCTTCCCAAGAAAGAATGCCCAGGGTACAAATATGAAAGTGGATCTCAGGCAGCTCCGTCTGAAAGCTATCAAGCATCCTTACATAGCACAACTGAACAACTGTAAAGTTAAACAAGCTCCCCAGTGCACAGGAGCCTGCTCTCTCATGCTTTCTACCTCAGTTTACAGTCTCTGCCCTTCAGAGAAAGCAAATTACCAGGGGTTTTGTTTGTTTGTTTTAATTCTATTTTTAAAGTTATTCAACCTATTATAGTATTTGAAAATCATACTTGGAGAATTCTTCTAGTCAACCAAATGTATGAAACACTGCACGGTCGTTTTTTGAAAGTAGTATTCCTTTCCATTTAAACAACATTCGATTTTTAAACTGACATAAAGTTGCTTTACGTGTACATTTATGTCTGCGTACATGTTTATGTGTATGTGCATGTCTTTGTGCAGATGTAGAGGTCAGAAGGCAACTTTGGCTGTCTCCCTCAGTCCTTCCACTGTTTTGTTTTGTTTTTAAGACCTTGAACCTTGAATTCCCTGATTCGATGAGTGTGAGCAAGCTTCAGAGGTCTACCTCCATCTCCCAATACATGCACACTGCCAAGCCTGGGATTTATGGGTTCCCTGAATGCAGCACATGTGTACACACACAACCTTACACAATTATTTGGTAACTTACCAGCTGCCCTGGCTCTGAAAGGAAAATTATTCTCTGAGATCTTTAAAAGACTTTTCTTTGAAAATCACAGAAATCTAAATGCCTGTGTGTATCTAGCTTGTTAGTGGATAACAACCTGTTATAATTTAAATCCAGAATGCAGAAAGGGGAGAAGAACAGTAAGACTTCAGGGATACAGCAAGTGCTAGCCCAGGATTAATTTAAATTACCCTTGCATGTTCACACTGTACCTTCTAAGAGTTCTTGAGATGATGTTTAGCACAGTGATTAAAAATCCTCACTCTCTAGGCTCTGAAATTTGGTCAAGTTTAAAAATCTCACCCTCAAAAGACACTGTCAATAAGACAAAAAGGCCACCAACAGATAGGGAATGGATCTTTACCAATCCTAAATCCGAAAGGGGACTAATATCCAATATATACCAAGAACTCAAAAAGCTGGACTCCAGAAAATCAAATAACCCTAATAAAAATGGGGTGCAAAGCTAAACAAAGAATTGTAAACTGAGGAATACTGAATGGCTGAGAAGCACCTGAACAAATGTTCAACATCTTTAATCATCAGGGAAATGCAAATCAAAACAACCCTGAGATTCCACTTCACTCCAATCTGAATGGCTAAGATCAAAAATTCAGGTGACAGCAGATGCTGGCAAGGATGTGGAGAAAGAGGAACACTCCTCCATTGCTGGTGGGATTGCAAGCTGGTACAACCACTCTGGAAATCTGTCTGGTGGTTCCTCAGAAAATTGGACATAGTACTACCGGAAGATCCAGCAATACCTCTCCTGGGCATATACCTAGATGTTCCATCTTATAATGACACATGCTCTACCATGTTCACAGCAGTCTTATTTATAATAGCCAGAAGCTGGAAAGAACCCAGATGTCCCTCAACAGAAGAATGGATACAGAAAATGTGGTACATTTACACAATGGAGTACTACTCAGCTATTAAAAATAATGAATTTATGAAATTCTTAGGCAATACCTGGAGGATATCATCCTGAGTGAGGTAACCCAATCACACAAAAACACACATGATATGCACTCACTGATAAGTGGCTATTAGCCCAGAAACTTGGAATACCCAAGATACAATTTGCAAAACTCATGAAACTCAAGAAGAAGGAAGACCAAAGTGTAGTACTTTATTCCTTCTTAGAATGGGGAACCAAATACCAAAGGAAGGAGTTACAAAGTTTGGAGCAGAACCTGAAGGAACGTCCATCCAGAGACTGCCCCACTTGGGGATCCATCCCATAAACAATCACCAAACCCAGACAATATGGCAGATGCCAACAAGAGCCTGCTGACAGGAGCCTGATATATAGCTGTCTCCTGTGAGGCTCTGCCAATGCCTGGCAAATACAGAAGTGGATGCTCACAGTCATCCATTGGACGGAGCACAAGGTTCCCAATGAAGGAGCCAGAGAAATACCCAGGGAGCTGAAGGGGACTGAAGCCCCATAGGAAGAACATCAACATGAACTAACCAGTACCCCCAGAGCTCCTCGGAACTATACCACCAATCAAAGAAAACACATGGTGGAACTTGTGGCTCTAGCTGCATATGTGGCAGAGGATGGCCTAGTTGGTCATCAGTGGGAGGAGAAGCCCTTGGTCCTGTGAAGGCTCTATGCCCCAGTGTAGGGTAATGCCAGGGCCAGGAATGGGAGTGGGTGGGTTGGGGAGCAGGGGTGGGGGAGGGGATAGGGGATTTTTGGAGGGAAAACTAGGAAAGGGAATAACATTTAAAATACAAATAAAGAAAATATCTAATTAAAAAAATCTTAGCCTCAGTATCCTCACCCATAAAATGGGCCTAATAACTGCATCTCATGGGCTTGTTCTGGGAATTTAATACATCCAATTACGTGTCTGTGTACTTAATAAGTATTCAACATGTTAACGGACCTTCTCATCTCTACTCTCTTGTTTGGACCACAGAAGAAACTTTAGAAAAATCATGTGGCCAAAGGCCTTATATTAGAACTCATGGCCTAATCTGATAGTGGCTTAATTCACATCACAGTAGTCATCCAGAGTCAAGGATATAGTCAATGTCCACTCTGCTTTTCCTATCATTCCACCTCAGCTGGCCTTAACATCTCAAATGAGAGTTTGAATTTTCCCTAATATACTTCCAAAAGCCACCAGACTTCTCTGAACCTGCAATTGATGTTTTCCATCTGTCATCCACTCACCAGAAATACAGTTTTTTAAAAATTAAAAGTCCAATGCACTACAGGAATGCACTAAACACTTTACATATATAGTTTTATCACAACAGAAGGGAAATGCAATTCACCGATGTGGATACTAAACTAAGCCTTAGAAAGGCTAGAGGCCTTGCATCGTGTTTCATAGCCCAGATTCAATTAAGGTCCTAACCTGGATTTGAAAATCCCGACTCCTTCGGCGTTTCCAAACAAAACAAATATAAATTTTCATCTGCTTCAAGCTGCATCCACTCCAGTGTGATGTTTGTATCCGTTTATGTTCTGCTATGACATTTTAGGGGTTTCAAAAATCAATGGAAATCGAGGAGCTACATCGTCAATAAGGATCAAACTTAAGTTAGATCCCCAGGGAGCTAGCTGCATCCAGTTTAATCATTGGAGCATAGACACTAGGATTCCTACGCACAGCTTTGAGTCTCAGAAATGGATAACGGTTTGGGGACCTCTGTCCTGGCTATTGCGACGTCAGTCTCTGGTGGTGTAACAGAAACCTTGGCTTTTCGGGAAGCTATGATTTCTCCTTCCCAAACCTTACTCCTCAATATTTGTTCCGCAGGACGCCTGAGAGAAGCTGACAAAGAAACAAACCCAGGTTCTAGCCAAGACGTCCCACCCCAGACAGGCAGGGGCCACCACGCCTGCAAAGCAATCCTAGCACTCCAGAGGCTGAAGCAGGAGGATTGCGGCGAGCTGGAAGGTAGCTCGGGCTGCAGAGCGTCTTCTCCAACCACCCGGTCCCATCACACCCCCCACGGCGTCCCTGTCCCGCACCGCCGGGCTCTTCCCACCGAGCCCGCCGCGTGGGGCCCGGAAGGCGGCTGCGCAACGCACGGCAGGGTGTCGGGCCTCGCGGCGCCGCGATCCAGCGCCCAGGCCGCCGCCCGGGTCCCCGTTCGACCCTGCCCCGCCCCGCAGGGCCTCGGCGGTCTCCCAGCCCCAGCCGTCGTCGCCCCGGGCCGCCTCACCTGGCGTCTGAAGCGCCGGGAGGAGGCGGGATGGGTAGGAAGCCTCAGGCCGCGCGGCTCTCCGACCAACTGACAGCGTCAGCTCCGCCCTTCCCGCCCACGGAGCGTGCGCCGAGCGTCCTCCACCCACCAATCCTAATTCGAGACTGCACGCCTGCGCACTGGCTGCTGAACGACCCGACAGGTCTGTGGCAAAGCACCGGGGTCCACCTTTGCCCTAACAAAAGGGCATTGACGCCCAATCAGGATTGTTGGGCGTGTCCTAAAAAAGCAACGACCAATCACGGCGCAGAAGAGAAGATGCGCCAAAGAAAGCGGTCCTCGCTGAGCATCTTTGTCTAGCCAGGAAACTGGAAATTGAGGTGGAAAGTCACTCTAGGTAGGGCTACACAGAGAAACCCTGTCTGGAAAAACCAAAAAAAAAAAAAAAAAAAAAAAACGAGGGAGAGAGGGAGGGAGACAGAGACAGAA
>NC_034609.1:7913682-7922843 GCF_900095145.1 Mus pahari
AAAAAAGCAACGACCAATCACGGCGCAGAAGAGAAGATGCGCCAAAGAAAGCGGTCCTCGCTGAGCATCTTTGTCTAGCCAGGAAACTGGAAATTTAGATAGAAAGTCACTCTAGGTAGGGCAACCCAGAAAAACACTGTAAAAAAAAAAAAAAAAAAAAAAAAAAAAGAACGAGGGAGAGAGGGAGGGAGACAGAGACAGAATTTCTGGAAATTGCCGTGACCAGACTCTGGGAGAGAGAGATTTCGTTCACATTCAAGAACAGAGTGAGCAGAACAGCGCAGTCAGCTGTCCCTCAATTCTAAAAGGACGCCCCCCCCCCACACTTCTAAAATTAGATAACGCACAAAGCGTATACCATTAATGGATGTTTCTCTTCGTACCCCATATTCAAGACAAATTTTAAACTTCCGTTCACCCGGCCACTTCATGATTCCTTAGAACAGCAGTCGCCTGACCTCACTCTCAGAAAACGCAAGGCTTAATTAAAATTGTGTTTCTTATTCAAGTGTACATGTACAATGCCAAACTTTGGGTTGCCATGTAGTTTTCATGACACTTCATTATTACCTAACCTTTGAAAAAGAAGTATGTTGCTGTTAGCCGTCAGTGACCACCTGCAAAGCATTCTTGCTTTGACTTTATCAAAACCTCTGAGCTGTAGAGGCCAGCTTACAATTACTTTCTTCCTGGCTTTTCTTTTTTATATAAGATTCTATTTTAAATTGCATGAATATGTGGCGGTGTGTGAGTGCTTGCTTGTGCATGTGCAAGGTGCCTGCAGATGCCGGAAGAGGGAATCAGATCCCAAGAATTGGGGTTACAGGTAGCTGTGAACCATCTGATGAGGATGATGAGGACTCAACCCAGGTTCCTGTGTAAGAGCAATGAAGTACTGTTAACTGCTGAGCCATTTCTACCACTCCCAGGAGTCTTTACCCCTACCTAGCAAGACTTGCTAACACGTGACCGTAATCCTTTATAAATAAAGTATCTACCATTTAGTATTTGAGACAAATGTTTTGGCTTGGACTACAATTCAGGATTTGAAGGAAGGAGAATACGGGAAGAGAGGGAAGCCCCAGGTAACCCTAAGGAGTGCCAACAAAATAACAGAATGAATATGGGCAACATTCAAAGAACAATGGGATTTTCCAAAGGAGTGAAGAATACACTTTCTTTTCAAGTGGGCCGGTCATAGAAATAGGCTTTAAAAAATGTTTTCAGTTTTAATTTTTTTATATTGTATATGTATTTTACTTGCATTTATTTCTCTGAAACACTTGGGTACCTGGTGCCTGAGGAAGCTAGAAAAGAGTATTGGAACTCCTGGAACTGGAGTTACTGACATTGTGAGCTGCCATGTAGGTGCTGGAAATTCAACCGGGGTCCTCTGGAAAAGCGGACAGTGCTCTTAACTGCTGAACCATCGCTCCAGCCCCTTCATTTTATTTTTTTAATTATATGTATGTGTGTGTGTGTGCCAGTATGCACATGAGTGATGTGCCCTCTGAACCCAGACAGGGTGTTATCTGATTGTCTGGAGCTGGAGTTACAAACCTTTGTGAGCCATGCAGCATTGGTGCTGTGACCCAAACTTGTGTTTTCTACAAGAGGAACAGTTCTTGATCATCTCTCCACCAACCCCCCCCCAAAAAAAGGCTATATAGAGAAGTCCTGTCTTGAACACACACACCAACACCACCCGAAAAAAAAAAAGGAATTAGGAAAAGAAGAACAAGTTTTTAAAAACAAGCAGAAAGAAGAAAATAATCTAAAGTCAAACCATTTGTTCCAGGTTTTCTGGCACACACCTGTGTTTCCGGCATTCAGTAGATGGAGACATAAGACTTGAGAGCTCTAGACCAGTCTGGGTTGCATAAAGCCTGTTTCAGTATTCCCACCAGCCTCCCATCAGATGAGAAAACCATACAATCAACATGGGAAACATGAAACACAAAGGCAGCATCTTAGTTACCTTTCTACTGATGTGACCAGACACCATGCTAGAAGGACGAGTTTATTTGGACCTTACAGTTCCAGAGGGAGGAGAGTCTATCGACATCATGGTGGAGGGCGTGGCAGAAGGAAGGCATACCACTAGAGCAGCAGCTGGGCACTTATAACCCTCTCCACAAAGGGAAGCATCATGTGCAGTGCGGATGACAAGAGACTTTTAAAACCTCAAATCCCACCTCCAGTGATGCACCTCCTCCAATGAAGCCACACCTCCTAATCCTTTCCAAAGAGTTCCACCAACTAGGAACCAAGAATTTTTAATATATGAGCCTATAGGGGCCATTCTTATTCAAACTACGAAAAACAGTGTGGGGTGTGTGTGTGTGTGTGTGTGTGTGTGTGTGGTGTGGTGTATGTGGGGTGTGTGTGTGTGGTGTATGGTGTGGTGTGTGTTTGTGTGTGTGGTGTGGTATGTATGGTATGTGGAGTGTGTGTGTGTGTGTGTGTGTGTGTGTGTGTGTGTGGTGTATGGTGGGTGTGTGGTGGGTGTTCTGATACTGAATTGAAGTCCCATGCAAGCCAAGCATGTGCTTTACCACTGAGTTAAAACAGTGGGTTGGATTTTGTTTTTTGGCCGGGCGTGGTGGCGCACGCCTTTAATCCCAGCACTCGGGAGGCAAAGGCAGGCGGATTTCTGAGTTCGAGGCCAGCCTGGTCTACAGAGTGAGTTCCAGGTAAGCCAGGGCTACACAGAGAAACCCTGTCTCGAAAAAACAAAAAAAAAAAAAAATGAGTAGAAAGAAGAGCAGAAGAATATTTACATTGAAAGGAAATATGTCAAGAAAAGAAAAAAAAAAGGATTTTGTTTCTTGTTTTTTTAAGAAATGGTAAAATTTACAATCAAGGAAAATTCATCCAGAAAGAGAAGCGACATTACAGATTTCCAGTATCAGTGATGAAAGCCTGTAGATGTCAAAGGCTATATATAAAGATACTACAGCAGCCTTGGAGCGGGGTCTAGGACTTGGAGGAAACTGGTAATTCTTTGAAAGAAAAAAAAACACCACCAAAGTTCACAAGAACAGATGACACCCAGAGCCCATATCTCTATTTTAAACTGTCAGTGATCTGTTCCCACAAAGAATACTCCATATCCAGAAGGATCTGTGGTAAAATTTTCCAAGTGTTCAATAAAACTCAATTCTGTACAAAGTCTTCCAGGAAATACAACAGAGAGACAATTCTCCAACTCAATTTAAAAAGCCAGCCTTCGGCTAAGACAGTGGTTCTCAACCTGTGGGTCACACCTCAGACCATTGAAAAATGTTGCAGGAAATATATAAAAATGAACCGGCATGTTCCTGCGCTTGTGCCTCTGCCCCGGCAGCCCGGCTGGTCATGCACTGGCAGGCAATGGACGTTTCTGAAAACCAGGCTATCTATATAAAGTAATCTGGACTGTTCTCCATTAACTACTCTCAGCCATTTCTATTTAAAATAACTGAAAATACCCTAACAATAAACTCAGAGCCATGAATTTGCTATTTGGCCCTTAACTCACAGGCTTAGTCCTCTCATATCAGTTTATAATAATAGTAATAGAAGGGCTGGGTCTAAGCACTGTACTTTAAAATTTTTAGTATCAATAGAAAAAATTTATACCAATGAAAATCTTGATTTTGAATCAAAATAAGTTCCGTACCAAAATAAGAAATTATGACTTCAGCTTAGTAACAATTAAAAAGATTTCTACCAAATGAGATTATGGCTATGCAATCAATTCTAGCTATTCTTCCATGTTCCAATTATGACCATTTATACATTCACTAGAAAGACAACCTATAATAACCCCCTTCAGCCCCAAAGCCCGGGGAACTGGGACAACAACTCTTCATAACTTCTTCAAGCTGAATCTGGGCTTTAGGATATTTTTGAAGGTGTGGGGCAGAAGGGTAAGGAAAATGGGGGAGTTGGTTGGCCTTAAAAAGGCCACACCGATGATTGTATTCATCTCTGATGTCTGTGCCCTGACTGGATCCAGCTGAAAGTCGAAGACATCAGGAGTTCAAACAGGTCAGTTCAGCGTGTCTGACAAGTGGACTTGACAAGGCTCTATATTCTGTAATATACAAACCTCAAAACAATGTGTTTGATCAATATAACTTTTTGTTTGATTGTCTGGAATCTAGTTCTTCGGGGGGGGGGGTCTCCCTCTATCAAATCTGATATAACTCTGGAAGGTGTAAATACCATAATCTCCTTTTCCAAAAACACAAAGACAAAACCTTTTTCCCAAATCAGCATATCCCCTTGAGCCAGTAATCAGAAAACTCTTTATTTAGACCTCTCTCCCAGAGGAATAATATAACCACAAAACTCAACATCACACCCATTTTGAAAATCAAAACAATCCAAAACAAATGAAGTAAACTAAGACACTGTATGTGCCTATACTAGGCATTTCCTATCTTGCCAAGCAGGAAGACACTCAAGATTCCCATGGAGCCCACGTTAGCAGAATATGAGCTTCCTGTGGCTGGTTAAATAATCTACACCATCTTTCCATTTGGCTCTCTACCCAGAGCCGCAGACATATTTAATTAAAACCTGTATAATATCTGTCTGTTGAACTCTCTACCTGGAGCCACAGAAATAGATAATGGATACCTGTTCAAAGCAGGCAATGATTATCACTGCAAAGTCTACTCTGGAGTCAGTGACTAATACATCCTAGTTCAAATTAATACAATCCAAAACAAATGAAGTAAACTAAAATACTGTATGTGTTTATACTTAGGCCTTTCCTATGTTAGCAAGAGGATATAAAACCCAGTATTCCTGTCGCACCCACATTAGACAGAACATGCATATGCGTGGTTCTGCTCTCTGCCTAGAGCAGCCAACTTGTTATACCATCTGTTAGCACCAGGATACTGCAAGCCTCGCCTAACCATGTGACCCTTGACCTGCGTTGCCAGGACAATGACCTTCTATCCCACAATCCACTTGGCTCAGTTCCCGCCCTCACTGGTGTGACATCATTTTCTGTATAAAGTAGGAAGCCATCTTCTCCTCACTCTTCTTCGCCCTCTTCTCTTCGCCTTCTCTCCCCCCCTTCTCTACCCTTCTACCCGCGTCACTGCCCCCCCATTCCCGAATAATAAACCTCTCCCACGTGGCACACCTTGGCCTGGTCTGCTGCCTGGTTTTTCCGCCCAAAATATAAAATCATCTATTCGTTCAGCTCTCTGCCAGGAGCCACAGACATTTATTTTATTAATACCTGTTCACTGCCTTCTCTACTTGAAGTCAGTGACCAATTTTCCCTATCTTAGTTCTGAACTGCAGGTGAAATTCCCCACGTGATTCGGACAAAGTCTTTATATAAAGGTATCCTAAAAGCAAATAATCCCAATTTTATGAATTCACAGTTCAATCTCTGCCCCAAGAAGTAGGCAACTTCCATTCTACACTTTCATTGTTTCAACAAATCCCCCCCCTTCCCTGCGCTTGAGTCCACATGACTCGTCTCAGCACTACCCAGCTACTCACTTTAAAAAAAAAAAAAGAGAGAGAGAAATAAAATAAAATAAAACTCTAACTCTTGAGCTAATAATCTTAAATTTCTAGTGGATTCTTGCCCAACACGTTGGGTGCCACCTGTTGCAGGAAATACTTAAAAAATGGACCCAGCTTGTTCCTGCTCAAATCATGAGAAGAGCATGAGGACAAGATGTAGCTACAATTGTCTCCCAGTTTTAATGGTAGATCCATAAGGATTCGCCACTGGAGGATTTCAATTTAATAAGGTTTACCAGATTAGGATTTTAGTTGCTTTGCCCAACGACTGAGTTACCTTCGTTTCTGAACCAAGTTGTGTTCCTTCATGCGGCAGCTTGTCTGGGTTCAAGAGAGACAGGTAAGGGAGCAAAGTGTGGGTGTGCCTGAGGTGCACCACAGAGGCTGTGGGGGGATTTGAAACATGGCGTTGACGTGGTAGTGACCCGCCAGTGGGAACTTAGCAAGCTGGGTGAAGATATTTTGGAGCTCTGAACCAAGAGTCTCCACAAAATAAAAACAGGTCAGCCATTGCCTGCCAGGGCAAGGCCGGCCAGGCCGCCAGGGCAGAGGCACAAGAGCGGGAACATGCCCATTCCATTTTTTTTTAATATTTCCCAAAACAGAAAAACATAGATATTTACATTACAATTCACAACAATAGCAAAAGTACAATTATGAAGTAGCAACAAAAACAATTTTATAGTCAGGGGTCACCACAACATGAGGAACTGTGTTAAAGGGTCCCAGCATTAAGAAGGATAAGAACCACTGAGCTAAGAGTAAACATGGAAGCCAGAAAGCAGAGGGGACACAAAAGGCCTTAACAGATGCTCAGGAAATCCTGCAGGGAGACAGACTAAATCACTGGGATTGTTACCCATGGCAAGGAAACTTGCGGTCTAAGACTGTAAGTTCTACAAGTTCATAAGATAAATAGATACAAAGGACCCCGTGTAGACAGAATAGTTCTTCAAAGGAAGAGAAGGCACACCCTACATTATTCTCAACACTTATTTTTAACCTAATTTAATGAAATCAATAATGATGTTGGTATAAAGATGGTCATAGAGAAGCAAAGCTGAATAGAACCAGGAAGAAGTGCACACATTGATTCATATAGCTAACTGGTCCTCACAGTGGAATCAAGGCAATCTCATGAAGAGAGGTTTATCTTCAGCAGCAATGCTTCAACAACTAGATATCAATATTGGGAGGTAAGCCTGAACTCTTACCTCACAGCATACACACACACACACACACACACACACACACACACACACACACTGTTAATTCAAATGGGCATGGTCTAAAATGAATGCTTAGATTATCAGTGTTTTAGAAGATAGAGAAATCTTTATCAGAATTATACTGGACAATCTTTTTTAACTTTTTTTTAAAAAAAGATTCTATTTATTTTATATATCTGAGTGCTCTATCTGCATGTACACCCATGTGCCAGAATATGTATGAAGTGTTGCTTTGAAGAACACAGAGAAGCCAGGGTTACAATTTTACAACAGAATGGTCCCACTAGGTAGCAAAGCTCTAAAATGCTGGGTTGCTAAAGAGGTTTTCTTTAAATTGTCCTAATTCTCATAGCTATCTATGAGATGAGATAAACCCTCAGTAGCCCTTTAAGATAAAAAAAAAAGTCAGTTTTTGGAGTTCCTTCAACTTCTGTCAAGGTCTGGGATCCTAAACCACGTGTGCGCTGATGGGCATCTTGTTTCATGGCTGCTGAGAGGCCTGGGTGAGGTACCCGAGCCTCTCCTCCTCATAACCCTGCATACACTTCATTCTGGGTCCCCTCATGTCTCTGGGTGTGGGGAGGCTGCATATGCAGCATGTTGTGATACAGGGGCAGAGCGTTGATCTTGGAGATCTATCGCATCTCCAGAAAGTGCAGCAAGTTTTTCTTGGCCCAGGGCTGGACCAGCCATTGAACCGTACTCTGGAAACACTGTCCATCCTTGCCCAGTGGCACCGTTGTATGTGTGAGCGAAGCCAAATCCGTTTCTCTGACTCACACATCCTCTGGTAGACCAACTCTGTATTCTTCAGGACTGAACAGGAGGGGCTCTGTGTGCCTGTGGATCTGCACCAAGGCCTGCACATCTGGGGCCGCCTGCACATCTGGGACCGCCTGCACATCTGGGACTTGCACACGACATCACACTAGCTGAGACTTCAAAGTGGGGATATTTGAAACAGCTGAGTGTATTCTGAATTTGGAAGGTTGTACGCAGCCTTTTCGGCATGCCCAGAATACTAACTGATTGAATTAATTGTCAGTGAATTCTTTGGAATCCTCCCAAGAATTATTGCTCATGTTCCTTCCCACTTTGAACATGAACGGGTTTGAACTGCTTCCTCCCATGGAATGTGACTTGCTCTGAGGAAAACTCTTCTCTGACTTCCCAGAGACCCTCGTCCTGAAAAGGCCGTGTGTGGAGGCTCTGACTGACAGGCTCCAGCAGCATTGTTGTGAGCTGGAGGAGGGGCTGATAAGGAGGGGTGGAGTAACTTCCCATTGCTGGCTGCCACAGCTAGCTGAGCCAGGATTTGATCCCAACGACCTCAGCTACAGCCCTTGTAAGCAACACTATTCGGTGATCATTCCAACTTCAAAGGTCTCCATAGTCTATAGCAGTCTCAGCAATGTTAAAAGTCCAAAGTTCAAAGTCTCATCCGATCACTTAAATATAATCCCCTACAAAATCAAAATTTCAAAAAGCAGATCACGCGGCTCCATTATCACAGGATATACATTACCATTCCAAAACATCATAGTGAGGAAATACCAGACCAAAGCAAGACCAAGGCAAACTCCAAACTCAGCATCTCCAGGTCTGATGTCAAAGCAGTCTTCAGATCTCCAACTCCTTTCTGATTTGCTGACTGCAGTGCAATTCTTTCTCTCTGGCTGGTTCCACTCTGTTTGCAGATTCCCTCAGAGGATAGCCCATTGCTATGGCATCTCTAACATCCTGGGGTCTCCAAGTCAACTTCAACTTCAAACTTCTTGTTCCAATGTCTGGGATCCTCCAAAAGACTTGGCTCACTTCTCCAGATCTTCTCTCCATAGCACTCTAGGCTCTAGTTGACTCTACTCCACGGTTGCTGCTGTTCTTAGGGTTCATCCCATGGTATACTGGCATCTCCAATAGGCTGGGGGTCTTCTGTTGCAACTAGATTTCACCAATAGCCTCTCATAGGTTTCCCTCATTGGTGCCAAGCCTCAAATTCTTTGTGTGACCTCTTCATGCCTTCAAAACCAGTATCACCTGGATGATTCTTACATATAACCAAAGTCCAGCTGAATCACAAGGTACAACCTTGGCTGTCTCTAGAACACTGCTTCTTTGTGCTCTCAGAAATCCTAGAAGATTCAACCTCAGTAATGCTGGTCTCTTCTTAATCCCCTCTAACTTCTTAGCTCCAGGTAACCAATATCAATTGTTCCTGTAACCCCTTATATTCTTGACTCTAAAGCTACAACACTTTGCCAAAGCTGCCAAGTTCTACTGGTTGCTAAGGCTAGAACATGACACCCCTTGTTCTATTACATCTTCAGCTGCTTCACCACTGTTTTTAATGATTTCATTCACTGCCTAAGCTTGGCTGTCCTGGAACTTGCTCTG
>NC_034609.1:7923503-7954698 GCF_900095145.1 Mus pahari
ACCCAGCACAAGGGAAGTCCTGGGCCAAGTAGTGGGAGTGGGTGGGTAGGGGTGGGGGTATAGGGAACTTTCGGGATAGCATTTGAAATGTAAATAAAGAAAATAATAATTTAAAAAAAATTTTTAAAAAAAGGTATGTACCATCACCCTTGGATTTAAGCTTTTCTTCACCTAGAACTTGCTCTGTCCCAGGTTGTCCTTGAACTCAGAGATTTGCTTGCCTTTGTGTCCTGGAATTAAAGGTGTGCACCACCATGCCTGGGCCAAAGCTTTTCATGGTGATTATTCCTCAAGATACAGATAAAAAGTCTATGTCTTCCAACCTCAAGATCTGGATCACAAGTGTGCCTTCCATTTCTAGATTGTAGTTCATTCCAGATTGAAACCTCAATGAAAACAATAACCAGGTAATAATACCTAACATGCTATAACTATTTCTTGTTCAACTGCAAACACAAACAATAAGCTTAGCTGGGTGGGATCTTGTCCTGAGATCATCACTCCCTTAATCTGTTCATTTCCTTGAACACATGATCAAGCTCCATTTCATTTCCTGGTGTCCCTTTCATACTTGAGCCATACATTTTGCATTTTCCCCCTAAGCTTGCTGTGCTTGATTAAAATGATCTTCATGAGAGTAAACCAGAGGACAAAGTCTGTGCTGGGTGTTTCTTTGTTGATGAAATTAATCTGAGTCTCTTTATCTTAGCCTGAGGTAAACTTGGCAAAGGCAAAAAGCAGCAACATTCTTCACCAAAACATCATAAGAACAATTTCTAGAGTTTAAATCACCCTCAGCACCAATGTCTTTCATATTCCTTTAGGGTAGCCTATTAAGTCCCACTTAAAGCATTCCATGGCTTTCCAAATCTATCCCCCCTAACAAAACATGGTCGGGCCTATCACAGAAATACCCCAGTTCCTGGTACCAACTTCTGTCTTAGCTAGGGTTTCCATTGCTGTAAAGAGACACCATGACTAAGACAAGTCGTATAAAGGACAACATTTATTCTGGGATGGCTTTTACTTTCAGAGTTTCAATCCATTATTATCATGACGGGAAGCACAGCAGCATCCAGGCAGGCATATTACTGGAGGAGTTGAGAGTTCGACATCTTTATCCAAAGGAAAACAGGAGCAGACTGACTGTCTTCCAGGAAGCTAGGAGGAGAGTCTCAAAGCCCACTCCCACAGTGACACACTTCCTACAACAAGGACACACCTCCTTCAACTAGGAGACACCTAACAGTGCTACTGTGTGGGCCAAACATATTCAAGCCACCATAGGTGGCATACACTAACAGTGAAATAGTGTTCAGCCTTAAAAGGGAAGGAAATCACTCCAGCTGTGTTAACATGTGTGAGCTTGGGGTTATCATGGGGAGTAAAAAAAAGTCAGACACAGAGAGGCAAATGCTATCTCTTACTTATAGAGGGAAACTAAGAATGTCAAGCTTACAGAAACAGAGAATAGAAATGTGGGTCAACTGAGGTTGGGAGCCAGGAAGGTCAGGGGAGATGCTGGGTAAAAGATGAAAAATAATATACAAGAAATGGATAAATAAATTTAAGATATCTGGGGTAGATTATGCTGATGGTAGTTAGTAACAGCATATTTTATACTCCAAATTACTAAGACAGTGGGTTTGAAGTGTCTCATCATAAGAACAGGCTAAGTAGCTGTATTTTAACATATTTATGTAATATTTTATTTGTATATAATAAGTAGGGTGTGAGTGAGTGAGGTGAAGAAAGAGGGGGAGTGTTTCAGAAAGTCTCCCTTCTCTCAGGCTCAGCCCACTTCACAGCGCACAGAGACTGTGTTCTGGCTTCGTCCAGGGTCTCCACAGGAGTCTCCCAGATCAGAGTACGGGGGCTTGGCACGGACTTGGCACGCACCAGTTCATCCATCCCTCTGGAAGCCGAGAAAGGGGCTTCTTCTCTGCCTTCGCTTCCTTTGCTGTTTTAAACGCAGCAACCAGTGCCCCGCCCCACTCCTTCCCCAGACCTGCACCTTGTACCTTTCTCTCCATAGGAAGGTACAAAGTACTCTGAATTCCGAAGAGCCCAGCATGTTTATAGCAGGCCACCAGACTGGTGGTTTGTGTTCATTGTCTGGCTGCACTTCGTAAGGACACTTTCTGAATTTGAGTATTTAGGGTGAAAGTGAAGAAGCTGGGCTGCACGAAAGATCGATTGATGTTAAGTATTCAAGCATTTCCTCCAAGCTAAACACAGTAACTTCTATGGCTTAGCTGCAGGCCACAGCTTTCCTGTCATGATTGTGCTAGAGTGACCTAGAAAACCATCATGTCTCATACATACGCGCACGCACACACGCACACTTATCGGGCTGTATTTCTGGTAGCTCCAGCAACACATAGTTCAGCAACATCTCTTTTCCCTCTGAGAAGTTGGGTAAGTAACAGTTCTGGGTTTCCACCTTCCATGTTAAATTTGGCAAACTTTGTCCTTGTTTAACATTAAATATTTCTAACACAGGTCTTAAAGCTACTTGGAGCATAGTTGAGCATTTTTTCAGAAATAATTTAAAAAATTATTTGAAAATTAGAGAAAAAGTGAACAAAAATAACAATAATATCATAGACTTAACAGCAACTTTGAGGTTGTGTTTCTTGAATTAGGAAATGAATACTTTATATTTGGGGGGTTCCTTATTTATTTTTTAAAAGTCCATCTAATTAATGTAACCATGAGAACTGTGGCTATCAGTTCATTTAAAAGGAAGAGAACCTGCTCTTTTTTTTTTTTTTTTAGACAGGGTTTCTCTGTATAATCCTGGCTGTCCTGGAACTCACTCTGTAGACCAGGCTGGCCTCGAACTCAGAAATCCGCCTGCCTCTGCCTCCCGAGTGCTGGGATTAAAGGCGTGGGCCACCACACCCGGCTGAAAACCTGCTCTAAAAGACTGACTTTGGTAGCTATATTTTTCAAGTCTTTTCCAATGAGTATGTTTTGCTTCTGTAATAAAGGTAATAAAGGTTATATTTTTAACCACTTGGTAGTCTCAGAACTTTCTATCTGAGCATCCATCCACGTTTCTTACCTGTGTCATCTGCGAGAGAAATGCTGGTGAACATGCTGTCTTCCTCCTCCCCTGTGCTCAGTCGGTCCATCTTGTTCATGAGCAATGCCAGCAAGGACTGGCGGCTGCCCCGTGTGCTCGCCCTTGAGGAGTGGCAGCTGCTTCATGTGCTCGCCCTTGCTGAATCATTAATAAGTACCCCAGCAGGAGCTATCTGAGCTTTGTATTCTCAACCAGAAACCAGACGCAAGTTAAAGAGTTACAGAGCTTCTTCATGCAAAGCTGACAGGCACTGCTGCCCGTAGCCTGGCAGACCATGGTGCCGTGGCTTCAATCCCACAGTGTAGTTCCTGTGGGCTGGATGGTGGATTGGTTACAGAGATTATCCAGAAAGCTTTGGGTTGAAACTGAAGGGAATAGATTGTTTGTTTGATAGACATCTTTTGGATACTTGTTAGAAACCTCTCAGGGACCTGATCAAGGAGTTTGGCTCACCTGGAGGGAAAATCTCTTAATCTACATGTGATCCGAGGCTAAGTCTATTGTAAGGGATGGGTTAAAAGTGAAATTGATGACATTCTGTGTGTTGATACGTGGCATTATGTGTGTTGATACGTGGAATTGTATGTTGGAGCATCCCTGGGCACATAACTTGCATGTGCCAGCCAAAGATCAGCACTAGCTGTCTTTCTCAGTCTGTCTCCATCTTATATTGTTGAGGCAGGGTTGTTTACCCGAAGCCTACAAAATTGCTAGAGGGTTGACCAGTGAACTGCTGGAACCTGTTTGTCTTCACCCTATCCCAGTTGCAAGCTACTGTAACCAGCTTTCAGGGTGCTTTAAAAAGCAAGCATTTTACCTACTGAGGCATCTCTTCAGCCCTGGGGGCAATATTCTTTACAGCTGTTTTTCCTGGTCCACTACTCCACACCGGTACACATAAACAAACCCAAAACTATTTTAGAATTTCAAATCATCACTCCTTCTCTAGGGGGCGGGGAATCGACCAAATTTAATGAAGCATTTTCAGCGGATATTCAAATAGAATTGCTACGTGCCGTCTTCTGCACTGAGTGTTTTGATACACCGAATTTTTCACTCCAGTGCATTGTGGCTACAGCCAGTAAAATGGATGTGTGAGCTGTAGGAAATTATAAGTGCACAAAATTAAATTCACAGGAATAGAATTCCCTCTAATTTTTTAATCACATTTTCCAAATATTGAGTTGCCTATTCTGTATGAGCTGGGGACACAGGGGAACTCAAAGAAAGTTTTGTTTTTTGCTATTAATAAGTCCATGAAGGAGTTAGGAAGTACACCCCCTGGAAGCCTAAAAAGCAAGAGATTATCAAGTCTGCTGGCATTGCTACTGTGCTGGTCTGAATAAGTATGGCCCCATAGACTCGTGTGTTTAATCTTTGACCATTGGGGAATGGTGCTATTAGGATTTGTGGCCTTGTTGGAGTGGGTGTGGCCTTGTTGGAGGAAGTGTGTCACTGTGGGGGCGGGGTTTGAGGTCCCCTAAACTCAAATTCAAGTGTGGAAGAGAATCCTCTTCCACTCAGGAGCACACGTGTCTCACTGCCAAAAGATTAAATAAGATCAAACATCACATTCTGTGGATTTCTGACATTTTTGAAGAATATCTATCTATCTCCCTCTCCCTCTCCCTCCCCCTCCCCCTCCCTCTCCCTCTCCCTCCGTGTGTGTGTGTGTGTGTGTGTGTGTGTGTGTGTGTGTGTGTGTGTGTTTATTCATAATGGGCAGGTACATGTTTGTTCATGCATGTGGAAGCCAAAGGACAGCCTGGGGTGCTATGCATCAGGAGTCCTCCACCTTCTTTTCCCAGCCTTATCTTTCACCAGCCTGGAGCTTCATTGAGTACGCTGGACTAGTTCTCCAGTAAACTCAGGAATCTTCCTCTGTCTGCCTGCTGACCTGGGACTCACGAGTGTGTGCTACCAGGTCCAGCTTTTTCTGTAGATACTGGGGATGTAACTCAGGTCTTCAAGCTTGTAGTGTGTTCACTTTACTAACAGAGCCGTCACCCCAGGCCCCTTCAGTACTTTGTCTAAACAACATACTAGGGAATGCATCTGGTGTCTCTAAGCACCAAATTGTGACACCTGGGCACTGCCATTAGGAAACTCCTGGAGAGATGGTAGTGTCTCTAAAGAAGGCTCTTAGTACTCCTGTTTAGTTGGAATGGTTCTCTTTCTTCAGAGGTAATTTCATGAGAGACTATTTGATTATTTTTTAACAGTTAGTGCAGGTTGGATTAATTCAGCCCATTGGCAACAGTGGGAGACTTCGCTGGAGAAACTTAGAACACATCTTGGGTGGCTAATGGCTTATGTTTGTTTCATGATTCCTCTTTGCTGGTCCACTTAGTCCATCTCATTTCTCCTCACAACAACCCAAGAGAAAACAGAAACAGAGGCAAAATGCTTGGCTTAAGACCCACAGCATATCTGGGATTCAGATCTAGGCATAACAGGTTCAAAACCAGCACGGAGCGTCTGAGTTCATCCACACACTGGTGTATAATAACATGCTGCTGCAGGTTCCCATTGCATTTTTATGTCTCTGTGTTTGTTCACTCCAGCAGGAAAGTAAAGACTCATCAACTTAGGATTTTTTTTTTACTTTTTTTATTTGATATTTTCTTTATTTACATTTCAAATGCTATCCCAAAAGTTCCCTATACCCTCCCCCCNCCCCACCCCTGCTCCCCTACCCACCCACTCCCACTTCTTGGCCCTGGCCTTCCCCTGTGCTGGGTCATATAAAGTTTGCAAGACCAAGGGGCCTCTAACTTAGGGTGTTTTTTTGGGTGCCATTCCACCTGGGTTTTGAGTATGGCTCTCTCATTGGCCTAGAGCTTGCCCATCAGGTTAGGTTGGCCATCCAGTGAGCTCCAGGAATCCTCCTGTCTCTCACTTCCCAGTGATAGGATTATAAGTTTGCACCACCAAGCCCACCATTTGTACACAGTTTCTGGAGATGGAACTCAATAGTCATGATTTTGAAAAAAAAACACTTATTAGTCTAGCTAACTCCACAGGTCTTGCATATTTTAGTGTTTTAGGTTTGTGTTATTCTGCCCAGTATGTCATCAAGGATCGTTCATGTTGTCACATTTTGTAGGACTTGCTTTCTGTCCAGAAGGGTGAGTAATGGCCCCCGTTCCTATGTGCCAGAAACTGCATGGTCCTTAGAGAGGGATCAAACACAGGCCCACTACTATAGGAGTGCAATGTGCTGGCTGTAGAGGGGCAGAGCAAGTGCAGCATAGGGATTTGTGGGTATGGAGCTTCTGTTTTCAAGAAGAATAATTCTGGGGGCTGGTGAGATGGCTCAGTGGGTAAGAGCACCTGACTGCTCTTCCGAAGGTCCAGAGTTCAAATCCCAGCAACCACATGGCGGCTCATAACCATCCGTAACAAGATCTGACGCCCTCTTCTGGAGTGTCTGAAGACAGATACAGTGTACTTACATATAATAAATAAATAAATCTTTAAAAAAATAAAAAGAAGAAGAAGAATTCCTAGATCATGCCTCCAGGAAAGAGCATGCATTGCACAATTACAATGTTGTTAAAAGGGTAGATCTCATGTTAAATGCTCACACTCTAAATAACTGAGAAATTTTAAAACTCTAAATAACTGAGAAAAAAAAGTTAAGTCATCAATGTGTCCTTTGGGGAAAAATTTTTTGTTAATTATGCTCTCTTTGTTTTAAGTAAATTTACATTTAGGTTTTCACAAGTTTTTAAATCACAAGTCATTCAAACCTTGCCTTCAAGTTCAGCAAATATACTTGGGCCTGCTAACAGCTTACTTCCTGATGGAATCTTTGCATAAACAATTAGCTTTGCAAGTAGGGTAATAAAGAAACTCCTGACTTCACCAGGAGATATTCTCTCCTGAAATGTCAGTCTGGGTTCTTCAACATCAACAATTAAACAGGACACTCCTACTGTTCAATTGGCAGGACCATTCCATATCTAATCAACAAATATCAAACATCTATTGTTAAGCATTGGTCTAGGCAAGGATAACAATTGCTCAGGTTCACTGGGGACATGAATGAGGCAGATATTTTTCTATCATAGAGATGATGTTCTTAGTGGGGAATGAACCAACATATAGACATGTACAAATGCATGTGTATACAAATATATACCAAACACCCCATACACCACTGAGAAGTTCTATAAAGGAAATTAACATGGGGCAAAGCAGGTGAAGAGGAATGGGAATGTAAGTCTTACAGAACATACACATCAGGGAGGATTAGCTGGTGAGGTAATATATGGCATGCACAGTTACAACACAAACTATAACTTTTATCTCTACCGGCTGTGAACTATTTACAACCCAAAACCTTCAATCATAAATCATTTCCTGCTCTCATGTCTCCAATGATAAATACCTTACAAGCTGTAAAATGTTTTTTCAAGGGTGAGTTATTTTTTTTCTTTAATTGGATATTTTCTTTATTTATATTTCAAATGTTATCCCCTTTCCCAGTTCCTCTCCCTCCCAGAAACACCCTATCACATCCTCTCTCCCCCTGCTTCTATGAGGGTGTTCCTCCACCCACCCACCCACTCCCACCTCCCCACCCTCAATTCCCCTACACTGGGGCATCTATCAAGCCTTCATAAGACCAAGGACCTCTCCTTCCATTGATGCATGAAAAGGCCATCCTCTGCTATATATGTAGCTGGAGCCATATATATGTGCTCCTTTGTTGATGGCTTAGTCCCTGGGAGTTCTTGGGGTATGGTTGGTTGGCATTGTTGTTCTCTGAGTGGCCTTTCCTTCAGTCTCTGCTCTACACTTTATCTCCATCTTTGCTCCTGTGAGCATTCTGTTCTCCTAAGAAGGACCGAAGCACCCACACTTTGGTCTTCCTTCTTATTGTGCTTCATGTGGTCTGTGAACTGTATCCTGGTCATTTGGAGCTTTTTTATTAGTATCCACTAATCAGAGAGTGCAAACCATGTGTGTTCTTTTGTGATTGGGTTACCTCAGTCAGGATGGTATTTTCAAGTTCTATCCTTCTGACTAAGCTGAGTATTACTCCATTGTGTAAATGTACCATATTTTCTGTATCCATTCCTCTGTTTAAGGACATCTGGGTTCTTTCCAGCTCCTGGCTATTATAAATAAGGCTGCTATGAACAAAGTGGAACGCGTGCCCTTATTGCATATTGAAGCATCTTCTGGGTATATGCCCAGAAGTGGTATAGCTGGGTCCTCAGGTAATACTATGTACAATTTCCTGAGAAACCAACAAACTGATTTCCAGAGTGGTTGTACCACTTGCATTTCCACCAGCAATGGAGGAGTGTTCCTCTTTATCCACATCCTCGTCAACATCTGCTGTCACCTGAGTTTTTTATTGTAGACATTCTGACTGGTGTGAGGTGGAATCTCAGGGTTGTTTTGATTTGCATTTCCCTGATTACTAAGGATGTTGAACATTTCTTTAGGTGCTTCTTGGCCATTCAATATTCATCGGTTGAAAATTCTGTTTAGCTCTCTACCCTGTTTTTAATAAGGTTATCTGTTTCTCTAGAGTCTAACGTCATGAGTTCTTTGTATATTTTGGATATTAGCCCTCTATTGGATGTAACATTGGTAAAGATCTTTACCCAATGTGTTGGTTGCCTTTTTTGTCTTATTGACAGTGTCCTTTTCCCAACAAAAGATTTGCAATTTTATGAGGTCCCATTTGTCAATTCTTGATCTTACAGCACAAGCCATTGGTGTTCTGTTCAGGAATCTTTCCCCCGTGCCCATATGATCGAGGCTCTTCCCAACTTTCTCCTCTATAAGTTTCGGTGTGTCTGGTTTTATGTGGAGGTCCTTGATCAACTTGAACTTGAGCTTTGTGCAAAGAGATAAGAATGGGTCGATTTGCATTCTTCTACATGCTGACCAACAGTTGAACCAGCACCATTTGTTTAAAATGTCTTTTTTTCCACTGGATGATTTTAGCTCCTTTGTCAAAGATCAAGTGACCATAGGTGTGTGGGTTCATTTCTGGGTCTTCAATTCTATCCCATCGGTCTACCTGTCTGTCGCTATACCAGCACCATGCAGTTTTTATCACAATTGCTCTGTAGTACAGCTGGAGGTCAGGGATGGTGATTCCCCCACAAGTTCTTTTATTGTTGAGAATAGTTTTTGCTAACCTGGGTTTTTTGTTATTCCAAATGAATTTGAGAATTACTCTTTCTAACTCTATGAAGAATTGAGTTGGAATTTTGATGGGGGTTGCACTGAACCTGTAGATTGCTTTAGGCAAGATGGCCATATTTACGATATTAATCCTGCCAATTCTTGAGCATGGGAGATCTTTCCATCTTCTGAGATCTTCTTCAATTTCTTTCTTCAGAGACTTGAAGATCTTTCACTTGTTTGATTAGAGTCACAAGATATTTTATATTGTTTGTGACTATTGTGAAGGGTGTCATTTCCCTAAGTTCTTTCTCAGCCTGCTTATCCTTTGAGAAGAGGAAGGCTACTGATTTGTTTGAGTTAACTTTATATCCAGCCACTTTGCTGAAGTTGTTTATCATCTTTAAGAGTTCTCTGGTAGAATTTTTGGGGTCACTTAAGCATACTATCAAATCATCTGCAAATAGTGATATTTTAACTTCTTCCTTTCCAATTTGTATCCTTTTGACATCTTTTTGTTGTCTAATTTCCCTAGCTAGAACTTCTAGTACTATACTGAGTAGGTAGGGAGAAAGTGGGCAGCCTTGTCTAGTCCCTGATTTTAGTGGGATTGCTTCAAGTTTCTCTCCATTAAGTTTGATGTTGGCTACTGGTTTGATGTATATTGTTTTTACTATGTTTAGGTATGGGACTTGAATTCCTGATCTTTCCAAGACTTTTAACATGAAGAGATAATGAATTGTGTCAAATGCTTTTTCAGCATCTAATGAAATGATCATGTGTTGGGGTCTCCCACCTCCACTAATCACTCTCCCTCAAAACATCAGCCCTTCACAGTGAATTTATCAGGGCATCCATTTTTCTTTCGCAGCCTTTTCCCTTTTAGGATATTCACACCCTTCAGTATGAACCCAGACCGGAGTGTTTCTGCGGGCACGGGAACACTCAATCATGTGGGTTTTTCCTTTGAGATTGTTTATGTAGTGGATTATATTGATGGATTTCCATATACTGAACCATCCTTGCATTCCTGGGATGAAGCCTACTTGATTGTGGTGAATGATTGTTTTGATCTTGGATTTGGTTGGCAAGAATTTTATTGAGTATTTTTGCATCAATGCTCATAAGGGTGGTTGGTCTGGAATTCTCTTTCTTTGTTGGGACTTTGTGTGGTTTAGGTATAAACATAATTGTGGCTTCATAGAATGAATTGGGCAATGTTCCTTCTGTTTCTACTTTGTGGAGTAGTTTGAAGAGTATTAATATTAGGTCTTCTTTAAATGTCTGATAGAATTCTCCACTAAACCCATCTGGTCCTGTGTGGGTTTTGTTTTTTTTTGTTTTTGTTTTTGTTTTTTTTTTTTTTTTGGTTGGGACACGACTAATGACTACTTCTCTTTCTTTAGGGGTTATGGGTCTGTTTAGATGGTTTATCTGATCCTGTTTTAATTTGGCACCTTGTATGTTTCTAGAAAATTGTCCATTTCATCCAGATTTTCCAATTTAGTGGAGTATAAACTTTTGTAGTGGGATCTGATGATTTTTTAAATTTCCACAATTTCCATTGTTATGTCTCCCTTTTCATTTCTGATTTTATTAATTTGGATACTTTCTCTGTGCCCTCTGGTTAGTCTGGCTAAGGGTTTATCTATTTGATGATTTTCTCAAAGAACAAGCTCCTGGTTTTGTTGATTCTTTGTATAGTTCTTTTTGTTTTTATTTGGTTGATTTCAGCCCTGAGTTTGATTATTTCCTGCTATCTACTCCTCTTGAGTGTATTTGCTTCTTTCTGTTCTAGAGCGTTCAGGTGTGCTGTCAAGCTGCTAGTGTAAGCTCTCTCCGGTTTCTTTTTGAAGACACTTAGAGCTATGAGTTTACCTCTTACCACTGCTTTCATTGTGTCCCATAGGTTTTTGGTATCATAGGTTTTGGTATGATGTGTATTCATTTTCTTTAAATACTAAAAAGCCTTTAATTTCTTTCTTTATTTCTTCCTTGACCAAATTATCATTGAGTAGAGCGCTGTTCAATTTCCATGTGTATGTGTTTTGTGCTGTTTTTGTTGGAATTTAAGACCAGCCTTAGTCCGTGGTGATCTGATAGGGTGCTTGGGATTATTTCAATCTTCTTATATCTGTTGAGGCCTTTTTTGTGACCAATTATATGGTCAGTTTTGGAGAAGGTACTATGAGGTGCTGAGAAGAATGAAATGTGCTATAAATATCTGTTAGAACCACTTGGTTCATAACTTCTGTTAGTTTCACTGTGTCTATTTAGTTTCTGTCTCCATCTGTACTTTGCTGAGAGTGGGGTGTTGAAGTCTCCCACTATTACTGTGTGGGGTGTGATGTGTGCTTTGAGCTGTATTAAAGTTTCTTTTATGAATGTGGGTGCCCTTGGATTTGGAGCATAGATGTTCAGAATCAAGAATTCATCTTGGCAGATTTTTTCTTTGATGAGTATCAAATATCCTCCCTTATCCTTTTTGATAACTTTTGGTTGCAAGTCGATTTTATTTGATATTACACTGGCTAAACCAGCCTGTTTCTTGGGACTATTTGCTTGGAAAATTGTTTTCCAGCCTTTTACTCTTAGGTAGTGTCTGTCTTTGTCACTGAGGGGCATTTCCTGTGTGTAGCAAAATGTTGAGTCCTGTTTACATATCCAGTCTGTTAGTCTATGTCTTTTTATTGGGGAATTGAGTCCATTGATGTTAAGAGCTCTTAAAGAAAAGTGATGGTTACTTCCTGTTATTTTTGTTGTTAGAGGTGGAATTATGTTTGTGTGGCTATCTTCTTTTAGGTTTGTTGAAAGATTACTTTCTTGCTTTTTCTAGGGTGTAGTTTCCCTCCTTGTGTTGGTGTTTTCCATCTATTATCCTTTGTAGGGCTGGATTTATGGAAAGATAGTGTGTAAATTTGGTTTTGTCATGGAATATCTTGGTTTCTCCTTCTATGGTAATTGAGAGTTTTGCTGGGTATAGTAGCATTTGTTTTCTCTTAGGGTCTGTATGACATTTGCCCAGGATCTTCTAGCTTTCATAGTCTCTGGTGAGAAGTTTGGTATAATTCTGATAGGTCTGCCTTTATATATTACTTGACCTTTTTCCCTTACTGCTTTTAATATTCTTTCTTTAATGCATTTGGTGTTTTGATTATTATGTGCCAGGAGGCACATTTCCTGATCCAGTCTATTTGGAGTTCATGGGCATCTTTTTCTTTAGGTTAGGGAAGTTTTCTTCTATAATTTTGTTGAAGATATTTCCTGACCCTATAAGTTGGGAATCTTCACTCTCTTCTATACCTATTATCCTTAGATTTGGTCTTCTCATTGTGTCNNGGATTTCCTGGCTGTTTTGGGTTAGGAGCTTTTTGAATTTTGCATTTTCTTTCACTGTTGTGTCCATGTTTTCTAAGGTATCTTCTGCACCTGAGATTCTCTCTTCTATCTCTTCTATTCTGTTGGTGATGCTTGCATCTATGACTCCTGATCTCTTTCCTAGGTTTTCTAACTCCAGGGTTGTCTCCCTTTGTGATTTCTTGATTGTTTCCTTTTCCATTTTTAGATCTTTGATGGTTTTGTTCATTTCCTTCACCTGCTTGATTGTTTTTTCCTGTAATTCTTTAAGGGATTTTTGTGTTTCCTCTTGAAGGGCTTCTACATGTTTACCTCTGTTCTCCTGTATTTCTTTAAGGGGGTTTGTCCTTAAAGTCCTCCATCGTCATCATGAGTAGTGACTTTAGATCTGAATCTTGCTTTCCCAGTGTGATGGTGTATCCAGGACTTGTTATGGTGGGAGAATTGGGTTCTGATAATGCCAAGTAATCTTGATTTCTGTTGCTTCTGTTCTTACAACTTGCCTCCAGACATCTGATTATCTCTAGTGCTCTCTGCCCCTGATGTCTGACTGGACCCTGTCCTTTCTCTAATCCTGGTTGAGTCAGAACTCAGAGTCCAGATGTCTCTGTGATCCTGAGATTATGTGTGTGTCAGAGTTCCTGGAGTCAAGCTACCTCAGAGACTCTGAGATCCTGGTGTGACCAAGTTCTTGGGATCCTAGGATCCAACGATTCTGGGCATGCTTGAGTGCCTAGGAGTGGAGCCTCTTCTGGGGGCTGTGGGACTGGCTGCTGAGTTCGTGCCCAAGGCAGACTGGTGCAGACCAGAAGGAACCTGAGCTACTGGTCGGGCAGGGTTCCTGTGTAAAGGTGAGCTATTCTTACATGACAGTGTCTACTCTCTTACTAGGCATGTATTAGTGTTGGCACCCTCAAAATCAGTTACCCCTCACATTAAAGCACACTTGATGTTGAGAAAGAAAAAACTGGCTATGCAGTAGTGGTGCATGCTTTTAATCCTAAAACTCTGGGGGCAGAGGCAGGTGGATCTCTGTGAGCCTGGTCTACAGAATAAGTTCCAGGAGAGCCAAGGCTACACAGAGAATCCCAGTCTCAAAAAACTGAAAAAGAAAAAGAAAATAAGAAAACAAAGCTAAAACCACACATTAAATCTGACACACACTTGGAACCAAGAAATTGTTTCCCATTTATATCTAAGGTTTGTAATCTATGAGTCAGAGTTCTCAAGAATAACAGGACTTATAGCATACATACATACATGCATACATACATACATACATACATGCATGCATATTCATTAAAACAACTTAAAGGGTAAGGTATAGCTAATGCAACAAAGGCTGACTGTGAACAGAAAGTCCAAGAAATCAATAGTTGTTCAATCCACAAACCTGATGTCTCAGCTGGTCTTCAGTATGCACTGGAGTCCTGAGGAAGTAAGTTCTAATACCTGTGAAGGAATGCACTTGCTAGCAAGGCAAAATCAAGCAAGCAAAGAGCAAAGGCTTCCTTCTTCCATATCCTTATATAGGCTTCCAGCAGAATGTGTGGACCAGAATAATGGTATGCTTTCCCCATCAAGATCCGGATTAAAGGCTTCTCTTCATAACTCAAAGATTCAGATTAGAAGTGGATCTTCCTACTTCAAATTAAGCAAGAAATTCCTCACAGGTGTGCCCTCCATTTTGGGTTTTAGTTCCAGATGTAGTCAAGCAGACAACCAAGAATGGTCATCACATAGCCCTAGCCTGAACATCTTGGCTTGAGGCTGATAATGGTCAGCTTGTTCCTACTCTTCTGGCTTCGCTGGCTCCCTCTGATGGATAAATGATGTGAACATTAATTTTGGGTCTTCTTTAACAAAAATCTTCTAGAATTTTGAAGCACGGGGGAGATATACGTATTGAAAGTGAGTAACATGAGATGCCCAGATTCTATAATAAGTGGGTAGGGTCACCTTGGGAGGGAAATAATGATTAAAGATTAGGGGGTGCATGTGTGTGTGTACATGTGTGTGTGTGTGCATATGTGTGGAAGGGTGTGTTTTGGAGGGCTGTGTGTGTGTGTGGATGGGGTGTGTGTGTGTAGGGGTATGTGTGTGCATATGTGTATAGATGTGTGGAGGGCTGTGTGTGTACGTGTGTGTGTGTGTGTAGGGGTGTGTGATTATTGTGCCCAGATTGTGAAAACCCCAAAGAAACCACCAGGAACCACAACTCCAATGCATGCACATGAGAGTTTTTATTCAAGCTTAAGTTTGGGCCACAAATCTTCCTGATTCAACAGGATAAGAGAGTGTCCCTGAAGTCTAGAGGGAGGGGGGTTATAAAGGAAAAAAATGCAAACGGGATTTTCTAAGCTTTGGCATTACATGAGAGGGTAAAGAAATGTTGACCTTTAAGTTAATTGGTTTATAGCACCTAGTTAAACCACAAGGAGGGTGCATACATCAAAAAAGTGACTTACGTCTTCTTAGCCCACTCTGTTGTTATCATCTAGCTGTAGCTGCTATGCCTATTTTGCAACTGCCAGGGATATTTCATGATTTTTTTTTCTGATATCAAGGGAGGGGGGCATGCCTCTCTAAGGGCAAGTTAATTTAGAATGGAGTCTTAAAAACAAAATGGACTTTATTCTGTTACTCTAGTCCCTACATGTTGTGTGTGTGTGTAGAGGTGTGTGGTGTATGTGTATATGTGTGCATGTGTGTACCAGCATGTGATGTGTGTGTATGTAGGGCTGTGTGGTGTGTGTATATGTGTGTGCATGTGTGTAGGAATGTTTGAAGTGGAAACTTAAGGGTTCTTTAGTAAGTCAGTTGGGTGATTTTTGCTGGGGCAAACACATGAAGAAACATTTCATTGAAGTGGACACAGGTGTGAAAGGCTAAGGCAGACCCATGAAGGAAAGTTTCACTGAAGCAGACACAGGAGAGAGGATGTTCTGCTAAAGCAAGCACGTGAAAGGATACGTGATAAAGAATTCTTTGCTAACTGAACACATGTGTAGTTGAGCTTCATTTGTCAGGATGCCATAAGCAGAAACTCACTAAAAAAATACTTCTGGTGGTGTGCTGCAGTTTGTTGCCCCTTCCAAGGATGATTGGATGCATGTGCTGAGGCAAGAGCCATGCTGAGATAAGGCACATGGAGGACACAAGATATTTGGAGAGTATAAGTAGGACTCCGTGGAGTGATGGAGACAGAGCTTGGCTTGCTGGTACAGCTAGCTGGGCAACACTTGGTCTCAAGTATCCACTGATCTTCCCTTCCCCGAGAGAGGCACAGCCGCGAATATTTCCTGGCGTACTTGTTGGTCCCTCCCGCTGACTCTAGTGGAGGCTGAGGGCTGGCTGTCTCTGCTAGGTCTTGTCACTGCTGTTGCTAACCTTACTCTACCAGACTGGACTGCTGGTGTATCTGTGAGGCGCTTGCGAGTGGGTTGAGCTGCTGGTACTTGCTCACCTATGAACTGAACTGCAGATTTCCAGACAAAACAAATGGAAGTTGCTCCAAAGAACCTATCTAAACAGGTCCACTCCCCCATATCCTTTTTTTTTTCCTGCTACTTCTGGTGGGTGGTGGGTTACAAGACAGGTCAAAGAACCATCATTAAAAAGAGGATTTGGAAAAATTAAACTTACAGGTGTTTGATGTGTGTGTGTGTGTGTGTGTGTGTGTGTGTGTGTGTGTGTGTGTTTAGGGGTGGGAGAATATGTACCCTTGCATATAAAGGCAAGAGGTCAATGTTGGGTGTCTCCTCAGTCATTCTCCACTTTATTTTCCTGTAGACAGAGTCTTTCTCTGGAACAGGGTCTCTATGGTGCAGTTAGACGAGCTGAGCAACAAGCCTGAAGGATCTTCTTGTCTCTGTCTCCCCAGTGCTGGATTTCAGGGACACACTGTCACATACACTGACTTTTTACATGGATGCTGGAAGCCAAATTCAGATTCTCAGGCTTGTCCAGTGAGCTCTTTACTGAGCTATCTCCTCATTCCTGACTTTAAATGTATTTTTTATATTAAGCTTAACATGTAAGAGGAAAATTGTGCATATTATAAGATTACAATTAGTGTATTTGTATATATTATATATATATATATATATATATATATATATATATATATATATATATATATATATATATCCAACACCCAGATTAATTACATTTTTCAGTCCCTCAAAATAAGAGGATGTAAAGATTGGATTGCTTTTTAGCACCCTACCCAAAGGCATACAATGTATTAATGCATTGAGATGAAAATACTTTGGATAGAGAGGGTGATCTAAAGTCCTCCAATACCAAGTGAAAAAAAATCACATTTTTTTCCCTTTGCTTGGATGTTTTTGCCATCTCCCCAGAATAATTTCCCACTGTTCTTTCATCTCCTCAGTTCAAATCACATGCACTGAACATTGTGTGCTCAAGGCAAGGTAAAGGTCATTGTGACACTTGCCTCTCAGAAACTTGAAAATTAGTTGGATTTAGAGCAAACATAGGAAACTACGACAATGGATAAGAATTATAGTGGCAGGAAGTTAACAGTATGAGTCGCATGCTAACCTCCACATGCTCACCTTTCCTCTAGTGTGTCACCAGTGCAGGGAGACAAACAAAAAAAAAGCCTTCATTCTACGTGTCTAGATTTTCTGGCTGAAACACAAGTTATATTGCTATATGTGCACGTTTGCTTCGAATCCCACAAACTCCAGACTCAGAGGAGAAAGAGTCAGATGATGATTCTTACATAGCATCTGAACTGCAGAAGGAACTGGTGCAAGTTACCCGAGGATAAGGGGAGAAATTCTCTGGTGACCAACGGTGGCCTTGGTTCTCTCGTCACACAAGGTCCTTCAGGCTTTGTGTGCAGTAGCCCTCAGAAGAAGGGTGGGACCATCGGCTGTGATGTCAGCCCCTAGTGTCCTCAGTTGTGTTCTTGCCTGGTTGACGGGTTCATGGGAAGGGAGCTCAAGACAACAGCAATTGATCATTTTGGAGGATCAACTTGAGGTCAGGGAGCCCAGAGAAAGTTACTATCTACTATGGAGACATATAAATACAAATATGCATGTATGAGCAGACACAGACCCATGCACATATAAACATGCACATGTACATGTCGACACACATGTGTACATATAAACAAACACATGAACAGCAAAGGAAAACACATACATGCATTTGCATTTATGTGCATATGAACATGTGTATATATGAATGTAAACATTTATTTGTGTATATAAATGCACATGTACTCTAGTATGTGGCACAATGCACATATGAATATAGATATGCACATATGACCATACACATTTATATATGAATAAAAACATACACACCTTAACACACACATGTACATATGGATACACAATCATACATGCACATATATACACACACATGTGTACATAAGAGCACACAAAGCTCATATAAACACATACATTCACATTCACCTCTAAATATACACATGAACAGATGAATACAGATATATACATGTGCATATAAAAAAAGCACATGCATATATGAATGCACAGATGTGCATGTGAAACACACATACATGCAAAGAAGAATATATCAGTATATATGCACACATGGGACCTGGACCAAAAATCACCCTTCAGTGACAGGAGTCTGAGAGAGAGGACCAGAAGGTCAGAAGATAAGGAGTCAGAAAAGATAAAGTTTGGAATCCAGTGAAGTGGAAACTAAGGGATTCTTTGGAGAGTCAGTTGTGTTTGATGGTGTTTTGCTGGGGCAAAGACATGAAGGAGTGTTTTCCTAAAGTGGACATAGGTGGAGGACTAAGGCAGACTTATGTAGGAACATTGCACTGAAGCAGACACGGGAGAAAGTATGTTCTATTAAAGCAAGTGAAAGGACATGTGATGAAGAATTCTTTGCTAATGACATGCATGTATTGATCTGCTTTACATTGTATAGTTAAGCTGCATTTGTCAGGACTCCATAGAGAGAAATGCACCCCAAAACTTCTGGTGGTGTGCCATGGTTTCTTGACTCTTCTGCAGACTTGGGATGATTGGCAGAGTGATGTCATCTGAGACAGATGCACATGCTGAGGCAAGACACATGCTGAGGCAAGGCCTGTGGAGGACAGGTGATGTTTGGAGAGAATATAAAAAGGACTGAACAGACAGACACAGAGGCTAAGCTTGCTCACTTATAGAGCTAGCTGTGCAATGCGTGTTGGTCTCAGTCTTCGCTGATCTTTGCTTTGCTGAGAGAGGCACAGCTAAAAACTTCTCCTGGTGTTCCTGTTGGCCCTGGTCCCTCCTGCTGACCTGTGCTGAGGCCGAGGTCTGGCTGTCTCTGCTAGGTAGTGCCACTGGTACTGATTTTGTGTTTGCTATCCCAACTCTACCCAACTGGACTGCTGGTGTGTCTATCTGCTGGAGTGAAGTGGATTGAGCTGCCACTACTGACCTGTGTACTACTCTGCTGATATTCAGACAACACAGATTAAAGTTGCTCCAAAGAACCTTTCTAAACAGGCCCACTTTCCCCGTATCCTTTCTTTTCCAATACCTCTGGTGGGTAGTGAGCTACAAGAGAAGTTAAAGTGTTTAAGAATCGCCATTAAAAGTAGGTTTTGAAAATAATTAAAGTTACAATTGGGAGGTCTTACACCTCTATGTCTTTTACAAAAACAAACAAACAAAACTTATTAAGAAGTATAACACTTTGGGCTGGAAAGATGTCTCAGTGGTTAAGAGCACTTGTTGCTCTTCCAGAGGACCTAGGTTCAATTCCCAGCACCAGTGTGACAATATTTCATAATGAAAGATTTCAATATTTTAAGAAATTTTGGGGAGAAAGAGAGGGAGAGAGGGAGGGAGGGAGAGAGAGAGAGAGAGAGAGAGAGAGAGAGAGAGAGAGAGAGAGAGAGAGAGAGAGCAACTTATATAGTATTTCCAGGAATGAAATGGAACAGAGTAGTAAAATTTCTCATACAATGGGACAAAGTCCGCAGGAGGCTAATCAAGCAATGTTGCACAAGGGAACACAGGGCATCCCTGGAGCATTACAGACTGAGCACACCGCAGCCTTGGGACTGAGAGCTCCAGTCTCCCAAGGGGAAAAGCCAAGTTCCTAGGAAAAACTTTAACTTCTTTGAGGATCCACCTTCAGTTCCAGACTGGCCTTGCCGTGTCTGCTCCTGAGCAAGGACACAGAACTAGAGTCCTTTTGTCCTCTCATCAGGGCTGCTAAGAAAGCCTTGGCTAGGTCCAGCTTTCAACACATATGAAAGCATACATACATGTACACACAGGAACATTTCACATGTCAAAGGCACATAAAATGAGCATATGAACACACACAGGTGCTGCATCTCTAAATATATACATGAACATATGAACACCAATATACTTATTGTCTTAGTATTCTATTGCTGTGAAGAGACACTATAAACATGGCAATTTGTACTTTTTTTTTCTTAAAAAAAAAAAGCATTTAATTGGTACTGGCTTACAGTTTCAGAGGTTTAGTCCACTATAACCATGGCAGGTTGGCGCCTTGCAAGTAGACAAAGGGCTAGAGAGGTAGCTAAGAGGTCTATATCCAGAATTGCAGGCAGCAGGAAGAGAGACTGTGGGCTCGGAATGAGCTTCTTGGAACCTCAAAGCCCACTACCAGTGATACATTTCCTCCAACAAGGCCACACCTAATCCTTTCAAATAGTGCCACTCCCTGGAGACCAAGTATTCAAATATATCAGCCTATGAGAGTCTTTCTCATTCAAACCACCATAACTATGTACAGATAAACATATACATACTCACATATTAACACACACACACACATATGCAGGCAGGCATGTACCAAATAATACACAGGTACATATAAACACACTAGACATATACTTGTACATATAAATAGGAAATACATGTACATATAAATGCAAACACATTCACTTCATATATTAACACATACAAGCACATATGACACATATACACATATAAACACATAAATGTACATATGACCCCACACACACTTTTGAATCAAAACATATGCATATAAATGCACACAAGAACATACATATGCCTGTATGAACACACATGCACATAAACATAGACATGCTCATATGAACACACACATAAGCATATAAATACAGATATATTCATTCATATATAAACATGCCTATGCACATATGAACACACACATGGAAGCTAAACATAAAAATACACATGCACATACAAAAAAACACATATGAGCAAGTGAATGTGTGCTTATGAATACATCATGAACATGAGCATAGGAAAAAACAGTCTCATCTCCAGTCCCTGACAGACACCACTTGTAGGGCTCTGCTCCTCCCTGCCTTCATTCCCTGGGAACTCCACAGATGCTCTGAGGGGACACAGCCTTCCTCCCTCACCCCCCCCTTTGTGTCGGCCACCACTACCTGTAGACTCTTTCTACCAAGGACCACGCTGTCTGCTGAGGTATAGGAATCAGGTAGGCAATCTTCACTCCGCCTTCGGTCTTCCATTTTATATTCCCTAGCTTCACCCTAGCCCTGTAGCAGACCATTCGCTTGAGTATGTCCTGTCTCTGACTCCACCCCCTTGAGACTCCAGAGAACATTGTGGAAGAGCCACCTTTCCTTCTTCCTGAGGACTGTCTCAGCCACCCCCACCTCCACTCCCACCCCCACCTCAGCCCCTGCTTCAAGAGCATCCCCATTCTTTGTGCCAGCCACCAAAACCTAGAAACAAATTCTTTCCAGGAACCCTTGAGTACACATCTTTCAGGGACTCAGAAACACTCCCTACCAGGCATCAAACTTTTCTAAGATCCTGAAAGATAAAGACAAAATGAGGAAAGGGACATCCTCCCAACAAAGACAAGACCATCTATAAACAATTAGAATCACAATCATCGTAAACCCTTGTACCTAGACAGCAGTGCAATCCAGAAATCCCACTAGAGTAGGCCCTGACAAGTGCAGTGTAGCTGGAGTGCAAAACAAGGATTTCAAAATAGCTATTATGAATATGCTCAAGGACCTAAAAGAGAAAATGACTAAATCCCTTAATGAAGTCTGTGAAAACACAAACTATGTAATAAAATGTTGAAAACAGTTCAAGATATGAAAGTAGGAACAGAATCACTAAGGAAAACCCAAACTGGGGTTAAATTGGAAATGAAAAATGTAGGAAAAATCAAATGAAAACCTCAGAGGTAAGCCTCACCAAGAGAATACAAGACATGGACAGAGAGAAGCCCAGGCACTGAAGACAAGAATAGAAGAAAGAAAGAAAGAAATATCTTAGTAAAGGAAATATTAAATCTAAAATTTTCAGCCAAGAAAAATCCAGAAAATCTGGGACACCATGAAAACAAGAAATATATGATTAATAGGAATAGAGGAAGGAAAAGAAATCCAGGTTAAAGTCACAGAAATTATTTTCAACAAAATGAAAAAAGAAAATTTCCCTTACCTAAAGAATGAGAAGTCTTTCAAAGTATAAAAATGCACAGAACACCAAATAGACTGGACCAGAAAAGAAATTCCCCTCAGGACATAATAATCAAAACACTAAGCATACAGAACAAAGAAAGAATATTAAAATCTGCAAGGGAAAAAGACCAAATAACATATAAAGGTAGGCACTTTGGAATAACACCTGACTTTTGTTCTGTTTTGTTTTGTTTTGTTTTTGAGACAGGGTTTCTCTGTATAGCTCTGGCTGTCCTGGAACTCACTTTGTAGACCAGGCTGGCCTCCAACTCAGAAATCCGCCTGCCTCTGCCTCCCGAGTGCTGGGATTAAAGGTGTGACCCACCAAGCCCGGCAACACCTGACTTCTTAATGAGCATTTTGAAAGCTGTAAGGGCCTGGAGAAATGTTCTACAAACTCTGAGAGTCCATAAATGCCAGGTCAGACTACTATATCCAACAAAACTATCAATCGCAATCAACAGAGAAAGAACAACATTCCACTATAAAAACAAATTTAAGCAGGATCTAAGTATAAATCCATAAGGTTTTAGAAGGTTCTAGAAGGAAATTTTTAGCATAATGAGATTAACCATATACTCCAAAATACAAAGAATAAATAATCCCAGACTAAAAAATAAAAAGGGAAGATCCCATAACATAACAACAAAATAATAGGAATCAACAAACACTGCTTATGTATAAGTTTCAGGACAGCCAGAGCAACGTACTTGGGGCCTTTCTCACAACAAACAAACTGACAAAAAGAAGCAGAATTACAAACCATGAACATAGATGCAAAAATACTCCATAAAACACTTTCAAACCAAATCCAAGAACACATCAAAAAGACAATCCAACATAATCAAGTAGGCTTCATTCCAGAGATGCACAGATGGTTCAACCTATGTAAACCAATAAATGTAATCTATCATGAAAATACAAGAAGAAAAAAACTACATGATCATCTCATTACATATAGAAACAGCCTTTGAAAACAATGCAACACCCCTTCATGATAAAAGTCCTGGAGAGAATAAGGATACAACAGACATATGTCAACATAATGAAGGCAATACAAAGAAAACCCACAGCCAACACCAACCCAAACAGAAAAACTCAAAGCATTTTCAGTAAAGTCAGAAACAAGACTACTATAACAAGAAAAATTTTAATTACCATAGATGGAGAAACCAAGATATTCCATAATGAAACCAAATTTAAACAATATCTTTCTACTAATCCAGCCTTGAGGATACTACAAGGAAAACTCCAATACAAGGAGGGTAATTACACCCAAGAAATTAATCATCTCACAACAAAACCAAAAGAAGAGGATCACACACACACACACAGTGCCACCACCAAAATTAAAATAACAGGAACTAATAATCATTTGTCATTAATATCTCTCAACATTAATAGACTCAGTTCACCAATAAAAAGACACGGCTAACAGAATCAATGCAAAATTCATAATTTTGATGCATATAATAAACACACCTGAGCAATAAAGATAGATATTACCTCAGAGTAAAGGGCTGGGAAAAAGTTCTTCAAGCAAACAGGCCCAAGAAATAAGCTGGAGTAGCCATTCTAATATCTAATAAAAAGACTTTCAACCAAAAGTAATCGAAAGAAATGGGGAGGGACACATTATAGTCATCAAATGAAAAATCCACCAAGATGGTGTCTCAATTCTGAACATCTATGTCGCAAATGCAAAGGCACCGGCATTCATTTAAAAACAAACAAACAAACAAACAAAACTTTACTAAAGCTCAAATCACACAATAATAGTGGGGGACTTCAACACCTCACTTTAACAATGGACAGGCCATTGAAACAGAAGCTAAAAAAGAAACAATAAAACTAATAAATGATATGAACCAAATGGATCTAACAGATATTTATAGAACCTTTCACTCAACACTTCTCAGAACCTTCTCCAAAATCAACCAGATAATCAGGCACAAAACAAACCTCAACAGATACAAGATTGAAATAAACCCTTGCATCTTATCAGATCACCATGGATTAAGGCTGGACTTCAACAACAATGAAAACAACAGGGAGACTATGTACTCATAGAAACTAAACAACACTCTACTCAATGATCACTTAGTCAGGGAAGAAGTAAAAAAGAAATTAAAGACATACTAGAATTCAATGAAAATGAAGATGTAGCATACCCAAACTTATGGGACACAAGGAAAGCAGTAATAAGAAAAAAATTCCTAGCACTAAGATGTTCAAAAAGAAATCTGAGAGATCTCATACTAGTAACTTAACAGCACACCTGAAAACTCTAAAAGAAAAAGCAAACACAACCAAGAGGAATAGATGTCAGGAGAAAGTCAAATTCTGTGCTGAAATCAGTCAATTAGAAACAAAAAGAACAATACAAGGAATCAACAAAACCAATAGCTCTTTGAGAAAATCAACAAGATAGATAAACACTTAGCTGAACTAATTAAAAGGCACAGAGACAGTATCCAAATTAACAAAAATCAGAAATGAAAAAGAGGAGACATACCAACAGAAACTGAGGAAATTTTAAATCATTAGGTGTTGTGGATAGCCCTGGGGCTAATTATATTTGATGTTAATTCTGTTCTCCTGTGAGTGGTTGTGAACAAGGAATGAGTCAGCACTCAGGTGATTTCCTGTAAACATGCTTCCCACCTTAATTTGTAAAATAAAGGAGAGCTAATGATTGGACAGATAAAAGGGAAGGTGGAGCAGAAGGTGGAAGAGAGAAGAAGAGAAAATTGGAAGAGGGAGAGGATGCAGAGGAGAAGGAGGAAGAAAAAGAAAAGTGGAGCAGAATCACATGGCCTGGAGAAACCGAAAGTTCTAAGGGGTCTCATAAGCTGTGGAAGATGGCAGTGTAGCAGTAGATCTGCCCAATCTAGGCACACAGCATGTAATCATATTAACTGTGTTGTGTTTTCATTGCCAGGGCATATTTGGGAGGAGATTTACAGCAAAAATTAGGTTTTACTTCAAAAGCCTGTGTTCCAGTCCTAAGGAAATAGAAGCAGTTGTTAAAAGTCCCCCAACCAAAAAAGGCTGATGGCCAGATGGTCTTAGTGCAGAATTCTACCAGACTTTCAAAGAAGAGCTACTACCAATACTCCTCAAACTATTCCACAAAACAGAAACAGAAAGAACACACTCATCCTGAAACCTAAACCACACAAAGATTCAACAAAGAATTTTTTTTTTTTTTAAGTTTTGTGAGACAGGGTTTCTCTGTGTATCCCTGGCTGTCCTGGAACTCACTCTGTAGACCAGGCTGGCCTCAAACTCAGAAATCCACCTGCCTCTGCCTCCCAAGTGTTGGGATTAAAGGCGTGAGCCACCACTGCCCGGCAAGAAAAAGAATTTAAGACTGATTTAGCTTATGAATGTCAATTCAAAAATATTCAATAAAATTCTCGCAAACCAAATCCAAGAACACATCAAAAACATCATTCACCATGATCAAGTAAGTTTCATTCCAGGGATGTAGGAATGGTTCGGTATATGAAAATTCATCAATATCATTCACTATATAAACAAAGGAAAAAAATCACATGATCATTTCATTAGATACTAAAAAAACCTTCAACAAAATCCAACACTCCTTCATATTAAAAGTCTTGGAGAGATCAGGAATTCAAGGAACATACCTAAACATAATAGAAGCAACATACAACAAGCTATTAGTCAGCATCAAATTAAATGGAGATAAACTTAAAGCAATCCCAATAAGATCAGGGACAAGACAAAGCTGTCCACTCTCTCCCTGTCTATTTAATATAGTACTTGAAGTTCTAGCCAGAGCAATAAGACAAAAAGAGATCAATGGAATACAAATTGTGAAAAAAGATGTCAAGATATCATTATTAATGGATGATATGATAGTGTAGGAGTTCTCTGGTAGAATTTTTTTTATGTATACTATAATGTCATTCACCAAAGAGGTTGGATATAAAATTAACTCAAAGAAATCAGTAGCCCTCTGTACTAGCTGGTTTTGTGTCAACTTGACACAGGCTGGAGTTATCACAGAGAAAGGAGCTTCAGTTGGGGAAATGCCTCCACAAGATCCAGCTGTAAGGCATTTTCTCAATTAGTGATCAAGGGGGGAAGGGCCCCTTGTGGTTGGTACCATCTCTGGGCTGGTAGTCTTGGGTTTTATAAGAAAGCAAACTGAGCAAGCCAGTAAGGAACACCCCTCCATGGCCTCTGCTGCAGCTCCTGCTTCCTGACCTTCCTGAGTTCCAGTCCTGACTTCTTTGGTGATGAACAGCAGTACGGAAGTATAAGCTGAATAAACGCTTTCCTCCCCAACTTGCTTCTTGGTCATGATATTTTGTCCAGGAATAGAAACCCTGACTAAGACACCCTCTTCATACAAATGATAAATGGGCTGAGAAAGAAACCAGGAAAACAACACCCTCCACAGTAGCCACAAACAATATAATATATCTTGGTGTAAATCTAACCAAGCAAGTAAAAGATCTGTATAACAAAAACTTCAGGTCCCTAGAGCAAAAAAAAAAAAAGAAAGAAAGAAAAAAGAAAAAAAAAAGAAAAATGAAAAATGAAAAAAAATTGAAAAAGATTTCAGAAAATGGAAAGATTTTCCATGCTTATGGATAGGTAGGATTAACATAGTGAAAATGGTCATCTTTCAAAAGGCAATCTAAAGATTCAATGCAAGTCTCATTAGAATTCCAATACAATTTTTTACAGACCTTGAAAAAGCAATTCTCAAATTCATATGGAAAAACAAAAAACCCAGAATAGACAAAAAAATCCTGAACAATAAAGCATGTTCTGGAGGTATTATCATCACTCATCTCAAACTGGACTACAGGAAAATAGATTTTAAAAGAAAATACATGGTATTGGTATAGGAACAGTCAGATTGACCAGTAGAATTGAGCAAAAAACCCAGAAATAAACCCACACACCTATGCACACTTGATTTTTATCAAAAATGTCCAAACCAATGTAAAAAGAAAGCATCTTCCACAAATGATGCTGATCTAACTGGATGTCTGTATGTAGAAGAACGCTAATAAATCCATATTTATCACCCTGCATAAATGTCAAGTCCAAGTGAATTAAAAACCTCAACATAAAACTGGATACACTAAGTCTAATATAAGAGAGAGAAAAAAGCAAAAAGTACAAGTTGAGACTTGAGAGGAGCCAGTAGTTAAGAGCACTCACTCTTCCAGATGAAAAGTTTCATTCCTAGCACACACATGGCAGCTCACAGCCACTTGAAACATTGTATGCACATGATGCACAGACATTCATGCAGGCAAAAATCCCCATATATATAAAATCAAAATATTTTTAAAGCAAAATCTGCAAGGAAAGATTAAAAAAAACAAAACAAATAAAACCCAAAGAAACTTCCTATGACATTGATAAAAGACAAAGCTGAATTCCAGGCAAAAGACTGGAGTGAATCAAGACAAGGAAGAGACATCCTGGTTCTTTATAAAAAAACAATTTGCTGTGGATACTTCTTGTATCTATATGTCTCTGTAGACTGATTACAAGGGAATTGGTTGGTTCATGCAATTATGTAGAACTTTTGGTGAGGCTTATAGAAATTTGGCGAGTACTTGTCACTGAGCTCCGAGGAGGAAGTAGAATTGGAGAGGATTATTTGATTTGGGCTGATGAAAGGATCAAGGTGAACTCAGCCAGGGACTGTGTGACCTTCCTTTTGTCTTGGTAATCCTGAGAAGCCCCCAGACCCAGGGACTTGGGGACTTTGTTTATTGCTTTGATTACTTCCTGGTGTGATCCCTTTGTTCATTGCCTTGTTCAATTACTTTGTCTTTGATCTAAGAACTGACTTTAGAATGACTCCTAGAATGGTGTAAAAGCTGACTGGGAACAAATAAACCGACTTCAGCCTCAGCACTGGCTGGAGTCATGTTATACTGTTGTCTAATTGTCTTTTTCTTTTCAGTCCTCACTCCCTCCCTTGAGACCCTGTTGACTGACTGAGCTGGCTTTGTCATGCAATTATGATGGATGGGCAATCCACAGAATTTGCTACCAGCAAACCTAGCTATGAGCTACCAGTGCAAGTTCTAGTGCAAAGCAATTCTGGCCCATGTAAGTCTGCTGTCCCTTTAGAAGGCTGTCAGACAGCAGGCACACCCTTTTTCTCTGCCTGTTTCATTTTTATTCAAGGTTTCACAAGGCTGGTCCATGCAAGTCTGCTGTCCCTTTCGAAGGCTGTCAGACAGCAGGCACACCCTTTTTCTCTGCCTGTTTCATTTTTATTCAAGGTTTCACAAGGCTGGTCCATGCAAAGAAGGCACTCAGCCTTGCTTAGCCTATCCCCATGCACCCTTTGACACACATAGCATAATGTATAAACAAATATCGGACATGCTGTGTTTCAGTCAAATTGATACAAAACACATGGGACAGAATATCCACCAACTAAGAGAAAGCCAGATATCAACACCTAGAATAACCCTAGTCATCCCAAGCCCAGATGCCTATACACCAGCAAGAACCACAAACAATGACAACCAAGACAATGTGTCTCCACCAGAACCAGGTAACCCTACTACAGTAGTCCTGAAGATGTAATATAGCTGAGGCACAAGACAAGAATTTCACAAGAGCTGTTCCAAGCATATTCAAGAACCTTAGAAAGGATATGAATAAATCCCTTAATAAAATCTGTAAAAACACAGTGGAATGAAATAATGACGGCCATTCATGGAATAAAGATAGAATTAAATAAAGAAGTAGAATCACTAAAGAGATCTTCTGCCTGAACCCAGAGGAGGGCACCAGGTCCCCAGAGGATTCTCCATGCCACAGGACCCCTAGCCCACCCAGGACCTCCTGTTCACTGGAGAGCACATGGGTGACAGAAGCAACAGAACTTCTTGGACAGGGTCCCTTTGGGCCTTCATCCTCAGCCAGGAGGTGGAGCTGAGACCAAGACCCCTGGGCACCTTCTTTACCAGAGGAGAGTGGGCCCACAGGGAGGTCTCTGACTCCAGGACTCAGGAGGTGGATCAGAGCTCCAGACCTCAGTGCACCTTCCCTGCAAGAGAAGAGCTTGCCAGCAGAGAGTGCTCTGACCACTGGGACTCAGGTGAGAGTTGGAATCCCAGGAGTGCTACCAGAGGCTAACAAAAGCACAGGAGGATCAAGCTCCAGTCAGAGACAGCTAGAACATTAACACCAGAGATTACCAGATGGCAAAAGGCAAATGTAAGAATATTGCTAACAGAAACCAAGACCACTGGGCATCACCAGAACCCAGTCCACCCACCACAGCGAGTCCGGCATACCCCAACACACCCGAAAAGCAAGACTCAGATTTAAATCATATTTCATGATGGTGGTAGAAGATTTTAAGATGGGCATTAATAACTCACTTAAAGAAATACAGGAGAACACTGCTAAAAAGGTAGCAGTCCTTAAAGAATTACAGGAAATCACTGCTGAACAGCAAGAAGTCCTTAAAAAGGAAACACAAAAATCCCTTAAAGGATTACAGGAAAACACAACCAAACAGGTGATGTAATTGAACAAAACCATCCAAGATCTAAAAAGGGAAGTAGAAACAATAAAGAAAACCCAAAGGGAGACAACTCTGGAGATAGAAACCCTACAAAAGAAATCAGGAATCATAGATGCGAGCATCAGCAACAGGATACAAGAGATGGAAGAGAAAATCTTAGATGCAGAAGATTCCATAGAGAACATGGACACAACAATCAAAGAAAATGCAAAATGCAAAAAGATCCTAACTCAAAACATCCAGGAAATCCAGGACACAATGAGAAGACCAAACCTTCAGATAATAGGAATAGATGAGAATGAAGATTTTCATCTTAAAGGGCCAGCAAATATCTTCAACAAAATTATAGAAGAAAACTTCCCAAACCCAAAGAAAGAGATGCGCATGAACACACAAGAAGCCTACAGAATTCCAAATAGACTGGACCAGAAAAAAAAAAATCCTCCTGACACATAATAATCAGAAAAAAAATTCACTAAATATAGATAGAATATTAAAAGCAGTAAGGGAAAAAGGTCAAGTAACATATAAAGGCAGACCTATTAGAATTACACCACACTTCTCACCAGAGACTATGAAAGCCAGAAGATCCTGGACAGATGTTATACAGACCATAAAAGAAGACAAATGCCAGCCCAGGCTACTATACCCAGCAAAACTCTCAATTACAATAGATGGAGAAGCCAATGTATTCCATGAAAAAACCAAATTCACACAATTTCTTTCCACAAATCCAGCCATTCAAAGGGAAAATACCAACACAAGGAGGGAAACTAAACCCTATAAAAAGCAAGAAAGTAATCCTTCAACAAACGTAAAAGAAGATAGTCAAAAAAAACATAACCCCAACTTTAACAACAAAAATAACAGGAAGCAACAATTACTTTTCTTTAATTTCTCTTAACACCAATGGACTCAATTCCCCAATAAAAAGACATAGACTAGTAGACTGACTACACAAACAGGACACAACATTTTGCTGCTTACAGGAAACCCACCTCAGGGAAAAAGACAGACACTACCTCACAGTGAAAGGCTGGAAAACAACTTTCCAAGCAAATGGTTCAAAGAAACAAGCTGGAGTAGCCATTCTAATATCAAATAAAATTGACTTTCAACCCAAAGTTATCAAAAAAGACAAGGAGGGGCACTTTAAACTCATCAAAGGTAAAATCTACCAAGATGAACTATCAATCCTGAATATCTGTGCTCCAAATGCAAGGGCAGCCACATTCATTAAAGAAACTTTACTAAAGCTCAAAGCACACATTGCACCTCACACAATAATAGTGGGAGATTTCAACACCCCACTCTCAACAATGGACAGATCCTGAAAACAGAAATTAAACAGAGAAACATGGACACTAACAGAAGTTATGAAACAAATGGATTTAACAGATAGCTACAAAACATTTTATCCTAAAACAAAAAGATATACCTTCTTCTCAGCACCTCATGGTACCTCCTCCAAAACTGACCACATAATCGGTCACAAAACAGGCCTCCACAGATACAAAAGTATTGAAAAATATTGATCAGATCAGATCAGAACAGACTAAGGCTGATCTTCAAT
>NC_034609.1:7970611-7983141 GCF_900095145.1 Mus pahari
GGCCATCATTGGGAAGAGAGGCCCCATGGTCTTGCAAACTCTATATGACCCAGCACAGGGGAATGCCAAGGCCAAGAAGTGGGAGTGCGTACATAGGGGAGGTGGGGTGGGGGGAGGGTATAGGAACTTTTAGGATAGCATTTGAAATGTAAATAAAGAAAATATCTAATTAAAAAAAAAAACAAATGGCGAATACTTCCAAAATTAGTGACACTTTCCTTAAATTTTCTCAGTTCTAACACATCCATGGGTTGCCATTTTAATTCCTGATAATTCTGTGGATGATCATCATCTGCTGGTCTTTGTTGTATATTAACCAGATAAACTAAAGTTTGTTTTCTGACAACCTTTGGTTGGCTTTCTCTAATTTTATCTACTCTTTCTACTTGAGTATTTTCCTTAATTACCCTTTTAAGTTCCTCCCTTATGGTCTTTGTCCATGTTTTATATTTCTCCTTTTGTTTTTCCTCCTGTTCCATAAGTTCCTGTATCCTCTGCTCAAGGTTCTGCTTCCACATTTTAATCTTTTCTTTATATTGTAATTCTGATATTCTGATGTCTACTTTTTGTTGATTGATTAATTTTAAAAGATTCTCCTCCAAGCCTTGCTTCCAGTCCTCATTATTTTCTCTCTGTTGTTCAGCCTGATCTATGGCATTCTGCATCTTTTCTTCTAGCATCTTTCCAGCTCCTGTCTCCAACCTTTTCTTCTCTGTTGCTTATCATGGCCTATAAAATCCTGTGCCTTTACTTCTACTGTTTCCTCTAGGCTGAGTTGCCAAGTCTTAAATTTCTCTCTCTGTTGTTCAGTCTGATCTATGAAGTTCTGCATTTTTTGTTCTGTGGCCATTATTCGCAATATTAATTCTACCAGAACATGAATGTGAGATATCTTTCCATTTTCTAGTGGCGTTTCAATCCTTTGCTTCAGAGGTTTAAAGTTTTCATTGTAAAAAGCCCTTTAGTCCCTGGTTAAGCCTCTCCTAAGCGCTTTATTTTCTTGAGGCTATTATGAATGTGAGTATGTATGATCTCCTTCTCTATATGTTTGTGGGTGGTGTATGGAAAATCTAGTGACTTGTGCAAGTTGTCTGTATCCTGCAACATCAATGAATTTGTCATTTATAGATAGATGTTTCCTGGTAAACTTTTTGGTATCTTTAATGTATAACATCACACCATGTGCAAATAGGAATATTCACCGTGCAGAAGCTTCCCAGTTTCATGAGGTTATTAATTGTTGATCTTAGGGCCTGTCCTAACAGTGTTCCGTTCAGAAAGTCCACTTCTGTGCCAATGAGTTCAAGACTATTTGCTGCCCTCTCTTTGATTAGATTCAGCGTTATCTGGCCTTATGGTGAGGCCATTGTTCCCTCTGGACTTGAGCTTTGCATAGGTGGTTAAGAATAATTCTATTTGCACAGTTCTACATGCAGCCACCAGTTTTACCGGCATCGTTGGTTGATAAGATGGTACTCTTTATCTCTTCCGGTTAATTTTAGTTTGAAGTTTATTTTGCCAGGTATTAGGGGAGCGATGCCTGCTTGCTTCCTGGTCCTATTTGATTGGAGCACTTTTGCCCATAAGGCTGTGCCTGTCTTTAAGTTAAAATATGTTTCTTGTAGACAATAGATAAATTTTGTTTCTTTCTCTACTCAATCATTCTGTTTCTTGTGATTGGAGAATTCAGGCCAGTGATATTTAATGTTATAATTGAAATATGTGTGTTAATCATTGTCATCGTGCCATTGATTTTGGTGGTGTATTCTCAGGGGTCCTTTGTGTTTCAATAATCATGGCTTTCTATTTCTTCCCACAGTCTCTCTACTGTGCTCCCACGAGAGTCCTTGTCTGGTGAGTTCAGTAATTCAGAGTGGACATGTGGAGTGAGTGACAGAAAGGACTTTGACCACTTGTCTTCCACAGCTCATGCTGTCTTTATTTATACAGAATTTCAGAGCATCCAAACACATACAGTTTCAGATTTTACTTAATCATTATCCAAGAATCAACAAGTACTTATCAAATTGATTTCACGCTCCCCTTATTTCCTTGTGGTCAGTGATGTACCTTTTCCTATATCTAAACACATTACAATCCAAATGATTATGTTATAGCTAAGCGCACCTGAATAGTGCAAGCCAAAATGATTTAAGTGTTGCATTGCAAGCCAAATGATTAAGTCTAGCCAAGCACATCATTTTGTACACAGGCCAGCAGCAGACATGCAGCTTCAAAGTAAAAAAAAAACAATTAGAATCCAAACAAACTTAACAAACTTTGTATTTCATCGCCTTCTAATTCAGTATGCTCACAATATATGATAAGTTGTCTTTTATGCCATAATCTATCTGTGTTTTACAGTATGTCCTGCCCTGTACAACTCTCATATAAAGAGCAGAAACTAACAACTAACACTTTTCCATCAGCTCATACTGCCCTCACCTAAGGCAAAGATGAATCTATCCAACTTATATTTCTTTTAAGAGCATAGGAAATTTTACTTTCTAACTGACCCTAAGAATGAATTATCTTGTCCTCATAATGAGTGCTCATAACTGTTGACTTTTAGACCCTATCTCTTTAGGCCCTGTCACCTCTTAGTAGGTTTTGAACTTCCCCTCTCTCCAACGTATTGGCATGTTTGAGTCCTCAAAAGAAATAGCTGACATCTCCAAGCCCCTTCCTTTTTCCTCATCCATTCCGTTCAATTTTGAAGCCAACCAATAAGGGATATACTTTAAAGGTCTTAATCAGTCTTGTCTTAACTTAATCTTTTAAATAAACAGGAATCATGTATCCATCTCCGAAGGGCTACATCGCCAAAGAATTGACACAGTTGTTCTGGTTATAATTCCCACTGGTCCTTGCCAAATTGAAACAAAACCCCAAGGGGCCTTGCCTCAAGGAAGTTATTCACAGAACATTTATACACCTTTCCCAGGAGAGACAATAAGGCTCTCACCATGTTCCTTCCTCTCTTTAGCGTAAAATATTGCTTCCTGTATTTTTCCTTAGGTTTAATTTTTAAATTATGTTTTAATTGGGACTTTCAGAATTATGCTCGCCAACACACTCAACTTCCAGTCTTCCCATGTCTGTTCCACCACCACCACCTCTTGTGACTTCCTCCGTTCCAAAAAAAAAAAAAAAAAGGAGAAAGGGGGAAAGACATAAAAAAGAAAAACATGAGTCTGTTTTGTGCTGTTCATAGACTCACTCATGGGAGCATGCGCAAATTCCTAGTGCTACGAGGCTCCTCCCACAGGAGGATGCGTCTCCACCCGCATCTGCACCAGAAGCCATCAACTAAGGAGAGCCACTCAGTAACCAGAAGCCAGCTCTCCCACACCACACCCATCAACTGCCTCAATATGCTGTGGGCCTGTAAAGGGCAGGGTCAGCTATCCCCTGAGGGGGTGGGGCCAGTTCTCCCATGTGCTTGTGCTTCTCCCATGTGCTTAACATGGCTTCAGGTGGCCACAGACATCCAGATGGACTTTGGTGGTAACACAGGCGGTAGACATCAACAGGTCCTTGACCCTATCAGAACCACTGACCCACCCAGGGCCCTCAGCAGCTGCGTGGATCCCAGGCCTCAATGTGGCCTCAGGTGGCTGGCTACACGTGTCACCCACATCATCAGCCGGGCCCCTGAGGCCACGAAGCCCAAGGACATCCATCACCCAGGCAACAGGCAGCTGCACAAATTTCATGTGTCCACATGGATCTCAGCTTCATTATGATCTGAGGCAGCAGCATGGACCACAGACACCAACATGGCCCCTGGTGTCTTTATAGACCACAGTGGACCTTTGAGGAAGAGCAATCCAGAAAGTGAACCTTTAGTCATCTCACAGATATGTTGCTCAGAGTCAGGGGGATCCGGCTGTCCAGCAGTAGGTTTGGGGGCTGAGCCTGCTCCACTCTACTGTACACCATCCACCTGGCCCTACTGAACAATGACATGATATTGATGTCCTCCCCCACACCCCTCTCTCCCACCTGGCACTGCCATTACATCTCCAGCTCTGCCTCTCTCCATAGTGCATGGACCACTCCAGTTTTTTCTCTTTCCCACCTCTCCATCACATATTTTCTCACTGTAGTGGTGCCCAACGCCCTGGACCATGAGACCTGAGGTGGGTATGGGTGTCTTCCTCTACTCAGAGTTGTGAGGCCCAGGCACTCGGGTTTAGATTTTTGGGTATCATTATTTTAGGATGTAAGTGTTCCTTTCTGTCTCAATTATGGTGGATGGTTTCCTTGGTATGTGGCTCTACTGTGGTCCTTGAGGACTTCGGATTCACTGCTCCAGGCTCTTCTGGCTTTTAAGGTTTCTATTGAGAAGTCAGCTTTTTCTCACATGTTTTCTTTTTACATGATTTGCATGTTTTGTCTTGGATATTTCCTTACACTTTATTTGTGCTGTATAATTAGCGGTTAGAAGGTGATGTATACCTTTGAGGGTTTTTCTGTTTTTGTCTGTTTGGTGTTCATTAAGCTCCTCCTACTGTTTTTTTGTTAGTTTGGGGACATTTTTTCCTATAATTGTACTGAAGAGCTGGTTGATGTCATTGACTTGGGATTCTCCTCTGTCATCTGGGCCAATAATTTGAAGGATTGGCTTTCCCACAGTGTCCCACAGATTCTATATATTCCTTGCTTGTTTGGTCTAGATGCTCTACTATAACTTTAATTTTTTCAATGCCTACTTTTAATAATGGTTCTTAGACACTTAACCTCCCTTCTAGCCCACCACCCACCAGAGGCAGTGAAAAAGAAAGGATACGGGGGAAGAGAACCTGTTTAGAAATGGTTCTTTAGATCGAATCCCATCGGCAATGTCAGGAAATCACAAGTTCAGTCCACAGGTCAGCAGCAGAGCTCAGTCCACTCCTAATCACTTCACAGATACACGGGCAGTCCAGTTCAGTACTGTCAGAGTAGCAGCAGCAATGACAACCTAGCAGGAGCATTCAGGCCTCGGTCAAATCGGCACAAATCAGGAGGAGGGACCAGGGCCAACAGCAATGCCAGGAGCAGCCCTCTGCTGTGCCTCTCTTGACTAAGGAAAGATTAGCAAAGATGCAAGAGCAAGAATCATTTAGCTCTGCAAGCAAGCCAAGCTCAGCTCTCTCAGTGCACTGAGTCCTTTTTATACTCCCTCCAAACCTCACAAGTACTCCATGGGTCTTGCCTCAGCACATGAATCTTAGTGAAACTCCACATGAGTCTGTTTCGGCTGACATCACCCTGTCAATCGGCTGGAGTCTGGAAGTGGCAAGAAGCCACAGCACACCACCAGAAGTTTTTTTGGTGTGTTTCTTTTTATGGAGTCCCCAAAAAAGGAGCTTAGCTACACAGTAAAAAGAAGACTAATACATGCATGCTGTTAGCAAAGAATCCTTCATCACGTGTTCTTTCGCGTGCTTGCTTTATCGAAACATCCTTTCACCTGTGTCTGCTTCAGCAAAATGCTCCTTCATGTATCTGCCTTAGTAAAACATCCTCTGACCTGTATCCACTTCAGGAAAGCACTCAGCACATGTTTGCCCCAGCAAAACACCATCCGACACAACTGACTTTCCAAAGAATCCTTAGGTTTCACTTCACTTGACTTTGTATCTGAGTCATGATATTCCGTCTTCTGCTTGATTTGTTCTGCTCGTGAGGCTTTCCTTTGAGTTCTAGAGTTGAGCTACTGGGTTTTTAATTACGTCTTCATTTCAGTTTGAGTGCCCTTCAGCATTACTATCTCCTTATGGAATTACACTTTTCCAAGTCTTGGATTGTCTTTGTCATGTCCATCAATCTCATGTTTGTGTTTTCATGGGCATCACTCGGGCAGTTACTCTTCTTAAGCTCTTTCTCTTTAATTTCAGTGAGTTGTGTGTGTGTGTGTGTGTGTGTGTGTGTGTGTGTTGTCTCTAAACTCCTTGTATTACTTGGTGGTGTTAATGATTGTCCTGTTACGTTGGTACCCAACTCAGAAATTCTCATTGTCAAACTTTTCTACAGGACTGGTGGGTTTGCAGAAAAGTTACTGGGTTGATCTTTTTTCCCACTGAAATTAGATTCTTCTCTCATATGATACATCTCAACCCACATTCCTCCTCCCTCCACTCCTTCTGCTTCTCCCCATACGCTTTTTTTGCTGAGATGCACTTCTCCTTTGTTTCCACTTCAGAAAAGAGCAAGCCTCCAAGTCACAAGAGCCAGATAAGACAATATAAGATAAAATAAAGCAAGGCAAAGAGACTCATAGCAAGGCTGGACAAGGCAACCCAATAGGAGGAAAAGAGTCCTAAGAGCAGGCAAAAGAATCAGAGATACACCTGCCCCCACTGTTAGGAGTCCCACAAAAACACCAAGCTAACAGCCCTCCTTCATTGATTTATTTGGCCATGTTCTCCTGGTGTCCTCCATCTCCTCTGACTCCTACATTATTTCCTCCTCTTCTTCCATGGGGTTCTCTGAGCACTGAGGAAATGTCCCAGTGAAGACCTCCAATGTGGAGCCTCTCTTGGCATAATATCTGTCTGTGGTTCTCCACACCTGCCACACCTGCAGCAGGCTGGACCCAGGCAGAATCCCTCAACCCAGGGGAGAAATCAGAGTCCCGGTACTGAGGTGGGCAAGGAGTCAGAGAGTGACAAACAGACACAAACACAAGAGAGTGTTGGATCTGAATGTAATTTCTCAAAGCAAGCATCAGACTTATATTACAGAAGAAAACAAGAAAGTTAGGTAACATGTCAGCCAAGGTACATTGAGGTTATTTGATGCATAATGACTCTTTACACAAAACAGAGAAATGCATACATAAAAACTAGCAGGAACTAGGCAGTGTTTACAACTGAGATAAAATCAGCCTATCTAAAGTCAGCTAGTCTTAGGAGCCAGGTAAGAGGGCTATACAGCTATACACTCAGGTGCAATTCTAGTCTATTGTATAACCCACCACCAGGGAGGGGTTCCTTAGTAAAGACCTAATTAAGCTATTCCTCTGGGCCTAGTGAAAAGCATGAACCAGGAGGGTTTCTTTTTACTAACCTTTTCATGAATAATACAATACTCTAGTTCCTCCTTAAACCACAACCCACCTTCTTTCTATTATTATGTAATGTAGTCTTCCATACATGACTGTAATGAGAAATCTAAGTTTACTTTGTTGAATTAACCCTGAGATTTCTAGCTCTTACCCAGTAAACTGCAATTCCTGATTTCTTTCACTATCTCTCTGGAGGCATTTTGTCTGAATAAGTAACATTCTTTCGAAATTCCAAGCCCAGGGTTGGCTCAATGGCTGCCTAGGATAATAAGACACCAGTAAAGGCCAGGAAGCAATGTTCAATCTAACTTAGCTATTTGTCAAATCATTCCCTGGGGGCACCTATAATAAAAGAGTACTGAAGGAAAGCACACAGAACCTTTCACTAACTACCACAAGGACAAATCTGGAGCATATCCATTTACAGGATGCCAGAGACTCTCCAGAAGTCCAGTTTCCATGAAATTTTGTGTCTCAGGACTACGGCCAAGCTTTTGGATTTGTCATGCAGACTCCACTGGAGTGGGAGTGGCACATACCTGCTTGCAACTGCTGCTGGTGGAAGCATATTTGATGATGACTAGACAAGACACCTGCGTATGGTTATAGCAGAATCTCATTAGGAATCATTTCATTAATTTTTGCCAGTTGTGCTTGGTTCTACCCTAGGCCTCTAGGATAGCCACACTATAATTCCTGGCCATCCAGGTATTATGGCATGGGCTTCCTCCCATAGCATGAGCCTCAAATTAAACCAGATATTGGTTGGCCATTTCCACAAGTTCTGTACTACAATTTCCCCAGCACATCTTGCAGGCAGGATAGATTATAGGTCAAGGGTTTTGTGGTCAGGTTGATGTCCAGGTTCCTCTTTCTACTTGGAAGTACTCTCCCATGCCAAAGAGACTAGAACCATAGGATGAAGACTTCAAGAAGGAAAGAGTGATTTCCAAAGCATCTACACTAGTATAATTTTCTCCCCAGTGGTGTGAAATACTGCCATATCCTCAGATCCACCCCAGTATGTATTCCCAGTGATAAGCAGTCTGTTTAACTGAGATCAAATCAGTATAATTTTAGCCTGAGTTTCCCTGATGGCTAAAGATGTTGAACACTTAGACCACAGAGGTAGAGAAAGGACAAATCAAGATACAGGCCAGCCTGGGCTACATAAGGAGATGCAGTCTCAAGAAAAATCAAAATATTCCAGTTTCTTCCTGTGCCCGGAGCTTATCCTGCACCACAGCACTCCATATGTAAATACTGTTGGGAGACAGCTGATCTCCCAGGAGTGCTGTGAGCAGAGGTAAGACCACCACTTCTGCTAAAAATCCTGGCCAAAGAAGGACCCACCCTGAGCCATCAGGACAAAGGAACCAAAAAAGATCAGAGAACAGGATCCTTCCAGTTTTTGTCTGCAATCCAAAGCTGACCCTGGGCCACAGCCCTCCATACCCAAATTTCTTCCAGAGAGAACTGGTCTGCCAGGAGTTCTGAAACACAGGTTTGCAGGAGAGACAAGCCACAGTTAGAGACAGCAAGACCAGCTACCACTAGACATACCAGCTAGTGAGAGGTAAGGGCAAGAATATAAGCAACAGAAACCAAGGCTACTTGGCATCATCAGAACCCAGTTCTCCCACCACAGTGATCCCTGGATACCCCAACACACCAGAAAAGCAAGACTCTGATTTAAAATCACATCTCATGATGATAATAGATGACTTTAAGAATGACATAAATAACTCCATTAAAGAAATACAGGAGAGCACAGGTAAACTGGTAGAAGTCCTTAAAGAGGAAACAAAAAAAATCCCTTAAAGAATTGCAGGAAAACACAACAAAGCAGATGAAGGAATTGAACAAAACTATCCAGGATCTAAAAATGGAAGTATAAACAATAAAAAATCACAAAGGGGGACAACTTTGAAGATAGAAAACTTAGGAAAGAGATCAGGAGTCACAGATGCAAGCATCACCAACAGAATACAAGAGATAGAAGAGAGAATCTCAGGTGCAGAAGATACCACAGAAAACATTGACACAACAGTGAAAGAAAATTCAAAAAGATCTTAAGCCAAATATCCAGGAAATCCAGGACATGATTAGAAGACCAAACCTAAGGACAATAGGTATAGACAAGAAGGAAGATTCCCAACTTAAAGGGCCAGGAAATATCTTCAACAGAATTATAGAAGAAAACTTCCTTAACCTAAAAAAAGAGATGCCTATGAACATACAAGAAGTCTACAGAACTCCAAATAGACTGGACCAGAAAAGAAATTCCTCCCAGCACATAATAGTCAAAGCACCAAATGCACAAAACAAAGAAAGAATATTAAAAGCAGTAAGGGGAAAAGGTCAGGTAACATATAAAGGCAAACCTATCAGAATTACACCATAGCTCTGAGTGCCTCTAAAAAGAAACTTGATTAGATATCTATTCCAGACTTCTCACCAGAGAATATGAAAGCTAGAAGATCCTGGGCAGATGTCATACAGACCCTAAGAGAACACAAATGCCAGTCCTGGCTACTATGCCCAGCAAAACTCTCAATATAAACCAAGATATTTCATGACAAAACCAAATTTACACACTATCTTTCCATAAATCCAACCCTACTAAGGATAATAGATGGAAAACACCAACACAAGGAGGAAAACTACACCCTAGAAAAAGNAAGAAAGTAATCTTTCAACAAACCCATAAGAAGATAGCCACACAAACATAAAAATAATATAAAAAATAACAAGAAATAATGACTATTCCTGAATATCTCTTAACATCAATGGACTCAATTCCCCAATAAAAAGACATAGAATAACAGACTGGATACATAAACAGGACCCAATATTTTTCTGCATACTGGCAATACACCTCAGTGTCAAAGACAGACACTCCCTCAGAGTAAAGGGCTGGAAAACAATTTTCCAAGCAAATGGTCCCAAGAAACAAGCTGGCGTGGCCATTCTAATATTGACTAAAATCAACTTTCAACCAAAATTTATCAAAAAGCATAAGGAAGGACATTTGATACTCATCAAAGGAAAACTAAAAACTCTCAATTCTGAACATCTGTGCTCCAAATGCAAGGGCACCCACATTCATACAGAAAACTTTACTAAAGCTCAAAGCACACATCACACCCCACACATTTTTAGTGGGAGACTTCAACACCCACACTCAGTAATGGACAGATCATGGAAACAGAAACTAAATAGAGACACAGTGAAACTAACAGAAGTTATGAAACAAGTGGATCTAACAGATATCTATAGAACATTTCATCCTAAAACAAAAGAATATACCTTCTTCTCAGCACCTCATGGCACCTTCTTCAAAACTGACCATATAACTGGTCACAAAACAGGCCTCAACGGATACAAGAAGATTGAAATAATCCCATGCATCCCATCAGATCACCACGGATTAAGGATGGTCTTCAACAGCAATAAAAACAACAGAAAGCCCACATACACACAGAAGTTGAACATCATCCTACTCAACGATAACTTGGTCAAGGAAAATATAAAGAAAGAAATTACAGACTTTAGAATTTAATGAAAATGAAGGTACAATATACCCAAACTTATGGGACACAATGAAAGAAGTCCTAAGAGGAAAATTCATAGCTCTGAGTGCCTCTAAAAAGAAACTGGATAGAGCATACACTACCAGCTTAACAGCACCCCTGAAAGTTCTAGAACAAAAAGAAGCAAATACACCCAAGAGGACCAGGAAATAATCAGACTCGGGGCTGAAATCAACCAAGTAGAAACAAAAAGAACTATACAAAGAGTCTTTGAGAAAATCAACAAGATAGATAAACCCTTAGCCAGACTAACCAGAGGGCAAAGACAGTATCCAAATTTAAAAAATCATAAATGAAAAAAATCATAAATGAAAAGGAAGACATAACAACAGAAACTGAGGAAATTCAAAAAATCATCAGATCCTACAACAAAAGCCTGTATTCAACAAAACTGGAAAATCTGGATGAAATTGATGATTTTCTAGACAGATACCAAATACCAAAGTTAAATCATGATCACATAAACCATAAAAATCCCTAAAGAAATAGAAAAGTCATTAAAAGTCTCCCAACCAAAAAAAAAGCCTGAACCAGATGAGTTTAATGAAGAATTCTATCAGACCTTCAAAGAAGACCTAATAACAACACTCTTCAAACTATTCCACAAAATAGAAACATAAGGAACACTACCCAATTTGTTCTATGAAACCACAGTTACACTGATATCATAACCTCATGAAGACCCAACAAAGAAAGGAACCTTCAGACCAATTTCCCTTCTGAATATCGATGCAAAAATAATAAAATTCTTGCAAACAAAATCTAAGAACAAATCAAAAAAATCATTCAGGGCCGGTGAGATGGCTCAGCAGGTAAGAGCACCCAACTGCTCTTCTAAAGGTGCAGAGTTCAAATCCCAGCAACCACATGGTGGCTCACAACCATCCTTAACAAGATCTGACTCCCTCTTCTGGAGTGTCTGAAGACAGCTACAGTGTACTTACATATAATAAATAAATAAATCTTTAAAAAGAAAATCATTCACCATGATCAAGTAGGCTTCATCCCAGGGATAAAGGGATGGTTCAATATATGGAAATCCAACAATGTATCCACTACATAAACAAACTCAAAGGGAAAAAAAACACATTATCATTTCATTAAATGGTGAAAAAGCATTGACAAAATTCAACATCATTTCATTTTAAAAGTCTTGGAAATATCAGGAATTCAAGGTCCATACCTAAACATGATAAAAGCAATATACAGTAAACCAGTAGCCAACATCAAACTAAATGGAGAGAAACTTCAAGCAATCCCAAAAATCAGGGACTAGACAAGGCTGTCCACTCCGTCCCTACCTATTCAACATAGTACTCAAAGTTCTAGCTAAGGCAACTAGACAACAAAAGGAGGTCAAAGGGATACAAATCGGAAGGGAAGAAGTCAAAATATCACTATTTGCAGATGATATGATAGTACACTTACATGACCCCAAAAATTCCACCAGATAATGCCTACAGCTGATAAACAACTTCTGCAAAAAAGTGGCTGGATATAAAATTAACTCAAACAAATCAGTAGCCTTCCTCTACTCAAAGGAATACTACTCAGGCTGAGAAAGAAATTAGGGAAAAGACACCCTACACAGTAGTCACGAACAATGTAAAATATCTTGTTGTGACTCTAATCAAACAAGTGAAATATCTGTATAACAAGAACTTCAAGTCTCTGAAGAAAGAAATCAAAGAAGATCTCAAAAGATGGAAAGATCTCCCATGCTCGTGGATTTGACTGTATTAATATAGTAAAAATGGCCATCTTACCAGAAGCAATCTATAGGTTCAATGCAACCCCCATCAAAATTCCAACTCAATTCTTCATAGAGTTAGAAAGAGTAATTCTCAAATTCATTTGGAATAACAAAAAACCCAGGTTAGCAA
>NC_034609.1:7983511-7985714 GCF_900095145.1 Mus pahari
GAGAGCCAAATAACCCTATTTAAAAAATGGGGAACAGAGGTAAACAGAGAATTCTCAACTGAAGAAACCAAGAAGCACCTAAAGAAATATTCAACATCCTTAGTAATCAGGGAAATGCAAATCAAAACAGCCCTGAGATGCCACTTCACACCAGCCAGAATGGCTAAGATCAAAAACTCAGGTGACAGCAGATGCTGGCAAGGATGTGGAGAAAGAGGAACATGCCTCCATTGCTGGTGGGATTGCAAGCTGGTACAACCACTCTGGAAGTCAGTCTGGCAGTTCCTCAGAAAATTGGACATAGTACTACCTGGGGACCAAGTTATACCACTCCTGGGCATATATTCAGAAGGTGCTCCAACATGTAATAAGGACACATGCTCCATTGTGTTCATAGCCATATTTATAATAGCTGGAAGTTGGAAACAACCCAGATGTCCCTCAACAGAGGAATGGATACAGAAAATCTGGTACAGTTACACAATGGAATACTACTCAGTTATTAAAAACAGTGACTCCATGAAATTCGCAGGCAAATGGATAGAACTTGAAAATATCATCTTGAGTGAGGCAACTCAGTAACAAAAGAACACACACAGTATGCACTCACTGATACGTGTATATATTAGCCCAAAAGTTCAGAATACCCATGATCCAATTCACAGACCATATGAAGCCCAAGAAGAAGAATGACCAAAGTGTAAATGCTTCAGTGCTTCTAAGAAGGGGGGACAAAAGACTCACAGGAGGAAATAAGGAGACAAGTGTGGAGCAGAGACTGAAGGAAAGGCCATCCAGAGACCTCCGCATCTGGGGGATCTATCCCATATACAGTCACCAAATACAGACACTATTGTGGATGCTGGGAAGTGCTTGCTGATAGAAGCCTGATATGGCTGTCTCCTGAGAGGCTCTGCCAGACCCTGACAAATAAAGAGGTAGATGCTCTCAGTCAACCTTTGGACTGAGAGTGGGGGGGGGGGTCCCTGATGAAGGAGTTGGAGAAGGAGCTGAGGGGGTTTGCAGCCCCACGTGGGGAGCAACAGCGTCAACAGGCCAGATGCCTGGAGCTCCTGGGAAATGCACCACCAACCAGAGTATACATTGAGGGGCCCATGGCGTCAGCTGCATACATGGCAAAGGATGGCCTTGTTGGACATCAGTGTGAGGAGCGATCCTTAGGCCTAAAGGAGTTTGATGCCCCAGTGTAGGGGAATGCCAGGGCAAGCAGACAGGAGTGAGTGGATGGGTGGGGGAGCACCCTCATAGAGGCAGGGAGAAGGGGGATGGGATAGGGGAGTTCCTAAGAGGAGACCTGGGAAGGGGAAAAAATTGAAATGTAAATAAAGAAAACATCAAAGAAAAAAGAAAGAAAATTCATTATACAATATAACGATATTGAAAAATCATCTTTTTGACTAAAAAAAGAAAAAAGAAAAGAAAGATTTGAACACTTTAAAAGGGACTTATTAGCCTTTTGTTTTTCTTCTTCTGAGAACTTTCTGTTCTCCATAGCTCATTTTTCTGGGTTGTCTATTGTCTTGATGATGAAGTTTTGTAGAAAATTGTGTATTTGGAATATCTAAATCTCTAAATCTGTGTTCCCGAATTATGATGACTTGTAGTTAAACTACTTTGGTCTTCTGAAGTGAGATCTCCGTTTGTGTCAACACAGCCCTGCTGCATCTCCTCAGAGGTAAAAACCACACACACACACACACACACACACACACACACACACACACCATTCTTCTGGGTAATTACAGCCCATTCCTGACCCCACTGAGTATACCCCATTATCATTTAACGAACTTGGTCAACTTCCAAGCTCTCCCCCTTGTGGGAATCTTCTAGGGCTGGATCTCCAGAGTCTTTCCTTTGAACTATGAGTTTCTAACAGCACTGCAAGTGTAAGCACATAACTCTCCCTTGTTCCTCAAAGCCTGCACATCCACACAACTGTTTCCCAGAACTGACTGTTTCAAGTAGCTGCCATCGCATGGCTTTCTTAGCTGAATTCCGATTATAACAGCCAACAACATACCAGAAAATAACATTGCATAGACTCTTGAATAAATATTTGAGACTTCTTCCATTATATGAGACAGATAAAAGACTCACTCTAAGACAATGTGAGTGGTAGACATAGAGATTTAGGGTTAAGAAAAAACACTCATGGTAGGCCAAGAGATCAGAGACTGGT
>NC_034609.1:7985824-7992378 GCF_900095145.1 Mus pahari
ATATTGTGTGTTAATGTTGTTACTGCTGCTTATTCTTATCCAATGGTCTTAAAATAAATATTCCTTTGGGGACACAAACATTGGGTTTATAGGGACCTGGCACTAGCTGAGCATCAGCTGTTCTCACAGCTTTAAGTAAGACTTGCTTCCTGATCAAAAGAACAGACACATTTGCTCTGGATGCTAGCAGGGTCTCCCCCATGACAACTCTGTAATCGGTGTGCTCAGTGTTAAACGGTGTCCTAACAATCTGCCCTAGGACATAAGGCCTGCATGACAGGGCACACACGTTACTTGTAGGATTAACCTTGTGGCCAAAGTAACAGAAATGCCATAATTCTCTGTATAAATATGCATACAAAGTTTCAGTAAGTTTTTCCTCTTAACTGATTGCTTCCTCCAAGAGCCAAAGATCACCTGTCTTAGTTATGGGTTCTATTGCTGCAGTGAAACACCATGACCGAAACACAAGTTGAGAAGGAAAGGGTCTGATGGCTGCACTTCTGCAATGGTGCGTAGGCTAATCTTAAGGATTCTATAACCAACAAGATGTATTGTGTAATTTTAGCTGAAGGTTCTTTGTGCCTTCTTTCATATGACATGGATGAAGGTTTATCACAATTGGTTATTGATCAGATTAACTCATAAAAAAGACAGAGGGCTCTGGTGGCTGGCTGGGAGTGTGAAGGGCTGGGAGCACAGATCAACTAGCCATTTTTCTGTCTAAGCCAGTTATTGGGCTGTTCCCATGTTGAGAAATCAGCAGATCAAGTTACCTGTCCTGTTTGATTTTATTGAATTTTTCTTTTCTGTAGCCAGGCTCCTCAGGGGTCTTCCCCTGTCATACTTAATTCATATCACTCTGAAAGGAATCCAAACCCTTTCTCCTTTCCTGTCAACAGAAATACAGAGCCTCTCTGCCTCTCTCCTAAAGTAGTATGTCCTTGGTCCAATAGCTGGAAATCATTAAAGGGACTGACAATTTAAAATTGACCTATCTCTCAGAGGGATTTTAATTTAAAATTACACCAAACTACACTACACCTCATGGAGCTTTCTCCAAAACTGACCTCATTCTTGAACACAAAGCAAGTCTCAACAGATACAAGAAAATTGACTACCATAGATTTAAGCTGGATATCAACAACCACGGAAACAACAGAAAACTTACAAACTCATGGAAACTGATTAACTCTTTACTGAATGAAAACTGGGTAAAGACTGAAATTAAGAAAGTAAAGACTTTCTTTTTTTTAATTTTTATTTATTTTATTTATTTATTTATTTATTTATTTATTTATTATATGTAAGTACACTGTAGCTGTCTTCAGACACTGGAGAAGAGGGCGTCAGATCTTGTTATGGATGGTTATGAGCCACCATGTGGTTGCTGGGATTTGAACTCCGGACCTTCGGAAGAGCAGTCAGTGCTCTTACCCACTGAGCCATCTCACCAGCCCCCAAGAAAGTAAAGTCTTTCTAGAATAGAATGAAAATGAATAAACACCATACCCAAACTTATGGAACAATGAAGGTGGTTCTAAGAGGCAAGTTCACAGCACTAAGTACCTGCATAAACAAAACAAAATAAAACAAAACAATAAACAAAACAAAACAATAAACAAAACAATGGAGAGACCTCAAACAAGCAATTTAACAGCACACCCAAAAGCTCTGGAACAAAAGGAAGAAATCACACCCAAAAGTAGATGGCAAGAATAATCAAACTCAAGGAAATCAATAAGATAGAGACAAAGAGAACAACACAGACCATGAAACAAAGAGTTGGCTCTTTGAGAAAAATAAATAAGACTGACAAAAAGGCACATAGAGAATATGTAAATTAATAAAGTCAGAGACAGACTTGCTTGCAAGACAAGGACAAGGAGGCGAAGAACAATCGTTTTTCTTCTTCTATGCCCTATGTATAGGCTTCCAGCAGAAGGTGTGGCCCAGATTAGAGGTGCATCTTTCCAGCTCAAAAAATCTGAATTAAAGGTATGTCTTCCTACCTCAAGTGTCTAGATTAGTCGTGAATCTTCCGACTTTAAGAAAAAGATCCCTCACAAGTGCGTCCTCCAGTAGGGAGTTTTAGTTCATTCCAGTTGTAGTCTACTTAACAAACAAGAATAACTACCACCAGAGTCATTATCACTACATTCCTTTATCAGAGCAGTCATATCTGACTTGTTTAGTTCTGTGGCCTATCTTGTCTCTGGTTCTTGACTAGCCAGATGGTGTCAGGCATGGGTTCCATCCCATGGAATGGCCCTGAAATCTGGTCAGATACTTTCACAACATTTGTACCTCTGTTGTACCAGTGAATCATGCAGGCAGATCAATGGGCGGATCACCACAGGGTTTGTAGCTGGATTGCTGTTTACCTTCCTTCTCTTATAGCATGCAGAGTATCTTCTAGGATTGTGAACACTAGTCAATAGGATTGATGTCTCTAGTTAGGAACCAACTCAGCTTCTCCATATTCAATCAGGTATGTAGGTGTTGTCTTCAATAATAGGGCCTTACCATCCTTTTGTGCAGAACAACCTATAGCCTTGGCAGTAGCCAGAGATGTTTGGAGCTTTTTATGAAACACCATTGCCAACAGCTCAATTAGGTGTGACTCGCTCCTAGAACTGGAGATTTCAGTTGGTAGTAAAAAAAATATCTAATTGGTGCTTTGTCTCCCCTGGTACTTGGTGACTCCATTTAGATTTGATTCATATATGGATATATTTTAAGAAGCTTTTAAATGACCCTCATTGTAAGCTATTCCTCTCCATATCCCCTCCATATTACCATTCTTCCTTTCTGCTCTCCATTTAATCCTCCCATTTTTATTATCTTGCCTGTCTCTCCATAACTGTATGTTCTATTTTTCCAACATTAGCAGTTTCTTTGCTCCCTCTTAGTCCCTTACTCTACATCCAACCTCGGATTATATGGATTGTAGCATGCTTATCAAAGATTTAAATTTTAACTTCACATATAAGAGAATATATGCCATATTTGTCTTTCTGGGTTTGGGTATCTCATTCAGGATGATTTTTTTCTACCTGTATCCTTTCACCTGCAAATTTTGTGATTTTTTTTTAAATAAGTGAGTAGTATTCCATTGTGTATACAAACCACATTTTCAGCATCTATTCATCTGTTGATGGGCATCTAGGCTGTTTCCAGCTTCTGGCTGTTATGAATAGAGCAGCAGTGGACATGGCTGAGCAAGTGACTCTGTATCCGGACAGACAGTCTTCTGGGTACACCAAGAGTGTGTAGCTGGATCTCGAAGTAGATTGATTCCCAGCTTTCTGAGGAGCCACCACCTAGTTTCTATAGTAGTTATATAAATGTGTACTCCCACCAGCAATGCATGAGTGTTCCCCTTATACCTCATTCTTGCCAGCATGACTTGTGACTTTTGTGGATCCTAGCATTTCTGACTTGTAAAAATCAAAGTAGTTTTGATGTGAATTGCCCTGATGACTAAGGATGTTGAACATTTCCTAAGTGTTTCTCAGCCATTTGTGTTTCATCTTTTAAGACCTTTCTGTTTAGATTTATTTAACATTTTTAAATTGAATTTTTTTTTTTTTGCTGTCCACTTTTTTGGTTTTTTTATATATTTTGGATATTAACCCTTTATCAGATGTGTAATTGATAAAGATCTTTTTTTCCATTCTGTAGCTTACCACTTTGTGTGAATGATAGTGTTCGTTGCCATAAAAACACTTTTCAGTTTCATGAGATTCCGTTTATTAATTATTGGTCTTAGTGCCTGGGTTATCAGCTATCAGTGTCTAATTCAAAAGTCTTTTTGTGTGCCAGTGAGTTCAAGGCTGTTCTCCATTTCTTTTCCCCTTCCCGCTCCCCTTCCCCTTCTGCCCCTCCCCTTCCCTCTTCCCCCTCCCCCTCCTTTCCCCCTCCCCTTTCCCCCTTCCTCTTCTCCTTTTCTTCCTTCTCCTCCTCCTCCTCCTCCTCCTCTTCTTCTTCTTCATTGGATTCAGTGTTTCTAACCTTATTTTGAGACTTTTGATTCATTTCAAGGCAAATTTTGAGCAGGATGATGAATTTGTATTCTTCTACAAGCTGTCAACCATTTTGGCCACCATCATTAGTTGAATTTGCTCTTTTTTCAGTATTTGAAAACATCCTTAAGTAAGTTCAACATCCTTAGTCATCAGGGCAATTCAAATCAAAACTACTTTGATTTTTACAAGAGTCAGAAATGCTAGGATCAACAAAACAAGTTACAATTCATGCTGGCAAGAATGAGGTATATATTTATGTGCATGTATTCTGTGTCTCCAAGTATGTACATGATATACTGAAAACTTGATTTATAATGTTTTTTGCTGGAGTGGTTCTTTTAACTGAAATGCAAAGTATAATCATGCATTGCTGGTGGGAGTACACATTATATTCAGTATTCAGTATTTGCTGTATTTCTTTTTCTTTGTATTTCTTTTTTGTTCATCAAAAAAATCAAATGTTAATATGTGTGTAGGCATATGTCTAGGTCTTCACTTTGATTCCATTGATTAATCATTGATTAATGTGTCTGTTTTTGTACCAATACCGTGATGGGTTTTTTTATTACTATAACTCTGTAGTACAACTTGAAATCTGGTATGGTAATATATCTAACTGTATGTGTGTGTGTGTGTGTGTGTGTGTGTGTGTGTGTGTGTTCCTTTATAAAGTTGAAAATTATCCCTTCAATTTCAATAAAGAATTACATTGAAATTTGAAGTAGATTACAACTAATTTGCATATTTCTTTTGATAGGATGGCCATTTTTACTATATTATCCCACTGATCCAAGAGTATGGAAGATCTTTCCACCCTCTGATAACTTCTTCTTCAAGTCTTCAAGTTTATTAATAGAAATCTTTCGCTTGCTTTGTTAGAGCTATCCTCAAAGCCTTTTTCCTTCCTTCCTCTCTTTCCTTCTTTCTTTCTTTCTTGAGTACATTGTGAAAGGTATTGTTTCCTTGATTTCTTTTTCAGTCCAAGATATGCCTGCTTTGCTGGAGGCTAGGATAATCAGATGAGTCAGGAAAAGAAAATTTGGGTAAGATCTTTATGATCCATTGGAATGGGGTAGTAAAGGAAATAGGTAATGCAGAAGATTTTCTGCTGAGGATATGGGGATAAGACATAGGGGATTGGATTTGGAGGATCAGAGGGAAAAAAAGATCTACAGTCAGCCTACCTGGTTCAAAATAAGAAACATTTTATTGTCATTTTGTTTCTTTAATTAGCATATTGTGTTAAGCTGAAGTTTTAGGATGCTTCTAGAACCAAGACCACTTCTTTAAAAACTTTAATTATGCTAGTACATTGTAAACTAAAAAAAAATTTTCAACTAGCTTGCCAGTTTTGAGTACTCGTTAATCTTATAAGTCAAATTGGTATTGTGTAAATGCTATACAAATGACCTGAACAGTAAAAACTTTAAGCCACTAGAAAAATAAATTAAAGAATGTACCAGAAGATGGAAAGACCTCCCGCATTCATTAATGTTATAAAAATCCATCCTACCCAAAGTAATCTTCAGATTCAACATAATCTTCAAAATTCAACATAATCTTCAAAACTCCAGTACAGTCTTCAGAGAAACTGAAAAACCATCATTTTTACTTTTATAATTATCATTTTATTAGTATATGTTTAGTCTTTTCTTTATAATTATGAAATTTACAGAAAAAAACACAAAAGTTATTGACATTAAAAAAGGCACAACATGAAGTATGTCCCATCTCTTTCTGAGTCTTTGACAGGTTCAGCAGGGTGATCCAAAGTGACTGTTTTCTCACAGGAAAAACAATTAAACCTCTATCATATCAATAAATTATGGCAGAGGTATGGTGGCTGCTTTTTAAATTTATTTTGTCTGAAAGTTAGAAAAGTATTTTAATATCAAATATCAATATTTATATCTCAAGAATTTAATCTAGTAAGTTTTATAAATCTGCTCCAACTTTATCTGACATTCACATAAAAAGTCTATTACCCCAGTCTTCACCACCATCCACATCTTCATTTTACTTATCTACTTTATCTATCCCAACTATCATGTTTCTTCAAAAAAAAAGTGCATTTTTATAGAGCTAACACAATTTATGTGCATGTATTCTGTGTCTCCAAGTATGTACATGATATACTGAAAACTTGATTTATAATGTTTTTTGCTGGAGTGGTTCTTTTAACTGAAATGCAAAGTATAAACCCTGTTCGTTTAACCCTTAAATAACATCACTTTTATGTCACCTACTCCAAAACAAAATTTAATATATCAAATCTACTGTATCTTTCACTGGTTTGAGGAAAACTTCAAGCTCTATTTTGATAATCAGTTTTAATAGAAAAACAATTTTAATTTCATATGAAAATGTAAAAGACCTAGGATATACCAAACAATTCCGACCAACAATAGTACTGATAGAAGTAGCTCTATCACTGAAGGGGGCTGCAACCCTGTAGGTGCAACAACAATATGAACTAACCAGTACCCCTGAGCTCGAGTCTCTAGCTGCATATGTAGCAGAAGATGG
>NC_034609.1:7992613-7994099 GCF_900095145.1 Mus pahari
AAAAAAAAAAAAAAAGTAGCTCTATCCCTGATTTCAAGCTATATTACAGAACTACATAGATGAAAACAGCCTGGTACTGACATCAGAGCAAACTCAGTGACAGAGTGCAACTGAGGGCCACATGTAAACCCAAACTCATATAGCCACCTGATGTCTAACAAAGAAACTAATGATTCACAATGGAGAAAAGAGCATCTTCAAAGAATGGCTCTGATCAGATTGGACAGCTGTATGAAGAAGATTGAAACTGTCTCTATCTCCCACCCAGCACTCAAGTCAACTCCAAACAAATCAAGAACCTTGACACAAGACTTGATACCCTGAATGAACAGAGGAGAAAGTACAGAATATGTTTGAACTCAAGGGCCCAGGAAAAACCTTCTATTAAAGATCCTGATAATGCAGACATTAAGACCAACAAGTAGTAAATGAGACCTCATGAAACTAAAAATACCCTATATAGCAAATAACAACTGCATTTCAATGAAGAGAAAGTCTAGAGAAGGGGGGGGGGAATCTTTATCTGCCATACATCAGATAGAAGGTTAATATTCAGAACAGATAAAGAACTCAAAAAAATTAAACACACACATTAAAAAAACCCTCATTAACCAGCCTTAAAGACACTCATTCTTGCAGTAGATGGGAACTAACACAGAGATCCATAACTAGACACTGTGCAGAGACTGGGAGACTTTAGAGCAGCAACCTAAATGGGATTTCCATATCAAATCTCCCCTCTCAAGGCTCAGGGGTCCATGTGGAAGAGGAGGTGAAAAGGTTGTAGGACCCAAAGTGATGGATGACTCCAAAGAAACAGTGTCCTCCATACACAACAGGACTGGTGCACAGAGAACTCACAAAGTCAGCATGCCCAAGACCTGTGTCGAGCTAACCAAGACAAAAATCCCACCACTCAACACTCCCAGAATCATAGGATCATAGTCTGGGTCAGTGCCCTGAGCAGACCTTGGGTGCCGAACTCCACAGTCAGTACCACAACACCCAGAGAAAGATCCACTCCCAGGCCCTCTAACATACCCAGGATCACAGAATCACAGGATCACAGGAGCTTGGTCACACCAGGATCTCAGGGTCCCAGAGGCAGCGTGACTCCCAGGAGCTCTGACGCACCCAGGATCTCAGGATCACAGAGACAGCTGGACTCTGAGGAGTTCTGACACAACCAGGATCATAGGAGGGACAGGCTCCAGTCAGATATAGTGAGGGCAGGTAGCACTAGAGATAATCAGATGGCTGGAGGCAAGCAAAAGAACATAAGCAACAGAAACCTAGGTTACTTGGCATCATCAGAACCCAATTCTCCCACCATAGCAAATCCTGGATATACCATCACACTGGAAAAGGAAAATTCGGATCTGAAATCACTTCTCATACTGATGATAGAGGACTTTAAGAAGGACCTAGATAACCCCCTTAAAGAAATACAGGAGAACACAGGTAAACAGCTTGAAGCCCTTAAAGA
>NC_034609.1:7994383-7999204 GCF_900095145.1 Mus pahari
TAAATCTTTTTTAAGAAGAAAGAAAGAAAGAAAGAAAGAAAGAAAGAAAGAAAGAAAGAAAGAAAGAAAGAAAGAAAGAAAGAAAGAAAGAAAACTTAGGAAAGAGATCATGAGTCACAGATGCAAGCATCACCAACAGAATACAAGAGATAGAAGAGAGAATCTCAGTTGCAGAAGATACCATAGAAAACACACAACAGTCAAAGAAAATGCAAAATGCAAAAAGCTCCTAAGTCAAAACATCCAGGAAATCCAGGACACAATGAGAAGACCAAACCTAAGGATAACAGGTATAGAAGAGATGAAGATTCAAAACTTAAAGGGCCAGGAAATATCTTCAACAAAATTATAGAAGAAAACTTCCCTAACCTGAAGAAAGAGGTGCCTGTGAATATACAAGAAGTCTACAGAACTCCAAATAGACTGGACCAAAAAAGAAATGGCTCCCGTCACATAATAATCAAAACACCAAATGCACAAAACAGAGAATATTAAAAGCAGTAAGGGAAAAAGGTCAAGTAACACATAAAGGCAGACCTATCAGAATTACACCTGACTTCTCACCAGAGACTATGAAAGCTAGAAGACCCTGGGCAGATGTCACAGAGACCCCAAGAGAACACAAATGCCAGCCCAAGCGACTATATCCAGCAAAATTCTCAATAACCATAGACTGAGAAATCAAGATATTCCATGACAAAACCAAATTTCCACACTATCTTTCCATAAATCCGGCCCTACAAAGGATAATAGATGGAAAACACCAACACAAGGAGGGAAACTACACCCTAGAAAAAGCAAGAAAGTAATCTTCTTTCAACAAACCCAAAAGAAGATAACCACACAAACATAATTCCACCTCTAACAAAAAAAATAACAGGAAGTGACAATCACTATTCCTTAATATCTCTTATCATCAATGGTAACTCAATTCCCCCAAAAAAGACATAGACTAACAGACTGGATATGTAAACAGGACCCAGCATTTCACTGCATACAGGAAACACACCTGTATGTTACCTGTATGTAATGTAGTATGCAACATTATATATAGGATACTCAGTAGTGACAAAGACAGACACTGCCTCAGAGTAAAAGGCTAGAACACAATTTTCCAAGCAAATGGTCTGAAAAAACAAGCTGGAGTAGCCATTCTAATATCAAATAAAATCAACTCTCAACCAAAAGTTATTTTAAAAAGAAAAGAAAAGAAAGAAAGAAGAAAGAAAGAAAGAAGAAAAAGAAAGAAAGAAAGAAAGAAAGAAAGAAAGAAAGAAAGAAAGAAAGAAAGAAAGAAAGAAAGAAAGAAAGAAAGAAAGAAAGAAAGAAAGAAAGAAAGAAAGAAGAAAGAAAGAAAGAAAGAAGAGATAAGGAAGGACACTTCATGCTAGTCAAAGGAAAAATCTATCAAGATGAACTCTCAACTCTGAACATCTATGCTCCAAATGCAAGGGCACCCACATTCATAAAAGAAACTTTACTAAAGCTCAAAGCACACATCACACCCCACACAATAATAGTGGGAGACTTCAACACCCCACTCTCAGCAATGAACAGATCATGGAAACAGAAACTAAACAGAGACAGTGAAACTAACAGAAGTTATGACCAAATGGATCTAACAAACATTTACAGAACAATTCATCCAAAATCAAAAGAATATACCTTCTTCTCAGCACCTCATAGTACCTTCTCCAAAATTGACCATGTAATTGGTCACGAAACAGGCCTCAACAGATATAAGAAGATTGAAATAATCTCATGCGGGCTGGAGAGATGGCTCAGCGGTTGAGAGCACTGACTGTTCTTCCAAAGGTCCTGAGTTCAATTCCCAGCAACCACATGGTGGCTTGCAGCCATCCATAATGAGATCTGACACCCTTTCCTGGTGCATCTGAAGATACTTAGATATAATAATAAATAAATTTTTAAAAATTAAAATTAAAAAAAAGAAAAGAAATAATCTCATGCACCCTATCTGATCACCATGAACTAAGGCTGGTCTTAAATACCAACAAAAAACAATGGAATGTGGGCCAATGGGCTATGCACAGACAGCCTGATCTCCAGTCTTGAACCCTGTGGGACCTGATGGGTGGTAATTTCCACCTACATGGGACAGTAGGCATTCGATCATACATCCTGGACCCCTGGCTCCTGTCAAAGTTACTGCTCCCACTGCCCCCACAGCCCCCACAGGAGAGGCATGTGGCTAGCAGTCAAGTAGACAAGGTCCCAAGCTTCTGGCATTCTGGCTAGAATCCTCCCACAGTTACCTAGCAACAGCAAGATAACAATCCCACTATAAGAGGGACTGCTTGGCCCCTCCTCACTCTCTTTAAGCTCTCTCTCTAAGCTTTTACCTCTCTTTCTCTAAGCCTTCACCTTTCTTACTCTCTAAGTCTCTTTCTCTCTTTCCCTTCCCCCTTCTCTCCTCCTGGCCTTGGCCAGTCTCTCTCTTTTTATCTTCTCTCTTTCCTCCTGCCTTCCTACAATAAAGCTCTAAAACCATAGACTATCTCTGTTCATCAAGACCAGGACTAAAGACACTTGCCTGCGTGGGAAACACCCAGTGTCCCCCCCCCCCGACCTCTTCCCGTATCTCCGGGCCACCCAGGGACCCCTATTCTGTTCTCAGCTCCTCTACTGTATCCAGCGTGGGATGCCAGAGACTGAGAACCTGGTATCAGGAGCTGCCCCTTATCCACCACCACCCCTGCTGTATGGGGTCAGTAGCTTCATACAGCCAGATGCCCACCGGGGCCACGTGGAAAGCGTCCAGCACTCCTTCTGCGTCTGCCTGCCCAGAGCTCTGAAACTCTGGCCATACACGGGCACTCTCTCCCTCCCCCCTCTTCCCACACACCCACAGCCCCGCAATGGAAAGCACACATACACATGGAAACTGAACAACGCTCTACTCAATGATAACTTGGTCAAGGAAGAAATAAAGAAATTAAAGACTTTTTAGAATTTAATGAAAATGACACATCATACCAAAATTTATGGAACACAGTGGAAGTAGTGAAGGAGGAAAACTCATAGCTCTGAGTGCCTCCAAAAAAGAAAAACTGAAGAGAGCTTACACTAGCAGCTTGACAGCACACCTGAAAGCTCTAGAACAAAAAGAAGCAAATAATCCCAAGAAGAGTAGACGGCAGGAAAGGATCAAACCAAATAGAAACAGAAAGAACTATACAAAGAAGCAACAGAACCAGGAGCTGGTTCTTTGAGAAAATCCACAAGATAAATTAAACCCTCAGCCAGACTAGCCAGAGGGCACAGAGACAGTATCCAAATGAACAAAGTCAGAAATGAAAAGGAAGACATAATGAAATATATTTTAAAATAACTATTCTGTTTGATGAATATCAAGAGTTGAAAATATTAAAATCATGTTCTGCAAACATCATGGAAATATTATTGATAATTTTTCTCACTGTGCTTGAAATTAGCATTTTCTTAATGTTTAATTTCAGAGTTTTTGCTGCTTTGAAATTTTTAAAATATACTTACTGATAAAATAATTTCTCTCCTAGAAACACTGATTATCTTTTTTAAGTAAACTGATTATTAGACAATGTACACAGATATATAATGTGTTTTAAATACTCTCTCACTATGTCACATGGTATCATATAGGGGTTTTTGAATATATATCTTAATGATTCATTTTTAATATTTTATGCTCTTTTACTATGCTTAACTCCCAAAGAATATTTTGTATGTTTTGAAACAGTGTAGTATGCAACATTATATATAGGATCCTCAATTATGGATAGTATTAAATATACATTAATGATATTTTAGGGTATGAAAGGATATGAATATAAAAGTTGAACAAATTTTTATGTATTATTTGATTCTCAAAATAATATTATTAATGTTTGATGTATAAAATGCATTTAAATAATAAAAAATTTTAAGAAAAAAAATAGCTCTGATTGAACTGGGCTGAGTTTCTCTGAAATTACCTTTCACGGTAACATTAACAGGAGTGAGCACAGCATTGAACTTTCTATGTCAGTCCATAAAGTGACTATAGCATCACCTACCTGCCTCCGCTGAGGGGCACGATAACCTCTGAAGGATAAAATCCGGTGAAATGTGGAAGTGATGGTACTCAAAGCTTTTTGCAATTTTGCTTTTCATCTAAAGATAGTAGAGTTTTTCTTTCACACAATGGACTGAATAAAATCTTTTTCTTGGGTCAGTATATTTTATCTGAGGTTCAGTAATGTTCTGAACGAACATCAATGCCAGAGAATGTATTTGAATTTCTCTAAGTCACTGGCTTTGTCAAGCACAATCCAGGGCATGCCCAACACAAAACAAACTCCCTGAGTCTTTTTTTTTTTTTAAGTTTTTTGTTTTGTCTTGCTTTCTTTGGACATCTTTGTTGGATTAGTTTCTTGCTTGTTTTGTTTGAGATGGGTTTTTTTTGTTGTTGGTTTTTGTTTTGTTTTGTTTTGTTTTTGAGACAGGGAGAGAGAGAAAAAGAACATGAGGTTGGGTGGGTAGAGAGGCAAACAGTATCAGGGAGGAGTTGGAGGGAAGGAAAACATAGTCAAAATATATTGCATTAAAAAATTATTTATGGGGCTGGTGAGATGGTTCAGTGGGTAAGAGCACCCGACTGCTCTTCCAAAGGTCCTGAGTTCAAATCCCAGCAACCACATGGTGGCTCATAACCATCTGTAACAAGATCTGATACCCTCTTCTGGAGTATCTGAAGACAGCTACAGTGTAATTACATATAATAAATAAATAAAGCTTAAAAAAAAAACTATTAAAAAATTATTTATGCCAGGCGTGGTGGCG
>NC_034609.1:8000464-8021491 GCF_900095145.1 Mus pahari
TTTGTTTTTCAAAATAGGGTTTCTCTGTATAGCCCTGGCTGTCCTGGATCTCACTTTGTAGACCAGGCTGGCCTCGAACTCAGAAATCCGCCTGCCTCTGCCTCCCAAGTGCTGTCTGTTCAACTTCTGTTTAGGAAATTAAAATAGGCTAGATGTCCATTAACTAATGACTGGATAATAAAAATGTCATTTACAGAATGACATGAAAAATGGAAGTGTGAAATTCATGGGTCAGTGGATGGAGTGTGGATGTTAGCTTTGACACTTTAAGTTTGTGATATTTCATCTGAAATACCATAGATGTCAGGGAATCACTAAGGGGACATGGGAACGGGCTTTCAAGAGAGGAGAGAGAGAACACACTGGTATAAAGGGTTAAAATGAGTTGTGAAACAGGAAGGGGTAAAAACTGGTGTGTGGGAGGAGAGGGCAGGGCAGAGGAGGGAAACTTAAAGAGATTTACACTAAGACTTTCAAAAAAAAAGTCATATAGGCACTACTGTGCAAACACCTTAAAATAGCTCAACAAGGACATAAAAAGAGATGAAATGCCGTTATCCTGTGATTAACAACAGAGGCCCAGTCCTGGGAACGAGCTGCTGCTTTTGTAGTTATTACCCAGTAGGCCACCAAACATTATAGACGATTTCCGACGTTCATGGTTACTGCCCAGAACTTGATGGTTAAGACTCTATTGCTGAAGACACCATATACTTGAGTCATAGGATCTGGAGAAGTCGAGTTGGTACTGTAATGGAAGCTTCATCTTACTGGCTAGCTTTCATTGTGCTGCAAGGTGCTACGTCTGCTGCCAGAGGAGGAAGTAATCACCAGCCACACACAGATGTGAACCTTGTGAGTGACAGTAATGATTGGTTGGGCAAGACTTGCTCACTGGCACAACAGTGGCATGGATGTTGTGGAGGTAACTAACCCCACTTTGATCGTGTTTAAGGTCCACTACACAAGATGAAACCTGGCGCCATTATGGGTCCAAGAACTTATGGCTAAACAGATCATAGACTCTAGGAGAGAATATATTATCATTATTCTACTAAATGAACGTAAACATTAAACCAAGCCCTCATGATTTATCATTTCATCCATATATTAAGGCACATCTTTATGCTCAAGACTTTGGTTTGCAGTAGATGGTGATTCACACAGAGACCTATAACTGGATAAGTGTAGAGAATAAGAGACTATAGAATGTTCAGCCCTAACTGGAACATATATATTCTATTCTACTCCAAACGTTCAGCTCACTGTAGAAGGGGAGGCAGAAAGACAGTAAAAGCCAAAGGTTAACGATCATAAGGAAAAAAATGGAGGGCAGGGCAAGCCCAAGGACCTTGGTCAGACTCAGCAAAAAAGAGCACAGAGATCTGGATACAGGCTGGACCTGGGGCAAGAGGGCCTGGAGGGGAGATGTGGATGGAGAACACAGGGTGAAGGTCCTGGGCGTGTGTCCAGATAAAACTGAGTCGGACTCATGAAGAGAGATTACAAATGTGGCTCCCACCTGAGTGTGGGCCTGGAGGACTGGAGTGGACACGCAGCTGTGGCTTGGAGTTAGAGCGCTGAATTGGCCTCAGCCAGAGGGCATAGAGAGGCCCAGACTAAGCATGGTTATGTCGTTAAGGTTATTAGAGCACTCTTTTTCCAGCACTCAGCACACATTTGGTGTTTCCTGTGCATTATTGGTTTTTGTTTGATGGAGTAGAGTCACAATATTAGCTTAGAGATTAGAACGCTTCGCTACATGCATAAGCATTCTCTTCTATAGCTTTACAAACGCAGCAAATTAGGATTGATCAAATTTTCTAAGTTGCATCTGAGAGTGGCTCAGAGGACCCTGTGCCCTGAGCCCTAATGCCCGGGCCTAATTTTGAACAACTTAATGTTTGGTGACTTGTGTCTATTTTCTACAACCAAGCAAGCTGTTAATTAAACCCAGTGCAGCATCTCCATGGCAATGATGTTGGCATCAGGAGACCCACTGAAGACCTTGTACTACCAAAAATGAAGCAACTCCTTTATGGTCACTATTAGCCATGACTGCGATGCTCGGTTAATTCATATAAAAGGGCACAAGAAGGCTGATTACATTTGTTTCAGTCTGGGTCTCAGACCCCAGACTATGATTCCATACCTCCCTGAGTAGACAGCAGCAAATGTTAAATCACCTCATACTTCCTCTTCTTCTAGCAGTCTATGTGACTTCTGTCCTGGTGCCTCTGTGTCACTGGGCTTTCTCGGGAACAGAAGAAGGGAAAGAGGTGCTCATCCATGGACAGCTGACATCTTCCTTCAGCTGACACCACTAACGCTGGGAAACAAGATTAAACATCTACCTCCAACAACACATAGGTTTTCACATCTCAGGTAAGCAAGAAAGAAGGCTGCTGGGTCTAACGTAGAGCAGAGACAATCACAAAAAAGGAACGCCACATTTAAAGATGCAGGTTCTAAGCAACACTGGTCGTGAATAGTTAACCTTGAAGTGAATTTCTACAAAACTAGACCTATAAATGCCACGCCTATTCTAAATTAACTTAATTGTAGCTCTGCCTAAATTTACACAGACCTCTTCATTCAATTCTGATTGAATTCAGCAAGTCACTCAATAACATTTTAACTGTGAGAAGTAATAAACTTTCTGCAAAGCAGAGAGGTGCTAGGTAAGATTTAGAAAAATTACACAGCTTAACACGGAATTAATAATTCAGTAAATGTACAAATAACTGTAGGTGGAAAATGGAAGGAAACTATGTGTTCTGGAAACACAGACTACAAACAGGCAAGAACACAGGCAGAAATGCATAGAGAAGAGGTAGATAGATTATAAAGTACAAGAGAAACTTCTGTGCAAAGAGAGAGATCTCCAAGAATCAGCATCACCCTGAGGTGAACAGCCTCCCAAACAGAGCCTCCTAAACAGCCTCCCAAACAGAGCAGTCTGTGCCAACACAATATATCCTGCTTTCTGCCCTTACTGTCTTCAACTTGCCTTAAGATCAGCCATGGCTGTAACACTTACAGCTCTGGCTTCCTAACACCCCTTTTGTAAGTGATGGGGATTAGCCAGTGTCATGAAGAACAGTCATCCGGCTTGTCCTACCATCATTGCTCTTAAACCAATAAAAGTGCAAAAAGCAATGAACATATTCCTCTCAAAGCTGCCAGCCTGCCCTTTCTCAGTTTTTTTTTATCAGTTCTTTGAGAATGCACATTGATTATATTCAACTCTTTACCTCACCTCCCCAAACTGTTTCCTCTTCCCAGCCCATACAGCTGTCTTTTCTTTAACCCATCAATCAGGTCCAATTGGTGCTACCCAAATACTCTTGAATGTGTGACCTTCGCTGGAGAACAGGCCACCCACCGCAGGCCACACTCTCAAAGAAAACTGACCTCCTTTCTCCCAGCACCTATTAGTTGCCAATACCTCCTTAGCTTAGGGTGGTACTTCATGCGCACCTCCCTCTCTCTGCTGAAATTTGGTTAGACAAGAAAGCAGCATCCTCTCATTGTCTGTGATGAAGGAACTAATAGAAAAGGACAGCTGCTAAAATTTGTTTGGACCCCGGTCCCAGCTCCAGCATGCATTAACTTTCAAGGTAAAGTAAGTGTGTGTGTGTGTGTGTGTGTGTGTGTGTGTGTGTGTGTGTGCGTGTGTGATGTCTAGATCATATAGATGTGTTTATAATGATTTTAAAATAATAGAGATATAAAATCTCTCTTAACCCCCGCTAGCCTTGGGAAGCATGAATTGCTCTTTTCACCAGAACAGTTAAAAAAAATCAGAGTTATAGAATTTACATCAGTACACGTCAGCATCAGAAATAAAGCCTAAATCTGTCAGGACTCAAAGTACATCTTACTCCTGCATTATCTAACCTTGCGTGAGGGTATGCAGAAACTCACTAGCAGGCCAAGAATTTTAAAAATTGGAGTTAGAATGGAGAGTAGATTTACCAAACTATTAGTCAGTAAATTGCTCTATGTGAGGCTTTGGGCAAGTGACCAGAAAAGTAAGCAGAAGAGGCTGTCTGTCCCTATCTGTCCCTATCTGTCCCTATTTGTCCCTATCTGTCCCTATCTGTCCCCTTCACAGGTTTGGAGGCTGTTAAGAACAATTATAAAAACAGAAAACATCAGAAATAAGACAGCTCTCCTCCAGAAGAAATGAGAAGCTATTGTGCACACTGGAACTATTTTTATGCTTGGATTAAAATTATAGCTGCTAAATAGTGTCCAGTCTCATAAATGCTGTACCCAAAATGCTTCGGTCATATAACAGATAAAAGAATCGAAGATACATTTAAAACTTTGTTTTCCAGGAGTGTACACGGGTGCTTCTAAATATGTATCTATGTTTCAAGCATCATAATTTTAGCAACAATCTCTTCTTCTCTATATGCCTTACTTTTGAACCATAAGCAAACGGGAGCCTTGGAGCAAGGCCTGTTTACATATTTATTATTACTGCAGATCTAGTGTCTGAAAATTATTGTAGCACACCACTTAGTAATTCTTGTTACTATTTGATAGCTTCTGTTGCGCTCTCTTCTAAGGTAGACTACATCGTTGAAGTCTTTATTATTAACAGTAGTTAAGGTAATAACTTTAATTGTTTTGAATGCGATGCATACACAGATATATTTACTGTGTCTCTCTCACTTCCTTCGATTCCTATGCACTAAAGAGCAGCAAATGCACTCTCACTTCAGAGTAACTCTAAACAATGCAACTGTAAACCCAGAATCTATTCCATTCTCCTTCCTAATTTCTAAACTAAGATTTGTCTTTAAAGTTTGAGTGGTGTCACCAAGGTCATGTGGCACATAAATCCTTAAGATGTATTTATTAATGCTAAGCAACCCTCATGCCCAGGAAGAAGTAATTCTGAGGACGCTGTGACTCTGGGTTCTCACAAGAGTCCATCCAGAATGGAAACCGGTGATGACACAGCAGCCTAGCCTTGCAGAATAGTTAATGACTCACTGAGAAGCTGTTCAGTCCTTTATGTGATCTTAGACACACAGGAAAACTGCATGTTTTTATCAATATATATCAAATTCACATCTTTCCCTCAAGGGTACAAATGTAGTGGGAAAAGCTAGCAGAACAATCCAATACAAATTCAATTCAAAATTAAGAGAATGTCATATCAAGTTTTTCATGCAATGCCTGTGTGAGTTCTGAGGAAGAAAGAATTCCTTCTACTGGGAATTACCAAAAGGTTTGGTGAGCTGTGTGATTTGAATGAAGCCTAGTTACAAAGCACCTATAAATAAAAACATGTATAAGCTAACTTAAACAAGCAGAGGCACGGAAGCACAGGGTTCCTCTTTCCTGTCCTGTGGGATACACACTTCCAGAAGAGCATGGTGGGCAGCTTTGGCTTCTCAAATGAAACACTGTGAAGTACGTAAAGAGTTTGAACTGTGCAGTAACCAGGAACAAAAGTGAATGAGGGGATTAATGTTATAGTATGGTTTATATGTAAGTAGATTAATCTGCCGTCAGGGGACAATGTGGTGAAGGTATACAAGAAAGGCAATCACAAGGTGACTTCGAGGGAGCTGAGGGAACTGGTAAAAGTTGGTCAGAATCTTCTAGAAAGACTGAGCTTCTCTCTGAGGGAGGACAGACTCTCAGACAAGTACTGGGTTGTAGATGGAATAATTCTGTCTTGGAATGGATAAGAAGGAAATGATGTGCCAAAATTTGTCTTCGGAGCAAAGTAAAAATACAGAAGGGTCACCATGATAAGGGTATGAGATGGTAGAACTTATAGCTCCTTCTATAAAACAATGAGGCAACAGAATACGTAGGTACGTGTTATGGAAAGCTAAAATTGGGAGTTTAGATGTACAAAGAATGAAAACCCAGCACGTGTCACATGAACTGTAGACAGGTGGGGCGATTTAGGGGACTTGTAGCTGTGGGAAGATTTCCTTGAGAGAGTGTAGATTCAAGTAAGGCAGATGGACAAGCGCTGCAGTGCACAGGATCCAAACTCAAGCCTTATCAACAGACTGAAGATAAAAGTGCAATTCAGTGCCACGGATCACCCCAGTCAGGTATGGGGGTCCCTGGAATGAAGGTCCTTAAAGCTAGGTGGGTAAGAATTCTGTGGCCGTGACAAACAGAAACAAACACAGAGGCAGTTTGAATCTGAGTGTATTCTGCAGCTCTCAAGCAGGGTATTTTATACATTAAAAAAACAAACATTACATCTCTTAGAAACTATATCCAGTGAAACAATCACGAATACCAACAAAAAAAAATAATAACATTTGGCACAGTAAAGCACAAAAATCATCCAAGCATTACAACTCTGAAACTATGTATTCAGTGAGTCACAAACAGAACAGGTAACATCACTATAAATCATCAAAATATAACAATTCTAAAAGGATGTATTCAGTGGGGGCTGTCATCCAAGGCTAGTGGTATATTTCCAGGAACAGGTTAATAAATCTTTAATGGTCAGTGCTCTTAACTGCTGAACTAACTTTCCAGCCCCATGGTCAGTTATTATTTAACATCTAGTGCCTGCTTTTTTATAAATCTTCAATGCATAAATTTAAACTATTTTAATTCTTTCTAATTAAGGCTTTGTTTACCATATACCAAAATCCACCTCTGATGACACACATGTAGCCATATGAAATTTTATTGTTGGGAAAGTTTTTATCATAATAGTTTTGTACATGATTTAGAAGGTAAAGCATTGGTTTCCCTGGGGATAAGGTCATGTTAGTGGCCCCATCTCTAGGGATGGTTTCTTACCCATTATTCTCGCTTAAGATCTTGGCCTAGGCTACCAGGAACATGTAAATAAGAAAAGGAATAAGAGAAAACAAAACAGATAGATTGCCATGAGAACTACGGCTCAATATTTTTTATCCAGCAAAGAGTTCCACAACCGGTTCCAGGAGGCCTCCCCTTTTGAGGTCAATTGCCTCCGTCTGTGGAATTTGTCACTCAGATCCTACTGGAGGTGGTGTGGCAATTCAGGGGCTAGAGAGATGGCTCAGCACACTGCTCTGCCTGAGGTCCTGAGTTCAACTCTCAGCAACCACAGGGTGGCTCACAACCATCTGTATTGGGATCCAATGCTCTCTTCTGGCATGCAGGTGTACATGCAGATAGAGCACTCATATATAAAATAAATAAATTTTTTACGTACAATTCCGTCAGAAATTTAAGAACTTTGGGGCTGTGTGTTACCAGAACTACTGCGGAGACAACGTCCGATGTACGACAGCTTGATCTGGAACGCTCGTTTCTAGGAAAGACAGGAAGGAGGAGGCATGATAAGTTTAGAAGTAAGGCCTGAGAGCACACACTATCCGGCTGTCAGTCTCCTGTGCTTCTCGAGCGTGTAAGGATTTCCTCCGTGCCCCTCCCCATCTGGGGCTGACCTCTGATGACAGAGCCTCCATGGAGTGTGTAAATGACACTGTGGTCAGAGAGTTTGTCTTCCTTGGCTTCTCGTCTCTGGCTGAGCTGCAGCTGCTGCTCTTCGCCGTCTTCCTGTCCCTCTATTTGTTCACTCTGAGCACCAACGCCTTGATTGTTTCCACCATTGTGCTAGACCGAGCCCTTCATACGCCCATGTACTTCTTCCTTTCTGTCCTGTCCTGTTCTGAGACCTGCTACACCTTCGTCATTGTGCCCAAGATGCTGATGGACTTGCTGGCTCGGAAGAAGAGCATCTCTTTCCTCGGCTGCGCCATTCAAATGTTCACCTTCCTCTTCCTCGGCTGTTCTCACTCCTTCCTGCTGGCAGCCATGGGTTATGATCGTTACGTGGCCATTTGCCACCCTCTGCGCTACACGGTGCTCATGGGACACAGAGTATGCGTGGGGCTAGTAGCTGCCGCGTGTGTCTGTGGCTTCACTGTGGCACAGATAATCACATCCCTGGTGTTTCGTCTACCCTTCCGCTCTTCCAATCAACTCCACCACTTTTTCTGTGACATCTCCCCTGTCCTCCAGTTGGCATCTCACCACCCCCACTCTACTCAGATCACCATCTTCCTGCTTTGCGCGCTGGTCCTGGTTATCCCTCTCTTGTTGATCCTGGTATCATACATTCACATCATTTCTGCCATCCTCCAATTCCCTTCCACGCTGGGCAGGTACAAAGCATTTTCCACATGCGCCTCTCACCTCATTGTTGTCATAGTGCACTATGGATGTGCCTCTTTTATCTACCTAAGGCCCAAGTCCAGCTACTCTTCGAGCCAGGATGCCCTGATATCAGTATCCTACACTATCCTAACTCCGTTATTCAATCCAGTTATCTACAGCTTAAGAAACAAAGATTTCAAATCAGCTCTTCATCGGGTAATAGGAAGAACAGTTACCCTAAGACAACATTGATCTGTAGAACACTTTTTTATATCTCAAATAACTAAGAATAACAGACTCAGAGGGAAATTCTCAACATGGAAATAACTAAGCAATTGAGTGTCATGGTCAGAAATAGAGAATTTTTTTTAGCTCACTTCCATTATAAAATTCAGAAACGCATAATTTCTAGCCTCCACGACATGAATTATTGTCCACTAAAGAATATTGCATGAGGGCTGGTGAGATGGCTCAGCAGGTAAGAGCACTGACTGCTCTTCCACGGGTCCTGAGTTCAAATCCCAACAACCACATGGTGACTCACAACCACCCGTAATGAGATCTGACACCCTCTTCTGGTGAGTCTGAAGACAGCTACAGTGTACTTATGCATAATAATAATAAATCAATCTTTTTAAGAAAAAGAATATTACATGAACCTATCTCGGTCCTAGGGATCCAGTGTTGTGACTAATCTCAACTGTCAATTCGAGTAGGATCTAGAATCAGCTAAGATACATACTTCAGGCAGGTTCGTGAAAGCATTTCTGGAAGAGATTAGCTAAGGGGAGATTTTCCCCCAGCATGAACAGAGCCTTTCAACATGTAGCCTGGAAGTAAAGAGGTCTGAGGCAAAAGGTGATGTTTGCTGCCCACTTTCCCATACTGCATCTACGAATGTTGCTTTTGTTGTTTTTGCAGCCACCACCACCATCCTTTGATGGCTTCTTTAGAATCCCAACATGGACCAAAGACAAGTAAATCTTCAGGAACCTTCCAGGCACAGACTTTTTGAGTACTGAGAAGCCAATTTTATGGAATGAGCATCTATAATGTATATCTATATATCTATAATGTTCTCGGCCTCTGCAGCATGTGAATAGACACCACTGACTACCCAGGCAGTCCCGTACCATGTGGGTCACACTACTAGTTCCATTCCTCCAGCCAACCCTGTCCTATACACCTAGGAAGCCCTCTTTTTCAAGGTTGTGTTCTTTCTGTATAATGTCTGAATTCTATTATTTCAATATAATTAAGTTACAATTGTAATGAGCTAATTGGACAACTACCAGTACAAAATTTGGTGTATATAATATAGCCAATTAATGCTTTCATGAGAAAGTCAGAAAACATCTACCTTGGTGTTTCTTTTTAATTAATTATTTTTAAGTATTTATTCAGATATACTGTACGCTGATAATATCAGTGTATCTAATGAATATGACTATCTTATACACGGGGACAAATCTAAGCTTAAAGTCTCTTTCATTCGTCATTCACTATATGGGAAACTCTGCAAAGAGTCATCAGCATCCGATCTTCATGTGACCCTGGAGTCCACACGTGTTTAGAGCCAGAACTAGAGAAACTGTTTTGTTTGTCTCTTTATGTAGGCTAGGAAACAGAACCCAGGAATCCAGACCCCTGTTTGTGGATCTTCCCAGGATCTGTCTCTGAATGACAGTTTCTGGAATCATTTTTTTTTCCTTCCTGTTTTCCTTTTCTTCAACAAATTACTTCTTTAGTGATGAAGACTAACAATGTAGGTCTTCCAGGAACTGAAATAAGAGAAAAAGAAGAGGGATCTCCCCCATCCAGAAACTTATTTGTTTTACAGAGTAAAGCCCGTACACTAAGAATGCTAGTCCACTTCATTTCTTCCATAGCTTTAAAGCTTGAAACATTATGGGGATAGGGCTTAAAGAGTGAATATACCTCTGTCTCTCTTCTTGGTCATTCCAGTCACACAAGCGCACACACCCACATGCACCTTGATAACTTTATCTCTAAATTCTAAATATGACCTGAAGGAAAGTGGTACAATTCTGAGATTCAAAGGTAGCTTTTGAAGAGATCAAAACCCTGCAGGCCCTCTGCCTAGTTATAAGTTCCCCTGAGTTTACTGACGCCAGCCCTTGAGTTTCAGGCATAAGCTCAACTAATAGTAATAATGTGTGGAATTATGGTGACACAGAAAGAAAGGGGCTAAGGAAGAAGGAAGTCCTGCTCCCAACAGCTGCTATGCTTTCACTGCTGAGGAAGACAAGACAACTGACTCCAAGGAAACAGACTAATGGTCCACCAACACAGTACACGTTTCCTTAAAGACATCCTGGAAAAAACTATAATTAAACTGATGTCACATAACAATGCACCCAAGAAATACCTACATCAAGAATCCAGAGGCTTACTTAAGGCAAAAAATGGTACATGAATTTATATAAGAACTACTTTAATATTTTTTTTAATTAATTAGCACTGAGTAGTGAGCTAGGATTCCAGCACTAGGCCAGGTTCCCCTCTCGTTGAGCAGGTCATAAGTCCAATTGGAGAGCTGTTGGTTGCTGCTAAGACATGTGGGCCACTACTGCACCTGTGGGGTTATGGAGCCCTGTTGGTCATTGATGTGGTTCATAGTCATAGCTGCGGAGGACTGTTGGTTGTTTCCCTCCTTTGTACCGTGAAAGTGCGTCCTCAGGGAGGAGGTATTCAGGTCAGTTCCAGCTCAGGGGCCCCTGGGCCTGTTTATGAAGTGCATGGTGTCTTCAGCAGTAAGGACTATCCTTCTACCTGTGGGAGGCAACCAAGGGCAACAGCCATAGGCTATATGTCTTAGGGGTCTCTTGAGCAACCGTGGCCTACAACTCAAAACAGGGTTTCTCATGCCTGGTATTTGGCTTGGTTTGGTTTGGTTTGGTTTTTAAGGTGATACGTTGAATAGTTTTATGCCACTTTGACACCAGGTAAAGTCCTCTGAGAGGAGAGAACTTCTATTAAGAAGATGCCTCCATAAGAACAGGTTGTAGACGGGCCTAAAGGGCATTTTCTTAATTAGCGATTGACTGATTGATAGGTGGGCATGGTGGCAGATGCCTTTAATCCCAGCACTTAAGAGGCAGAGGCAGACAAATTTCTGAGTTCGAGGCCAGCCTGGTCTACAGAGTGAGTTCCAGGACAGCCAAGGGTACACAGATAAACCCTGTCTCGAAAAACAAAAAAACAAAAAGAAAAGAAAAGAAAAAGGAACAAGCCAGTAAGCAGGACCAATTCCATGGCTTCTGCATCAGCTCAGCTCCTGACACCAGGTTGCTGCCCTGTTTAAGTGCTTGTGCTGACTTCCTTCAGTGATGGACAGTGATATGGAAGTGTAGGTCAAATAAACCCTTTCCTCCCCATCTTGCCTTTAAGTCATGGTGTTTCAGCACAGCAATAAAAACTCTAACTAATCACACACCTGTAATCCTTCTGTCTGTGATATAGACACATCCTTAGTAGATACCCAAGCAATGAAGGTAAAGTTCGTTTATAGAAAAAAACAGCCATGTTTAAAAGAGACATCTAATTGAGGGGCAGACAAAGTGATGAATCAGGGAAAGATTTGACAGAATGAGTCAGAGATAGAATACACCTGTTGCATGTAGCTTTCATTACCCTGCCTTAACTCTACCAGCCCCCACCCAGATTCTCTTGAATACAAGGATAAAAGACACACCTACAGGTTGCTCATTTTCAACTTGCCTTCTGACACAATTGCTGGGTGCTACTCTCTACCACCTGGAAAAGCATGCCTTCATCAATATTCTTATCTCTGCACTTCCCACCTGCCCTAATTTTAGTTGTTCAGTTGAATCTAGTCCCTGCTAAATATCCCTGACAGGCCTGTAGGAGAGTCCTGTGTGGCCACTCCATTTCAAGATCTTACATGGCTAGTCAACTTTTCTTCATCAGAAGCATAGCAAACTCTCTCTTCCTTGCTGTATCTCTCCTCTTGTCCCCAAGAACCTAAAGTCCCTCCTATCCCTCTGCCCAGCAATTGGCCCATGGCTTCTTTACTGACCTATCAAGAACCAATTGGGGAACAGGACCTTAGCATCAGAAGCACTCCTACATATACCCAACTCTCACAAAAACAGACAGAAAAGAGAGGCGACTTAGGCAGTGCAGAAAGAAAGAGGCAACAGTTTTCCCAGGATTGTTTTACAGAGACAGGTAGCAGATGAAGACAGAATGAGCCAGAGCATGTGGAACTCAAAGATTAGAATAGATTGGCAGAGTTAATTTGAAGCTAAGCAGACCAATTCAGGTCACAAGGCCAAGAGAAGCCAGTTTGAATGAGTAAGCTTGGAGCAGAGTTTTGGGCCAGAACAGCTGAGTGGTGACAGCCAACCAGAATTCAGAAAGAACTAGAAAAAGGTGAGCTTATTCAGCAGTAAACCTCTGAGATGACAATTACATCAGGCAAATAAAAGTTACATTTACAAAAGACAGTTTCCAAGTGTCTGCTAATAAAATAACTTAAATATCTAATTCACTAGTTAAATTCATGTAATTCACTAGTTAAATGAATGAACAAGATGTAATGGGCTTCTTCTTCCGGAAAACACAAAATGGCAGATGATGTTTGGGGCAGAAGGAGTGGGAGGACCAGAAGGACCAGGATTAGGAGGCCACAGCAACTTCCACTGAAGATTTGGCAGCAGTCTTAGGAGCCTCAGTCAATGTCACGGCTGTGGCCATGGTCAAAGCCACATGGCTGGTAGAGAGAAAGACAAATACAGGTATAACTTTAGTCTTTTTCAATCCTTGGCTTTAATGATGGTTCTTAAATGTTTTAACCTCCCTTATAGCCCACCACCCACCAGAGGTAGTGGAAATAAAAGTATATGGGAGAAGTGGATCTGTTTAGAAAGGTTCTTCGGAGCAACTCCCATCTGTGTTGTCTGGAAATCAGCTGTTCAGTTTGCAGGTTAGCAGGCAATAGCAGCTCGATCCACTCACAACACCTCACCAGCAGTCCAGTTCGGTAGAACTGTGTTAGCAACAGCAGTGACACGACCTAGCAGAGGCAGCCAGGCCTCAGCCCTGGCTCCAGTCAGCAGGAGGGACAAATGGGAACACCAGGAGAAGTTCTCAGCTGTGCCTCTCTCAGGGAAACAAAGATCAGCAAAGACACGAGACGCATAATCGTTGCACGAATAAGCTGTACCCACAAGCCAAGCTCTGTCTCAGTAACTCCATGGAGTCCTGTTTGTACCGTCCAAACATCACATGTCCTCCATGTGCCTCGCCTCAGCTCACACGCATCCAATCAGCCCAAGTCCTTGGAAGCGGCAAAACTGCAGCACAGCACCAGAAGGTTTTTGGTGTATTTCTTTCTATGGCATCCTGACAAATGCAACTCTATGCATTGTAAGGAGCACCAATACATGCATGTTGTTAGCAAAGAATCCTTCATCACGTGTCCTTTCACGTGCTTGCTTTAGCAGAACATCCTCTCTCCTGTGTCTGCTTCAGCGAAACATTCCTTCATGGGTCTGCCTTAGCCTTTCACACCTGTGTTCACATTCATGAAACATTTCTTCACATGTTTGCTCCAGCAAAACACCATCCAACCAACTTTCCAAAGAACCCTTAAGTTTCTACTTCAGACAGGGAATGTGGTTTCATTGCTTGAGATTATAAGTGTATGAAGACAAGGTGATTGATCCCCATCACTAACCTGGACCACCTGTATAAGGATATAAAGATCAAGACTCTGGAGGAGATCAACCTGTTCTCCCTGCCCATTAAGGAATCTGAGATTGTTGGCTTTTTCCTGGGCACATCCCTAAAGGATGAGGTTCTGAAGATCCTGCCAGTGCAAAAGCAAACGGGCTGGACAGCAGACTGGGTTCAAGACTTTTGTCAATATGGGGGACCACAGTGCTCACATTGGTCATGGTGTTAAATGCTCCAAGCAGGTAGCCACTGCCATCTGAGGAGCCATCATCTTGGCCAAACTTTCCATCGTCCCTGTGCAGACAGGCTACTAGGGGAACAAGGTTAGCAAGCCCCACACAGTTCCCTGCTAAGTGACAGACTGCTGTGGCTCTGTGCTGGTGTGCCTTATCCCTGCCCCCAGAAGAAATGGCATTGTCGCTGCTCCTGTGCCCAAGAAGCTACTGATGATGGCTGGTATTGATGACTGATGCACATCAGCCAGGAGCTGCACTGCCACCCTGGGCAACTTTGCCAAGGCCACCTTTGATGCCATCTCCAAGACCTGCAGCTACCTCTGGAAAGAGATTGTGTCCACCAAGTCTCCTTGCCAGGAATTCACTGCCGATCTTGTGAAAAGCCACACTCATCTTGTGAAAACCCACACGAGAGTTCTGTTCAGAGGACCCAGGCTACAGCTGTGGCTATCACATAAGGTTTTGGTTTGGTTTGGTTTGGTTTGTTTGTTTTTTTGTTTTGGGTTTTTTTTTGTTTTTTGTTTATTTGTTTTGTTTTGTTTTGATTACATATTTTCTTTATTTCCATTTCAAATGTTATTCCCTTTCCTAGTTTCCCCTCTGAAAATCCCCCATCCTCTCTCCCCTCCTCCTGCCCCCACCCACTCACCCACTCCCATTCCTGGTCCTGGCATTCCCCTATACTGGATCATAGAACCTTCACAGACCAAGGGCCTCTCCTCCCATTGATGACTGACTAGGCCATCCTCTGCAACATATACAGCTAGAGCCACAAGTCCCACCATGAGTTTTCTTTGATTGGTGGTATAGTTCCAAGGAGCTCTGGGGGTACTGGTTAGTTCATATTGATGTTCCTCCTATGGGGCTTCAGACCCCTTCAGCTCCTTGGGTACTTTCTCTAGCTCCTTCATTGGGGACCTTGTGCTCCGTCAAATGGATGACTGTGAGCATTCACTTCTGTATTTGCCAGGCACTGGCAGAGGCCCTCGGGAGACAACTATATCAGGCTCCTGTCACCAGGCTCTTGTTGGCATCTGCCATAGTGTCTAGGTTTGGTGGTTGTTTATGGGATGGATCCCCAAGTAGGGCAGTCTCTGAATGGTCGTTCTTTCAGTCTCTGCTCTGAACTTTGTCTTTGTAACTCTTTCCATGGGTATTGTATTTCCCTTCTAAAAAGGATTCTAAGCTTCTGGACTAATAGCCACTGATCAATGAGTGCATATCATGTGTGTTCTTTTGTGATTGGGTTACCTCACTCAAGATGATATCCTCCAGATCCATCCATTTGTCTAAGAATTTCATAAATTCATTGTTTTTAATAGCTGTATAGTACTCCATTGTGTAAATGTACCACATTTTCTGTATCCATTCCTCTGTTGAGGGACATCTTGGTTCTTTCCATCTCTGGCTATTATAAATAAGGCTGCTATGAACATAGTAGAGCATGTGTCCTTATTACATGTTGGAGCATCTTCTGGGTATATGCCCAAAAGTAGTATAGCTGGGTCCTCAGGTAATACTATGTCCAATTTTCTGAGGAACTGCCAGACTGATTTTCAGAGTGGTTGTACCAGCTTGCAATCCTACCAGCAATGGAAGATGGTTCCTTTTTCTTCACATCCTTGCCAGCATCTGCATGGGAGCTCTTTCCATCGTCTAAGATCTTCATTGATTTCTTTCTTCAGAGACTTGAAGTTCTTATTATACAGATCTTTTGCTTCCTTAGTTAGAGTCACACCATTTTTTATTATTTTTTATTATTTGTGACTATTTTGAAGGGTGTTATTTCCCTAACTTCTTACTCAGCCTATTTATCTTTGTGTAGAGAAAGGCCACTGGTTTGTTTGAGTTAATTTTATATCCAACTACTGCACTGAAGTTGTTTATCAGGTTTAGGAGTTCTCTGGTGGAATTTTTGGGATAGCTTTTAAAAACTATCATATCATCTACAAATAGTGATATTTTGACTTCTGACTTTCCAATTTGTACTCCTTTGATCTCCTTTTGTTGTCTAATTGCTCTGGCTAGGACTTCAAGTACTATATTGAATAGGTAGGGAGAGAGTGGCCAGCCTTGTCTAGTCCCTGATTTTATTGGGATTGCTTCCAGTTTCTCACCATTTAGTTTGATATTGGATACTGTTTTGCTGTATATTGCTTTTATTATGTTTAGGTAGGGGCCTTGAATTCCTGATCTTTCCAAGACTTTTATCATGAAGGAATGTTGGATTTTGTCGAATACTTTCTCAGCATCTAATGAGATGATCATGTGGTTTTTGTCTTATTTTATACAGTTTATATAGTTTATATGTCTTTGTTTATATAGTGGATTTTGTTAATGGATTTCCATATATTGAACCATCCTTGCATCCCTGGGATGAAGCCTACTTGATCATGATGGATGATCATTTTGCTGTGTTCTTGGATTTGGTTTGCAAGAATTTTATTGAGTATTTTTGCATCAATATTCATAAGGGAAATTGGTCTGAAGTTCTCTTTCTTTGTTGGGTCTTTGTGTGGTTTAGGTATCAGAGTAATTGTGGCGTCATAGAATGAATTGGGTAGAGTGCCCACTGTTTCTATTTTGTGGAATAGTTTGAGGAGTATTGTAATTCAGTCTTCTTTGAAGATCTGATAGAACTCTGCACTAAACCCATCTGGTCCTGGGCTTTTTTTGGTTGGGAGACTATTAATGACTGTTTCTATTTCTTTAAGGCATATGGAACTGTTTAGATCATTAATCTGATCCTGATTTAACTTTGGTACCTGGTATCTGTCTAGAAAGTTATCCATTTCATCCAGATTTTCCAGTTTTGTCAAGTATAGGCTTTTGTAGTAGGAGCTGATGATTTCCTCAGATTCTGTTGTTATATCTCCCTTTTCATTTCTGATTTTGTTCACATAAGGGTTTTTATACAAGAAAAATAAAGCAAATTAAGTCTGTTTTTAAAAAGATGTTGTAATGGTATTTTAGATATAGCTTTCTGGATTTTTATTACAGAGCAAATTCATTTTATAAATATGTTTAGTAGGTGCTAGAAAAATGACATGGTAGGTGGACAGAGTACTTGCTACTCTTTCAGTGGATCAGGGCTTAGTTTCCAACACCCATTCTGATAATGACACCACCTGTTCTCTAGCTCCAGGCAACATAACATCCTCCTCCATCACATCCTCCTCTGGTCCCTGTGGGCATCTGCAGCCATGACACATTACCCACACAAGTAAATGATAAACAAGAAAACACAATGCAGGAAGCTGGCTAATCCCAAGGGATAGTGGGACTTTAGCTCCACGAATTGCTGGTCTTAAAACTACACTCGAGGTTTCCCCCATAACATCTGCACCCAAATGACATTGCTGTGCAATAATTGTGTCCTTTGTAGTCGATGAGAAATGTCAAGGACAGCTGTCATAGGAGTTCAGATATGACACGCGAACAGCAACTCAAAGAGGACCTGCATCGTTCTTGAGGTAGAGTGTCCTGATATCTGACATGCGTGCTCAGTCTTCCAAGTCTTAGTCCTCAAATTAAATCAATATCAGATTGTGATTTATGCCTTAATGGCTTGCTGCGACCCTCATGGTCCTTGGGGACCTCCTGGTGGGAAAAGTCCTGATGTTTGGAGAACAAATTTTATGACAGGGCATAGCGATTTGTTGCATGACTTATTGGTTATGTTTTGATATCCTGACTAATGATATATCTTTTCATCATCTGAGAATTCCCTCAGGTAATGATCTTGTGAGCTCTTAGCTCCACGTTATTTTCCCATGGCTTTTAAAAGACATTAATCTTCAGATGTGAGAACATCTCCTAGAATAACTGCAGAAACAAGAAAAATAAAAAGGGGGCCACATTGGGGTAGAAGGTCAATAGAGAAACTGAGGCTTTTAAAAACTAATTTTATTTTGGGGGATTTTTAATGGAATTACATCATTTCCCCTTCCTTCTCCTCCTTCCAAACCTTCCCAAATACTCACATCCCGCTCTCTTTCAAATTCAAGAGCTCTTTTCTTTAATGGGTGATACACACACACACACACACACACACACACACACATAAAAATATACATAGAGCCTGCTCCGCATGGTAACGTTGCTTGTATGTCCTTTTCAGTGCTGACCCTGTGGGGCTGGGTTACCGATGAGTGTGCTCTTCCCTTGGGCAGACTAGCACCTCCTGTTTCATCAGATATATATCTTTGTTTTTCATTTGGCTTGTTCAGAAAGTCTTTCATTTCCTTGTTGAAGTTACAGAACTTGGGTTTGCCTGGCTGGAGGGCTCTGAAAAGAACTCCTTGGGAGGTGTGGTGTGGAGCTCTGTGCCAGTCACCAGTGTCATCCTCTTGGGATAGTCATCATTTTCTATCATGGATATATCACACACAAAAAGAAAGGGCTAAATTGAGGTAGAATTATGGCATTTCTGTTACTTTGGCCACAAGGTTAATCCTACAAGTAAAGTGTGTGCCCTGCCATGCAGGCCTTATGTCCTAGGGCAGATTGTTAGGACGCCGTTTAACACTGAGCACCGATTACAGGGGTTGTCATGGGGGAGACCCTGCTAACATCCAGAACAAATGTGTCTGTTCTTTTGATCAGGAAGCAAGTCTTACTTAAAGCTGCGAGAACAGCTAACGCTCAGCTAGTGCCAGGTCCCTATAAACCCAATGTTTGTGTCCCCAAAGGAATATTTATTTTAAGACCATTGGATAAGAATAAGCAGCAGTAACAACATTAACACACAATATNTTATATTATTCATCTCCTATAAATATTATTTCACATATTTCTTTATTTCTTTATAGACNACCAGTCTCTGATCTCTTGGCCTACCATGAGTGTTTTTTCTTAACCCTAAATCTCTATGTCTACCACTCACATTGTCTTAGAGTGAGTCTTTTATCTGTCTCATATAATGGAAGAAGTCTCAAATATTTATTCAAGAGTCTATGCAATGTTATTTTCTGGTATGTTGTTGGCTGTTATAATCGGAATTCAGCTAAGAAAGCCATGCGATGGCAGCTACTTGAAACAGTCAGTTCTGGGAAACAGTTGTGTGGATGTGCAGGCTTTGAGGAACAAGGGAGAGTTATGTGCTTACACTTGCAGTGCTGTTAGAAACTCATAGTTCAAAGGAAAGACTCTGGAGATCCAGCCCTAGAAGATTCCCACAAGGGGGAGAGCTTGGAAGTTGACCAAGTTGATTAAATGATAATGGGGTATACCCAGTGGGGTCAGGAATGGGCTGTAATTGCCCAGAAGAATGGTCTGAGTGTAGTCTATACCTCTGAGGAGATGCAGCAGGGCTGTGTTGACACAAACATAGATCTCACTATAGAGGAATAAAATAATTTATCCTGGAGCAACTACAAGTCGTCATAGTCCAGGAACACCGATCTACAGATCTGTGATTACAGATTTAGATATCCCAGATATACAATGTCCACAAAATTTAAACATCAAGAAAAATGAGTTTTGGAGAAGAACATAAAGTTCTCAAAAGAAGGAAGACAAATGGCTAATCACCTCTTTTTAAAGTGCTTAACATCTTTAGCCACCAGGAAAACTCAAGCTAAAATTATACTAAGATTTGATCTCAGTTAAACAGACTGCTCATCATTGGGAATACAATTGTCAACATACTGGGGTGGATCTGAGGACATGGCAGTGCTTCACACTACTGGGGAGAAATATAACACTTGTGTAAACACCTTGCAAATCAATCTTTGAGTTTTCCCAAAAGCTAGAGATAGAACTGCCATATGACCATATATGACTCCTGGTATATTCAGGAAGCACTTTATGTCGTACTAAGAAAAAGAAATGTATTTTTAAGAGATATAGAAAGACCCCTTCTGTGCTACATCCAATCTGTCCACCTGGCCAGATCTCCTACATTCTTCTTAAGAGCCTGGCCTGGTCTCCCTGACCCTCCCATATCCACCCCTTCTCCCAAATCTACAAGTACCTCAGATCCCACACCAAATGCCCCAGCCTAGTTTGGATACCCAGTCAGTCACTGGCTACCTGCCACTACCCATAAGTCCCTTCTGAAGCACACCAAACTCTCCACCCAGTCAGATGTCCCATGTTATTCTCAAGGATCTAGCCTTGTGACGCTTACCATCCACACTTTCTCCTAACCCACCAGATCTAGCCTGGGACCCATATCCAGTGTTGCAGCCTTGTCTTGTCATCCTTGTGTACTACAACCTACCTTTTTTCCAAGACCCCCCCCTCCAAACCATCAGGCCAATCCCACGACACATCTGACCTGCCCACCTAACCAGGTCCACTCCATATTCCAGTCTTGGACAAGGAGACACATCCTGTACATGAGTCCTGTCCCCTCTGTCCACCTGACTTCATGCCACCCAAGCTAATTCCAACCGTTAGACCCAACCTACCCTCACATCCTCATTTCTGTCTCAACCAGTTCTTTCCATATCAGACTGATAACAAAACAAGTCCCCATGCTCAGATCTCATCACAATAATATAATACCAACAACATGGAAGGCCAAGTCAATATCTTCTTCAAAAATCCGCCAGTCCTGTAGGAAAGCTTCACAGTGAGAATTTCCCAGTAGAACCCCAAGACACAAAATGTAAATGAACAATTATTAAAAAGTTTAAACAGTTTAAAAAAGACAAAAAAAAATCTGGGTGAAATTAAAGAGAAAGAGATTAAGGAGAATAAACACCAGAGCAATGCCCACAGAAACACAAGCATGAGGCATATAGACACGACAAAGACAAGCTAAGCTTTGAGAGCAGAATTCACTGGAAATCAGTCTGGCGGTTCCTCAGAAAATTAGACATAGTACTACCGGAGGATCCAGCAATACCTCTTCTGGGCATATACCCAGAAGATCTTCCAACTGGTAATAAGGACACATGCTCTACTATGTTCATAG
>NC_034609.1:8022011-8039860 GCF_900095145.1 Mus pahari
AACACAGGGCCCCCAGTGGAGAAGCTAGAGAAAGTACTCAAGGAGCTGAAGGGGGCTGCAACCCTATAGGTGGAACAACAATATGAACTAACCAGTACTCCCTGAGCTTGTGTCTCTAGCTGCATATGTAGCAGAAGATGGCCTAGTCAGCCATCATTGGGAAGAAAGGCTCCTTGGTTTTGCAAACTTTATATGACCCAGCACAGGGGAAGGCCAGGGCCAAGAAGTGGGAGTGGGTGGGTAGGGGAGCAGGGGCAGGGGTAGGGTATAGGGAACTTTCGGGATAGCATTTGAAATGTAAATAAAGAAAATATCTAATAAAAATGGGAAAAAGGGATTCAATAAGGAGATAGAAGTGCTGAAGAGGACTCAAGTTCAAATGAAGATGTAATTTTTAAACCTGATGGCTCAACTCTAAAACCCAAAGGAAAGCCTTGCGAGTAAAATAAATCAAGCTGAAGATTGAATATCATGACTCAAATATAAAGTAGAGCAAATAAGTAAGGAATATAAAAAATATTTAAACACATGAAATGAATATATAGGAACTGTAGAACAGAAGTTATGGTTTTTAACTCTCCATGAACCTGTAGAAACTGGTGACAAATAATGAATGTTTACACAGATAATTACTCTTAATGGATATGCACGTAAACATTCTCTGTTGTAAACATCTTTTAATTTATGTTTGAGTTTCTAGTGAATTTTTGTTTAAAAAAGGGGGGTGCTTGGAAAAAAAAACCACATGCTCTATTCTCCTGGAAAAGGTATAAAAGGCTGGGAAAGATCCCATTCAAGGATCTAACATTTGAGAGAAAGCATTGTGAGTAAGGCACTGAGAGCAAGAGCATTGTTATACTCAAGCAGGAAAGAGAGCAAGATTGGGAGGACAATGCAGAATGGAATAACTTAGAAATTATAAGGTAACTTAAAATATTAATGGAGCAATATGCAGAATGCAGAGGGAAAGAGGAAAAAAGAAGAAGCTGCAGGGAGAGCAGAAGGAATAGGCAGGCTTCTCCTTGCCATGAAACAGAACAAGTATTTTCTTAGTAGCAAGGCAGGCTTAGTCTTGCCCTTCTTATGGACTTGGCTTTAATTCATCTAGCAATAAGGGTAGAGGTTTTTTCTTTCTCTATGCAATAAAGATTGGAGCTCATTTTTCATCCAGAACGAGTGAGTTCTTTCTGCACTGGCACTTGGTCTTTTGCTCCATATACATATGTAAGTATGGATGTATGTGTGCGTGTATGTAATTATGAGATAGCATGAAAACTTGGCCCAGATTGCTCAAAAGGAGATGTATGAATGTGTGTGCATGAATCTGTATGTGAATTTAATCCATATTTGCTTGTGTAAAAGTTTTTCCTTCTGTGAATGTGATTCTCTTCTCCTGGTTCAGTAGAGGTTTATTGCTCCAACCCTCCCCTTAGCCTGACAAGCGAGAGGCATTTGGACAAGAGGCTCTAGCAATTAATCCTTGACTTAATCCTCTGCTGTTTTACGATGAGGTGCTAGATGCCAGACACTGCAGTTTCTGGCCCAAAAGGAACTCAGGCAGGCCAGCTAAAGTAGCAAAGTGACTTAGACTTAAAATAGGTAAATGTTTTATTCCTAAACAGCAGCCCTAAACATCTCTGCCCTGCTCTTACCTTACACTCTTACCTGCTCTTACACTCTTCCTTACCTTCAAGAGAGAAGCAAGAAGAAAGGAGAATAACTGGGACATGACCCCCAGCAGATATATAGATATATATATATATATATATATATATATATATATATATATACCTTTGTTTTACAAATTCGGCAAAATGAAAAACATCCATCTGCCAGATATCATTTTTTTTGGTTAACCCGAGGGTTACTACCAGCAGGTAACAGAGCTTAGTTGTATAGAGAACATATAGAACATTTTTTTTTATTATTTCTTTGGTTTGTTGCCAAGTGATAGAAATTTTTTTTCCTTAAATCTTTCCTGTTAATATGATGTTTCTCATGAAGGTCTGAGGCTTCTAATACATTTCCTATTAGTAATTGTTAAATTCCCTTATCTCCTTGAACTAATGGACCTGGGAAACATTTATGAGATCAAATATGAATATATATATAATAGATAGTTTCTATTTCTGATGACCTGTTATAACTGTACAAATAACAAAGTTATTTGCGTTATCAGTACATATTCCGCAGTCCTTATATGCGAAACGATTCTTTCTGCATGTAAAGAATTAGTAAGTATATTAAGAGATTCAGGATAACCCAATAACACCATAAGGATTGCAAACAACTCTAAGTTTTAAACTGAAGTATATGGGCTTTTGATCACCTTGCTTATTTTGTCTGACTTATAACATGCCATCTCCATCTTGTTTGTAACTGTATAAACTATTGGTGCCTCTGGAATTGGTGTTCTCTTTACTATATGTGCAAGAATCCAATTCGTTCTTTTTATAAACTAAATATGCTTGCTTTTCAGATATTTGTTATTAATTTCTCCCAAGTAGTTACTACAAGCTCCTTGCCAATATTTGTTGATCATAATCTCAGCATTAGTAAGAGGTACTACAGCTGGATTTGCTCCTAACAGTCGATGCAATCTTATTCTACCTTTTATAATTCAGAAATCGTTTCTATATTTTACTTTATGATCTAAGAAAATCCATTCCATAATACTATCTTCCCTTTGCATAATGAGCCCAGTAGGAGAATGAGTTGAGGGTAAAATGACCAGAATACACTCAAGGTTAGGATCAATTCTATCCACATATGCGTCTTGCAGTCTTTGTTCCACAAGAGTTAACTCCTTCTGCTTCATACCACCAGAAGTTTTTTGGTGTGTTTCTCTCTATGGAGAACCAACAAATGGAGCTCAATAATACAATGTATGGTGGATGAATGCATGTGTGTCATTAGCGAAGAATCCTTCATCACGTGTCCTTTCACATGCTTGCTTTAACAAAACATCCATTCACCTGTGTCTGCTTCAGGAAAACACTCCTTCACATGTTTGCCCCAGCAAAACACCATCCAACACAACTGACTTTGCAAAGAACTCTTACGTTTCCACTTCACGATGGTATCTTTTTATTGGACCACTGTTGTTCAGAGTGGGTACTGAGAAAGCAAACCTTTCTCTGTTCTGCTCATGCAAGGGTATTGTGAAAAGGCAAACTTTCAAGTCAATTATTACTATAGGCCATGATCTAGGTAAGAAAAAGGTAAGGGACGTCCAGGATGTAAAGGACCCATTGGGTGAATTACTTTATTAACTGCTCTTAAGTCTGTTATCATCCTCCATTTGCCTGATTTCCTTTTTATAACAAACACAGGAGAATTACATGGGTTGGTAGACTCTTATGTATGTTGAACCTCCAGCTGCAATTGTACCAGTTGTTCAAGCGCCTATAATTTTTCTTTGGTTACGGATCACTGTTCTTACCACACAGGTCTGTTTGATAACCATTTTAGGGGCAAAGATGTTAGTATGTCAGCACTGGCCCCTATTATAAATTTGGAAACTCAGTCCCTATGTCATCCTGATTTCTGACCACGGGCACAGCTTGTGACTGTTCTCTATCGCCTGTACCCCAGGAGCATCTTCCATATCACCTCTTATTTCCCATTTGCTGTCCCTGGAACTGCAGGAATAGTAGTTTAATTACCCACTGTTGTAAAAGATCCCTTCCCCATAAGTTACCTCATAGGTATGTCAGCCACATAAGGTCTCAGCTTCCCCGTTTGCCCTTCTATGCCCACACAGTTAATCCATTGATCATTTTGTCTTACTCATGATAATTTACCAATCCCTATAAACTGTGTATAAGCCTTCTGTAGTTACCAATCTGGATTCCAAGACTTTGGGGAAATAATACTAATGACAGCTCCTGTATCCACCAAACCTTCGACTTCTTTTTTTTTTTTTTTNTTTTTGGTTTTTTTCAAGACAGGGTTTCTCTATATAGCCCTGGCTGTCCTGGAACTCACTCTGTAGACCAGGCTGGCCTCGAACTCAGAAATCCGCCTGCCTCTGCCTCCTGAGTGCTGGGATTAAAGACGTGCGCCACCAAGCACAGCCGCAAACCTTCTATTTCAACACCACTCATTTGTATCATTAATTTGGGTCTCTTATCATTAAACACTGTTTGCCAGACTGAATGTTTTCTAGTACTTCCATAAGCCCCTGTCCCTTCTACTGGAGCAGCCTTGCCCTTGATGTAAGGAAACAACATTCAAGCAATTCTATCCCCTACATCGATTTGCATCTCCTTTTTCCTATATGCGATGACTTGTATTTCTTCCTTGCTACCCCTATCTACTATACTTGGATGCACAATAAATCCTTGAAGAGTTAATCCACTTCTTCCCAAGATTATTCCCACTGTCCCTGAAGATAAAGGACCATAAGCACCAGTGGTTAATTTATAACACTCAACTTTTAGGAATAGTGTAAGAGGCATCTATGTGGCCAGCTCCAAAGCTGCACTCTCTTCTGTAGCAGGTATAAGATCAGAAAATGTTTAAGATCTTGTATTCTTTCTGGCATTGTTTCTGGGTAACTGAAAAAGCTAGTGGAGATGGTTTGCCTTTCCTCAACTTCATTAAGATGTGGCAGTGTAGGCACAATGGGCTGTCTATCTTGAGTCCCACTTTCATTAGGTACCATAGGTTCACAATGAGGCAATTCCCGTTCTCTTGCTTCCTTTTGTCTCTTGTCGATCAAGCCTTTGTACTATCATACCCAGAGAGACCGACACGTGAATTGTGTGAGATGCACATGGAGACGGAGAGACAGAGAATGTATTGTGACACAAACACAGAGACAGAGACACAGAGTATATGTCTGACACAAAGACAGAGTGCTTGCACATCACAGAGACACAGACAAGAAAGAGAGACAGGGAGGGGGAAAGACAACACATGTGCTCAAGCTCTGCCCAGTGAAGAAGAAAGGCTCCTCCTGGCAGCCTTCAGATCAAGATGCAGAGCTCTCGGCTCCCTCTCCAGCCCCATGCCTGCCTGGATGCTGCCATGCTTCCCGCCATGATGACAACGGACTGAATCTCTGAAACTATAAACCAGCCCCAATTAAATGTTTTCTTTGTTTCTTCACAGCAATAAAACCCTACCTAAGGCACTCAGATTTAAAGTACTGTCTCACAAACGCAAGGACCTATGTTTGATCTCAAGAAGCCACACTATGTTGCCTGGTTTTTATGTCAATTTGACATAGGTTAGAGTGATTGTGGAAGACAGAACCTCAACTGAGAAAACATCCCACCAGATTGGCCAAAGGCAAGTCTGGAGTACGTTTTCTTATTTAGTGACTGATATGTGGTGTCACCCCTGAGGTGGTGGCCATGGGTACTAAAAGGAAGCAGTCTGAGAAAGCCAGTAAGCAGCACTCCTCAGTGGCCACAGTGTCAGTTCCTACATCCAGGGTCTTTCCCTGTCTGTGTTCCTGTCCTGACTTACCGGGATGCTGCATTCCAGACTGGGAAGTAAAACACTTACCTCCCCAAATGGCTTCTGGTGGTATTTCATCACAGCAATGGAAACCTTAACTAAAATACCATGTAAAACAGACGCCGGGCATGGCAGCCCAGAGGAGACAAAGACGGGAGGATCCCTGGGGCTTACAGACCAGCCCACATCGGGGAGCTCTGAACAGAGAGGCTTCCGTGGTTGAGGACCTCACTTTAGTCTGAGTCAAATAAGCTGTCCTGGATGAGAGGAGAGAGCAAGCCAAAGGAGGACACATCCTGACAGACACTTAGGAGTAAGGAAGCTCTGGGAAGATCCTGGACCAAGAGCTTTTAAGGCCACCAGGTTGGCTCCACCTTCTCTGGTCAGGATTTGGCACTAAGGATTGGCTTCAGTGGTAAAGCCTTCATTTACCATGTTCTAGTCCAGGATCACAAAGTCTTCATTTTAGAAGAACAACGACTGGGAGGAGGGCTCAGTCACTGCTGTGATTGCTTTACCAACATAAAGAACTAAACTCAGTCCCCAAACCCCATGTAAGAAAACTCCTGGTGTGGGGGCACATGCTTGTAATTCCAGAACCACAGATGGGGAGCCCGGTTAAATCTCTCCGGCCTTCTGGACAGCCAGCCTCACCTACTCGAAGAGTTCAAAGCCAGTGGGAGACAGTGGCTCAAACAAGATGGACAGAACCAGAGTAAAGATTCCAGAAACTGACCTCTGACCACCAAATGCACTCATATGCACACCTCCTCATGGGCACGCACACCTCCGCATGGGCATGCACGCCAACAAACCTAGGGAAAGTGTATGGAGGTTGGAGTGTTGGAAGTGGTAGGGTAAAACCGTGGGAGAGCACTTACCTACCATATGCTAGGCCTGGGGGGTCTATCCCAACACCAGAATATATATATGTATTTATGTGTATATATATATATATATATATATATATATGTGTGTGTGTGTGTGTGTATTCAGAATATATATATTCAGAATATATATATATATATATATATATATATATATATATATTTATACACATTTATTAATTTAAGAAAAAAAAAAAGGAGGAAGAAGAACGCAGAAGATGGGGTTCGGTCTGTAAAATGCCTGCCTTGCGAGTATGTGAACCATGGTGTCCATAGTACCCATATGTACAGCAGGCTCGGTGGCACACATTTATAACCGTAGCACTGGGCAGAGCATAGGGGACGCCGCCACCTCCCCCTCCCCCTCCTCCACACCCCCCACTCCTCCCCGCAACTCCCTGGCCAGCCTGGCCTTCTAGCCAACTGGCGTTCGCCGCACCCGCTCTGTGTCCTCCACACCGCCAGGGGGTGTCAGCGGGCCAGGAAGCGTTCCACCGTTCATCTCTATGACCCCCGCCGCAGCCTAGATGACCCGGAAGACACTNAAGGGGCAGTGCTTCCAGGTGGGAGCGAGGTGACCCCGGCTGCTAAAGAAGGGTAAGGCAGAGTAGCCATGGGGGCGCACCTGACCCGGCGCTATCTGTGGGATGCCTCGGTGGAGCCTGACCCCGACAAGATACCCAGCTTCCCGCCGGACCTCGGCTTTCCGGAGCGCAAGGAGCGAGGTGAGCTCAGTGCGCAGGCGCGACGGCAGATCCCGCGGAACTCAGCTACCTGCTTGCAGAGGGTCGGGTCGGGAGGGCGCCCGGCATCCTTGAGTGTGGAGGCTGTGCGGGGATGGCTGGAGCAAAAGACTGGGACGAGACAGCAGAGAACGGGAAGACGAGACTGCCCCGGTGCACTTCGTCCTGGGCACAACGCGGAGCCTAGGACGTGTTCTTTGCATCTCCATACACTGTCACTAGTATTTGGTTACGTACAGTAATAATACAAGGTCAGGGGATGGAGCGATCGTGCTCCTTGTCCTGTCTAGTGTGATGGTGCGGGGGGAGGAACCCAAAACCTGTGTGTACTCGCACGGTTCTCGTTCTTCCTGTGTAGGAAAATCACAGAGTGACAGCTCTGGACATGGGATGCCCCAGGGTAGCAGAGAGCCACTGGCGCTGTCTTCAGGGAGCCCCCTGGACAAAGCAGCGTGTCCAGGAAGATCTGGGAAACAAATTTAAGAGTGTGGAAGCACAGGCTAAAAGAGGCGTGTATGATGAGAGTGATGAAGCTGGTTCCAAGGAGGGACAGAGCCCCGCTTGTAAGCAGGGGAAAGACAAATTACTTGCTTTACCAAAAGGTTGTGTTGTAGGCTAGACCATGGCTCGGTCAGTACTGGATCTGCAGTCCATTTATCCACCTGACACCCTGCTTTGCACTCCCTGGCCGCCTCTCTTGCTTGGCTAAACCAGAACCCTGGTAAAGCTCAGCTAGTGCTGCTGACCTGGTCTCCGAGTTGCTTCCTCACTGGACCCCCTTCTTCTTTTTGAGTCGCACTAGTCTCTGCGTGGCAGTCCTTCCCCTTTGGCCTCAGGAGCAGAGATCACAGGCCCAGCTTGCTCAGGGATGCTACAGATAACATGTTACTTCTGTGCTTCTTTACCGCCTCCTTCGTCTTGGGCAAACTCTTGTGAGAAAGCAGGAGCAGCTTCCACTCTCACACCCATGCATCCCCAAACCCCTTCCAAATGACTTGTCCCTAGCCTGGCAGAGTCCCCATTCCAGGTGAACCCCCCCCCCCGCCTTATATCCTCCATCCACCCTCTACAATGAAAGGATCCTGCTTCAGAACCTCTCTCATCAGGCTCCTGTCAGTGGTTTTGAAACGTCCCGGCAGGAATGTCATGAGTTCCTGGGATGCATAGCAATCCTGTCTCAAAACCTAAGTATAAAACTCCGTTCTGGCCGCGCATTCCCGCTGAGTCCTTCACGGAAGGGCTCCTCTCAAGGCTCTGAGCCAGCCTCAGCTCCACCTGCCATTCCTCACTTCTACCTTGCTCACCTCCACTTCCCTGCTCTGTGCGCTCTCACCGCTCTCACCGATTCTTCCTCAGCTCCCTTGAATGCCTTGAAGCTGACGCCTCCTCTGTTCTGCCCTGGAGGCAGCTCACAACTGTGTGGTGTACACCAGTGCTGCCCAGTTTATCTCCAAGGGGAGCCTTAACCTTGAACTTATGAATGACATTGCTGACTTTTGTTTTCTGGGTTTTAGGGCTTTATTAGTGGTATGTATGTGAGCACTTGTGTGCACTGACGGCCAGAAGTCTGCAGACTGAAATCACATCCCCTTTCCTCCCCCAGGAGCCACCAACCCCCTCCACTGACACCTGAATTTTTGAGACAGGGTTTCCGCTCTGTAGCACAGGCTGTGCTGAGATCACAGGAGCCACCAAGCCCAGCCTGGGTTCTGTTCTTTCTTTTGAGACAGGATCTTGCTGTGTAGCACAGGCTAGCCTCAAAACTCTCACCTCGGGCTCCTGAGTGCTGAGAGTGCTGGTTGTATCCCTCTGTCTTCAATGTCTGTCTTATACTCTTTGAGTCTCAGCTCTGTCCTCCCCTTAAGCCTACCGTCCTCACCTTCCCAGTCACTGTCAAGGACAGCTCTACCTTTCCTTGGGCTTAGGTCAAAACCCAGGAAGCGGGAAAGGTGCCTGCTGCTTCAAGGCTTTGGCCCCCTTCATCCTGAAATGCTCTTGTCCCAGGCATCTGTCCGACTCACCCCTTGCCTCATGGCCCACTTTCCAGCACTTCCTAACCCTGGTTTTGTTTGGGTTTGGTTTGCCCTCTGCAGTCGGTAAGGCTGCCAGCCATTCAATGACAGTGTGTTCGGCCTATTTTGTGTCCCTCTGAAGATGGAGACCATCTATCTGCCTGGTTCCCTACTACATTCCTGCAACTTAGCAGGCAGCAGTGTGCTGAAGGCTTGCTGCTGGCCTCTTGTGAACTGGAAATGAGAGGCCGGAGTTTGAGTTGCTAACCCGAGCTCCAGGGTGAGTAGCTCTGGCAAGAGCCTGCCTGTGAAGAAAGCCCTGGGCCTGGAGTAGAGATGCAGAGCGGAGGGACCAGGTTGGCCTCATCAGCCTCCTAGGGCCTCGGCAGTCAGAAGTGCCATCAAGGCTGTAGAGAAGCAGGTGGCTGCTGCTGGGCTCAGGAGCTCCAGAGAGAGTGCAGCACAGAAGGCAGAGCAAGGCTATCTGGGTGGCATGCAGCCCTGGTGAGGCTGGGCACCAGGTGAGACGCCCAAAAAAAGGGGACGAGGACCTGAGTCCATGTGAGAAAGGACAGTAGCTGGAAGCATAATGGGAGACAACAGCCCTGAGAGGAAAGCCAGCAGATGATTGAACCCCCCTCCCCTACCCCCACCCTGAGAGGAAGGCCAGATTGGAGCATTCGGTGGCTGTGCAGGGCTAAGGTTTTCCCAAGGCCTCACACAAGCTACCACTGGGTTAACTCCAACTGGTGTCTGTATATTTTTTTTAAGATTCTTTTTGTTTTTAATGTGTCTGTATAAACATTTGGACATAAGGGTTCAGGTGCCAGCTAAGGGCAGAGAGGGCAGTGGACCCCTGGAGCTGGAGTTACGGCAGTGGTGGGAGCTCCCCACCCCAGCTCTCTGGGAGCAGGACATGCTGAGCCAGCTCCCTGGCCAACTTGTTTGGTTTGGTTTTCAAGACAGGATTTCTGTGTAGTCCTTGCTGTCCTGTAGACCAGGCTGGCCTTGAACTTGGAGATCTGCCTGCCTCTACCTCCCAAGTGCTGAGATCAAAGGTGTGCACCACCACCACCTCCAAATATGTTTTAGTGCAATGAAATAGGTCTGAGGCCCAGGTGGAGAAGAGGGAGGCCTACAGACCCAGCAGAGCAGGGATGTGGTTGAGGGCCATAGTGGGGACAGGCTGTCGAGTTCCTAGTCCTAAACACTCCTGAAGGGTCAGGTTTGCCAGTGATGGCTATCTACCCAAGGCTTACTTAACACACACACATGCTACGTGGTGGCCTTTTGTCAACATCAGACTCCATGCGGTGACGGCTACAAAGTCCTGTAAGCTAGTGACAGACCTTGGTTTGTGTAAGCACGTGCTACGCTGATCACACCAGCACCCCAATGATGCTCCAAGATGCTTCCTGTTACCACAGCTCTGTTGGCTTAGTTGACCCTGGCACCTGTGCTGGGACTGGCATCCTCCTGCAGTGGGGGAGCAAAGGCTGAGAGGCCCCAGCACCCACTGAAAAGCTGAAATTCAGGTTCCATATGGCTTAGGGGCTGGGGAAGGCGAGCTGAGCTCTCTGAAGACAGCATCTCTAGATGAAGGGACATCAGAGTTCTTTATTGCTTTTTAGGACATAGGAGTCAAGGAGTCACCCTTCCTGTCAGGATGCAGCCATAATCCAAATGGGTTCTGCTAAGCCATACTCTGTCTGGCTTCTGTTTGTGCCATGTGCACACTGGGGTTCAGTGGAGGTGGGGGCTGGCTGCAGGGCTGAGCCTCACCACTCCCCACAGTGATGGTGGCCACACAGCAAGAGATGATGGATGCCCAGCTGACACTGCAGCAACGTGACTACTGTGCCCACTACCTCATCCGGCTGCTGAAGTGCAAGCGAGACAGCTTCCCCAACTTCCTGGCCTGNAAGCACGAGCAGCATGACTGGGACTACTGCGAGCACCTGGAGTGAGCCGCCCCGCCCCCACCCGCACCGCAGCCATCCACACCACGGCCACCGGCACTGCAGCCATCCACTCCACAGCCACCCACACCGCAGCCACCCACATCGTACCACAGCTACACTGCAGCTATCCACATCGCAGCCACCCACACCACAGCTATCCACACCACAGCCACCCACAGGGGCATGGGAAGAGGCTGGAGCCACCTAGGACAGGGGTCAAGTCAGAATTCCTGGGGGAGGCCTCACCCCTAGCAAGGGCTTCCTGGTGGCTGGAATGGACTTGAGCCAGAGCCTATGGCACTGAGACCCTCTGTGTGTTCTGCCCACAGTTACGTGAAGCGCATGAAGGAGTTTGAACGTGAGAGGCGACTGCTCCAAAGGAAGAAGCGGAGGGCACTGAAGGAAGCACGGGTGGCCCAAGGCCAGGGAGAAGGAGAGGTGGGCCCTGAGGTGGCCCTGTAGGGATGACCCGCCAGCCTGTGGACCTCAGTGAAATAAAAGCTTTGGGTCACCTGCCTAAATTTCATCTGTGCTGCTTCAAGGGTGGGAAGGAATGGTGTGGTCCCCGTACCCCTAAAGAACACACAGTCAGTTGGGTAAGCAGGTTTTATTGTTGCTGCTGGAGAGCTATGGCCAGCCACTTCAGGACAGGGGCAGTGAGGGGTGGAGAGTATTACTGGGCGGAGCCAGGAGGAGCTGCTCAGAGCAGGAAGGGGATGATAGGCATGCGCAGGGGCGGGTAGTCGCGAAATTCCTTCAGGTAGCTGCGGTGCTTGCCCTTGGCCCAGATAGTCATCTGTGTGAAGCCCACCAGGGAGAAGAGGGCCACTGTGGGCAGAATGAGGTGTCAGAGTGAGACTGCCTGGCTGGAAGGGCAGCGCACCGCACAGGGACCAGGGACTCACCTGGGACACACTGAGTCAAGATGGCAAAGCCAATCCAGGAGCCCACCTGCGGACAGCACAGAGTGAGGGCAGAGGCAAACCCAGCGTCACAGACAGCCCCGGAGGACGGCAGCAGCCTCACCGAGGTCAAGCTTTCTTACTCCCCACAGCCCACTCCTGCACTTCACCATGTGCAGGACCTCAGACCTGGGAGGACAGAGGCAGTCCAGTCCCTCACCTCATAAGTGTAGTTGGGACAGGACACCAACAAAAACAGCCAGGTGAAGGGGTTCTTGGTGGGGTATGGGATCTTCCTGGTCTTCGACCCTAGCATGGAGGATAAGAGTAAGTCAGACCCCTCACCCAGCTCACTCAGCCCCAGCCCAAGCAAGCCACTCACCAGCAGGCCGGAGGTCCCGAAGAGCCATGTGGATGGAGAAGTTCCCAAGCTGGCAGATCTATAAAGGAGAAAAGGGTCAGTCCACAGCCCGCCCTCACCCCACCCAGCTGCCACACCTCACCACACTTGGTTGCTGCCCCAGACTCTTTACCACAAAAACGGCCAGTGCCAGCTTAACCTGCTGAACTCCATAGGCTGTAGAAAAAGCAGGAAGGGGAGCCCTGTAAGAGGAAGCCTCGTGGTGGGGTCACATAGTTACAGTAAGGGCGCTGTCTGGACCCACTTACTAGGGGGTGTGTAGAGAGGGTGGTTGATGTAATAAGCCATCCATGCAGCAAAGCCCCAGTAGTAGGTGCAGTTCTGGAAGAGCAAATGAGTTAGCGGGGGGAGGGGCAGGCACCGCTGCTGGGGGGCGGGCAACACAAGAAGAGGGTGCTCACTTTGAAGATGTTTCGCAAAGGCATGGTTCCGTGAGAGAATCGGTGCACGAAGAGAGTCTCCAGCAGGCGCTTGATGTAGTGGAACGAGTGGCACATGCAGGCGAGGCTAGTGGGGTAGCAGACTGAGCCAGGGCCGATCCAGCCTCCACCCTCCCTCCCACCCCCACCTTCCTCCGGGCCCACTCACTGCACCACCGTATGCCGACTGGATGTAAAGTCGTATTTGCGGCCATAAATGAAGGGTACCCGGAAGTAGAAGAGCAGGTAGATGAAAAGGGGCCCGGCATACTCCGTCAGGAAGACCTGGGAGTACCCAGAGACAAGGTGAGTCGCCCCAGGGTGGCTGAAGGCAGAGACCGGGGAAGGAGTCGGAGCTCACCGTCACCCAGCTGATCTGGGCCCCGAGGTCCCGGAAGTAGAGAGTGGCTGTGGTGCCCACGGGAAGCTTCTGCAAGACGTCTTCATCTTTCAGGGACTTCCCCTCTACAGAGAGAAGTCAGTGTTTGCTTACTGCCCTGCTTTCCTGACCCCAAGAGCCCAAGGGATAGGCTGGTGGACAGCTGTACTCACTGGGGTCCAGGCGGAGGGACTGGCGGGCAGGATACCACTGCGGGTCTGCCAGGAGAAGGTCAGGGGTTGCAGCACCTAATCTGGCAAGGCTCAGCCTACCCACGCCCCAAACTTGGCCTGCCTCTAAAGGCTTCCAGAACTCTAGGCCCCCCAGCTCCTCCCACCTGTGCAAGGGCACACAGGATAGGCAGCGACAGATTTGTTTTACCCCTTTGGATAGATAGCATGAGAGCATTCCTGCTGGTGACCACACAGGGGCAGCCTGCCCAGTCAGCCGGGCCTCACTCACTGTTCCAGTGTTCTGAGAGGCAACAAGCCGATGAGGGAAAGGCATGCGGAGGCATGCGGGCCCAGGTCACATCCAGAGGGGAGGCAGGAGTGGGGGGTAGATGTGTCGGGGGGTGGGGGGTGGGGAGGAACAGGTGTGTCAGGAGCGGGAATAGGTGTGTTGGGAGACTCACGTGTCTTGGTGAAAAGGGTCTTGATTTCAGAAATGGTGGCCTGAGGCTCTACCTAAAGGAAAACAGGGTGTAAGTCCCGAGGGAGCCAGGCCCAGGATGGCGGAGGGGGTCCAGGTACAGGCAGGTCAGGATCAAGCTGGCTGACTTCATGGGGTAACGTCCGACCTCCACCTCCTTTACAGACACAGAGCCCACCCAGGCTGCCTTGTCCCTTCCCATACCAGGCTGTCAGCTTCCAGCCACACAGAGGGGCCACAGCTGCTCACTCTAGCGCAGTGGTTCTCAACCTTCCTAAAGCTGCCACCCTTAATACAGTTCCTCACGGTGTGCTAACCCCAACCATAGCATTATTTCATTGCTACTTCATACCTGTAATTCTGCTGTTATGAATTGTAATATAAATATCCGATATGCAGGATACCTGATAGGCGACCCAATGGGGTCTCGGCCCACAGGCTGAGAACGGCTGCTCTAGATGAAGACAATACCCTTTACACGCCTTCTGGAGGACAGGGAGGGCCACCGATGCCTGCATAGCCCTCCAGGAGCTGTAAGGAACAGGGACCCAGCCCTCCTGGCACTTCACCCCCAGGGGTGCAGTCCTACCTTGTCCAGGAAGCACAGCTTCTCCCTCGTCTTTGCATCCCGAATCTCCACCTCAAAGAAGAGGACAGCCTTTTTATGCTTCTTGGCTGCTTTGTGGGGCATGGGCATGGGCAGACCATCGAGGCCTTGGTGGGCCTCTTTGGCTGCCACGCTCAAGCTAATATCCATGCCACCGCCACTGGCCCTCCTGCTCTGCCTTCCAGGCTGTGGTGCCCACTGCCAGCCGACAGCCCCCACCTCCGACCTCTCCTCACAAAGCTGCTCTGAGCTGGGCCGGGCAGCATGATCAAATTCTGCCTGGGTGCTGGAAGGGAGCCTGTGTCTGACCAGGCCCAGCCAGCTCCAATGCCAGGTGTAACCCGAGTGGTGCCAAGGCCTGGCCTGGCTAAATATAAAACCATCTCAGCCGAGTCCCCACCAGAGGAGGCACAGTGCTCCCCTGAGGGCTACCCTCATACAGGCAGTTAGCTGGGTGGGCACAGGCCCTCAGAAGTGCCAGGGGCACAAAGATCCTCCAGAGAAGGAAAAGGCCCACAGCCATGGCAGGCATCGCTAGCCCAGCCCCGGTGTGCAGCCCTGGCTGACAGGTTACCCAGCCTGGGGAAATGCCAGCTATTTGGAGAATCTCCGAGACAGATCATCCATTTCCACTTCTAAGCTGTAAGGGACACTGGATTATTTCCCTTGTGCATTTGTGTTCCCAGGGAGGTGACAAATTCCAGAGGTATTGGTGCAGAGTTCCCAAGTCCCTCCACCTCCCTCTCCACTGCCTCACTCTTCACAGTTCCTACCACATCAGGCCAACACAATGTGCTCACCCATGGATGAGCCTACCAGAGCCCAACACACACCCTGCCTGCACCCCTGGGGTCCACAACCCCCAAAGGAGAAACCTGCAGGCTGAGGCCAGAAAATACAAACAGGGGCAGGGTAGGGAGGCAGGAACCCCAGGGGATCTGACCCTTCAGGCCCAGCAGGTCAGAAAAGGCATGATGCTCAACACTGCCCATGCTGGCTGGGAGAGACCCAAGGGCGCTGTGGGGATCTGCCACTTTTTTTCCAGAAGAAGGGGGCATTACAGGCCAGAGAAGCCAACTGTTGCTACCTGCATGCTCCCAACAACAGAGGCCATGGCATGATCCCAGGACTGCTAGGGGTCCCTGAGAGGATGTGGGTGGGCCGACATGGTGCTGGCACACAGGAAGTGTATGCAAGTGTATATGTGTGCATGTACAGGTAGGAAAGCCCCCATGAAGGTGACCCTCACAGTGATACTGCCCCGCAGGGCCTGGGCTTGAGTTCAGAGCGAGGTTGCTATGCCAGGCAGTGGTACCCAGGCCTGCCTGCCCATATGTGCCAGAGCCTACATCATGGACACAGTATAGGAGATTATGTGCATCCTCAGCATACTCTGGGGCAGATGGCTGAATCCACACAAGGACTATCAGTGCCAGGCTGAGCGGTCATACGCTGGGACCCCTCTAAAGAGGAATGAGAGGGAAGGAGCACATGAGGAATGTGCCAGAAGGGGTGAGGTGGCAGGGCTCTGGGCTGGGGCTATATTAATAGTTACTGGGCCCCATGAGCACTGCCCACATGCTCAGAGTCCATGTGAATCACAGGAGGGCGGCAGTGTGCACTGGGAGAGAAGGCCATGGAGTTCCTGCTGAACCACTCAACAGCTTAAAATACAACCAGCCCCTCTCCCTACTGGGCCAGCTGCCGGGGAGGGCTGAAACCCTAGCCTCTTCCCCCAGCTGGGGCCCTGCAACCAGGCCAGGAGTCGTGGGGCACCAACTGGTGGGCAGCAGGAGAGCGCATGGAGAGGGGCCACAGCAAAGAGCAATCCCAAGCCGCGAGCTGAGGGGCTGCCTGCAGCAGAGGTGAGTCGGGGGGCCTCCCACGGCCTGCGCAATCCCAAGCCCCACACAGGCGCCATCCCCATCCCCCACACAGGTCTAGAAAGGCCCAGTGGGCCAGAGGCCGGTCCTACAACTCTCTGAGCCTCTAGAATTATTTCAAAATCAAGATAAAAGATACGTTAAGTGTAGCAAGAAGGTTGGCAAGATGAAAGAAACCAGACTTTCAGGCCCAGGACCAGACCAGGACAGACAGAACCCCGCTGGTAACCGGGGGGTGTGGGTGGGGGGTGAAGGGGAATGCTGAAAGACACATGCTCTTTGTGGGTAAGACAAAGGTGCCAGTCACAGAGGTGGGGGACCTGCATTCGGAAAGGTGATGAGATCCACTAGGCTGTGTACTTTTTTGGGAGGAGAGGTATCACTCAGGGGTGAGACAGGGTCTGAGTTCTTAAATGCTCCTGTCTCAGTTTCCCAAGTGCTGAGGAAGTACAGCTGTCGCAACACACAGTTGGAATTATGCACTTTATTCAGTCACAGGAACTGCACTACAAAAGCTCTGGCTTCAGGGATTTCTATGTAGGGCTCTCACACTGCAAGGCAGATACTACACCACAGAGTTATACCCCGGCCCAATCAGTAACAGACAGGCAAAGTCCATCAAAAGAGGAAAGACGAACAGCTCCAGGGAACAGGCTAAGGAGATGGAGGGGAATCAATGTGCACCTTAGGCCTTGGTCCCCACCGCGCTCATCAACCTCTGCCACCCCATCCACACTGAAGCCAGCCTAGAGTACAACCAGGAGGGGCACCTAAGTCGGGGTTCAGAGGGCACAGATGGCTACGGAAAGGTGCCACAGCTACCCCTGAAGGCAGGCAGCTGGCAGGCTCTGCCCATCCTGGGGAGAAATCACAGCTTAGCTGAGGAGGGACCCCTACAGTGAGATAGATGTATATCTATGTAAGGGTGGCCCAGGAGGGGTAACCTGAGTCCCCAAGCTGGCCGGGGGCAGAGGTGGGGGACCTGCTGTTGAAAGCACAATAGTCAGGGGTCAAGACAAGCACAAGGGCAGGAGCCCTGGCACGGCACACGCGCTGCTTCTGCGATGACAGTCCCACTAGTCTGTGAAGAATTCTCACCCAGAGGTTGCTATAGCGAGGCCTGGCCGCAGCCAACAGCAACTCGGACCAGTCCAAGGTCAAGGACGGCAGAGCAGTCTAAGAACAGAAGCCCACCCCAGGGCAGGGGGCAGGAGTTGGGGATGCTGGCCTTGACGCGCCATTGTGTGGCAAGACCAAGATTGGCACACTAGAGAGAGCGCCTGTTCCTTGTTCTAAGACACAAAGGTAGCACTCTTGAGGTTGTCCTCAAGAGCACCTCCTGCCTTAGGCTCCAGGTCACCTCAGCATAGCACCAATTAGAACAGTAACCCCACCAGGCAGGGTGGCGCACGCTTGTGATGCCTGCACTCAGCAGACGGACTCGGGATCAGGTCAGAGACAACCCTAGCAACGACCAGCTTGAGGCCAGCCTGAGCTACATGAGACCCTGTCTCAAAA